>NC_073231.2:123710000-124010000 GCF_029281585.2 Gorilla gorilla gorilla | reverse complement strand
GGGGTCTGGGAAATGACTGTGCATAGACCTCAGTCCTCTCCGTGTTTTCGTGCTTTCCATATTCTATGGCATGTTAGGATATTGTCTCATTTTCTGGACTCTACATTTTTTCTTCTCTGATTGATATACTCTCACTTTGCCCGTGCCTAGAAAGTTGGAGATTAATTCCCACAGGTTTAATTTTAACCCCTCTTGCTGTGGATTCTCTGCAGTCTATGCTTCACATTGTTGGAAGAACACCACTGAGCTCTATCAGTCTGGGTATTTATAATGACAGATAGAAAACGGCTTCAAAGGCACGCTTGCAACTCCCTAACATGCTTTTACACTTTACTGTGACGTGGCGTAAAGTACACAGGTAGATGCCATGAGTTCTGCATTTCAGTTCAGCTTTTTACACTAATTGAGTGCATGATCTTTGACAAGTCACTTAGGGTATTTATGCCTCAATTTCTTCATGTGAAATTAGGGTTTCTCTGGCTTCAGAAATAACCATAATTCCTTAGTGAATTTTTTTTACATTTGTGCAAAAACATTTATGTAAATCGACTTGGGGTCCTGTATAACTAATTCTGTAAGTACTTCTGCAGTACACACTATCTAAAAGGAGGAGAATCTATACTCTTAGATACTGTGCCCCTCTTGGTTTTGCACAAATGATTCCCCACAAATCAGATGTACAGGTAATCAAAAGTCTTGACTGTGTCCCCAGAAATCACAATTCAGAAGTCAACCTTTAGGAATTCCTTTAAAAAAAAAAGTTATGTTTTATGATGGAATTTCCCTTGGTAAGCTTAAACAAGTAGTATAAGCTAAGTTACTCAACCAGAAGAGGTTTACCATCATACTTCCTTGATGTGTTTCGTAATAAACAGGCCCTGGCCGGTGCCTGTGGTTTATTCACTATTATTATTATTATTATTCATTATTCTAACACATCTCTGGGTCTGTGCTCTAGGCAAACCAAGTCTAAACACATCCCTTCCCTCACTCTTCTTCCTCACCCCCATTAGCTCTATGACACAGGATAATATTAGTCACTTATATAAACTAGTAGATATTCATCTATTAGCCCACTCCTTTGCTTGGCACTGCAGAGATCAGAAATGTGTGACACATGAATGGCTCTTGACATCAAAGAGCTTATCTGAGCAAAGATAGCCAAGGATTCATGTCAGCAGCATATTGTGAGGGCCAATGTAGGAGTACTTGAATTTGTTATAGAAGCAGATAGCAGGAAGCAAATACTCTGGTCTGCTAGACTGGAAGTTAGCCCACTGATCTGAGCTTTCCAGTTCACCACTGTGTTCCCAATGCTGAAGACAGTTTCCGCAGTAAAGCAAGCATTCAATAGATATGAATTGAATGGCTAAATGTTTGGTCTGAACTTGGTAGGGATGGACAGGAGAAGGTTCCCAGAAGAAGAGAAACCTGAGTTAGGGTTTGAAGAACTGAGAGACATTAGGTGATAGAAGGCAAGAGGGAACTTCTAGAGATGCTATAAGCCAAGTTGCAGAAATAGACTTTTCGTAGAGGTAAAGGGAGAATGTGGGTGCTAGATTAATGCTGAGATTGATTCTTAAAAGGTTAATGTCATTTCAGTTTATGGCTTACACATTGTTGAATAGTGAGAGTCTGCTTCTAACATTTGTTAATTTTGGCACTGGAAACAAGAGGTTCAAGGACCTGGGAGAGATGCACAGCCTCCCTCTGAGGCCGACTTGGAACAACTTTTCTAATCAGGTGCCAAAGTCTCTACGTGGCTCTAAAACCTCCAGCTATGTAGTGAGAATCTCTAGTTGGGACCACAAGATTTGTGTGGTTATTAGCTACTGAGCCTAGAAGGTATCATTTCATGTTACTATGAACTGGGTCTACAATCCTAGAACATATGCCTTTGATAACTGTCCCAGGGAGAGGCCATCTTCCAAAATTTTCTAGAAACTATCACAGGGGATGGCCAGGACTAAGGTGGGACCCTAGCCCTTCCTAGCCCTCTGTTATTTTTCTCTCTGCATTTGGTTCTGAAGATTTAAATGTCCAAATCTGGTCTTGCTTCTTTGCTTACTTCCTAACAATTGCCATGGAGTCAGGTGGCACAGCAAAAGGTAAATTAAATAGAAAGATGCTCTGTTTAAGATCTATGTGGCTTCTATTACTCACTGAGTCAGAACTAACAATTTTACTCTTTACATCAAAACTATTCACCAGAGTTCTTTGGCCTACCCCATTTCTCCCTCCTTAACCTACACCTCAATTTCTATACTGGTATGTTTTCATCATGGAAAGTCAAATATCAGACTATTAGAAGGAAGCTTGGTGTATGGGGCATTGGCTCAAGACAGCAGACCTTGGCTTCAGATTTGATTCTGTTATTTATCAGCAATGTGGATCTCTCCTGACCAAGCTTCATTTTCCACCAGGGTAAAATGAGAGCAATCATACCTCACATATCATCCTCACAAACTTATTGATAAACTTCTAATGAGACCATGCATTTCTAACAGGCTTTGTAAATGTGAAGCACATAAACATGTAAGGAACAATTATTTTCATTTTTTGCATCTTCTCTACACATATGGCAGTCTCAAATTACTTAGTACTTCTGTTACATTGAACAAAGGGCTACTGAACTCTGAAGACTTTCGTAAAAGCTGAGCCAGAAAAGTGTTGACAATGTCCTTTGAATTTCATATCTCTTAGAATTTGCTTCTGTAGCTGCTTATCTTTTGCCAGTTCCTAAATATTCTTGCTCTTGTGACTAACACTCTGAAGCACTCAATAAATGTCAGTTGAATTAATATATGAATAATGCAGTGTTTGTTAGTCAAGATAGTCTAAGCTTTGCTGCAATGACAGATAAACCCTGAAATCTCAGTGACTCAGCCCAACAAAACTTTATCTGTTACTCATGTAAAACCTGATGCAGGCCATGGGACAGGGGTAGGCTCCTAATGACTCAGAGGGCCAGGGTTCTTCTGTATTATGAATCAAGACAATGGTTTCCCAAGTTGCTTCAGGGAAGGAAGAGAAAGATGGAGAAAGCTCTAGGCTTTTAACTATCGTGGCCTACAAGTGTCATTTCCACTCACTAATTGGCCAGAATTAATTGTACAGCCCAACCAAACTGCAAAAGAGGCTAGAAAATGTAGAAGAGCAAATGAAATAGTTGTTGAGTGCTAGTTTCTCTGAAACACGATGCCCCCCACCTCAATAAGAGTCATTGTCTCTTACCCCCAATACAGATTGCAGGGAAATATAACAATACATAAGACAGACAAAGGCCAGGTGCAGTGGCTCACACCTATAATCTCAGCACTTTGGGAGACTGAGGTAGGAGGATTGCCGGTGTCCAGGAGTTTGAGGCCAGCCTGAGCAACATAGCAAGATCCTATCTCTACAAAAAAATCAAAAATTAGCTAGGCATGGTGGCATATGCCTGTAGTCCCGGCTGCTCAGGAGACTGAGGTGGGAGGATTGCCTGAGCCCAGGAGGTGGAGGCTGCAGTGAGCTGTGATCATGCCACTCTACTCCAGTCTGGGCAACAGAGTGAGACACTGTCTCAAAAAAATAAATAAATAAAAGACAAATTCCCTGATTTTCTGGAGGTTATATTGAGGTGAAAGAATGAGAACATTTTGGCTTCATTTTAGTTTCATAATATCGTGTACTGTTTATCCTTCCATTTCAATTATTGTTTATCCTTCTTCTTCAATTGTGCCATTTTTGAGGGTGTCAAAGTTTTTTGAAAGAATAAGGGAGGGACCATTCTAACAGCTCTGTGCTTCACCCTAGGGAAATGAGACTTGTGTCTCTTGCTTCAGCTCCTGTCTGCTGGTTCAAAACTCCCTGTGATTTCAGCTGGGAAGATGGCAGAGGCAAGGAAGTCCAGCGCCTTCCAGCTGGACTTGTTTGGATTGGCACAGTTTTTGTAAGCAGCCATGACTCCAGAGCTGCTGGAAAATGTGCTTATAACCCTAGAGGATTGAGTGGGAAGGAGAAGATCCTAACTGACAGAGTTTGAATGAGAGCCAACGGAAAATGGGCCTCAGTCTTTTGGTAGGTGGGTGGGAAGAAGATACGGGGTCCAGCCACAGGGTGTGAGCAAGCTGTGACATTATCTTTATTATTGTAGCCAGATACAATGAAATCCTAAAACAGATAGAATCTTAGCCAGATAAAATGGAATCCTAGAATGGAATTCTGGCGCAGTGGCTCACACATGTAACCCAAGTACTTGGGAGGCTGAGTCAGGAAGATCACTTGAGGCCAGGAGTTCAAGAGCAGCCTGGGCAGGACAGAAAGACTCCCATCTCTAAAAATATACAGATATAGTCAGGCACTGTGGCACATAACTGTAGTCCCAGCTTGTCAGCCATATGTGGCCCTGGATGGCTTTGAATGTGGCCCAACAAAAATTTGTAAACTGGCCTCCCAAAGTGCTGAGATTACAGGCATGAGCCACCATGCCCAGCCCAGAAATATTCTTTAGCTCTGCTTTTCTACTCATTGGGTTCCTTGTGCTCCCACTCTCCTTTCCACATCTCCTTCCACACAACATCCTCATCCTTCCTTCCTTCCCACTCCCCCGCTTTGTCCCCACTTTGTCTCCTCTCTGGTTCTTTCCATCTGAAACTTTATCTGGCTTTTTTTTTTCTTTTTTTTTTTTTAGACAGAGTCTCACTCTTGTCACCCAGGCTGGAGTGCAGTGGCACAATCTCAGCTTACTGCAACCTCTGTCCCCTGGGTTCAAGTAATTCTCCTGCCTCAGCCTCCTGAGTAAACTTTCTTAAAAAATTATGAGATGTTTTTGTGATGATTTTTTTTCTTTTCAGCTCATCAGCTGTCATTAGTGTTAGCATATTTTATGTGTGGCCTAAGACAATTCTTCTTCTTCCAATGTGGTCCAGGGATGCCAAAAGAGCATAAAGACACAGCACAGAAGGAAAACCTCTGCTCTTTAATTTAAGCTGATACTCCTCCTCCAAGCCATGTAACTCAAGAACTGTAGGACAGTTATAAGAACTTCTGAGGGATGCACATCCTGGTGGAGGAAGTGAGGCAGGAGAATAGGGTCCAAAGGGAGGGAAACTGAGGCCGATTTCACGCTGACTTCGTATAACTAAATCGAAAGGAAAACCCCAACTTTCCATGCCTAAGTAACAAAAGAACCAGAGGCCACTCCCTTTGCAAAGCCCCCCACCCCCAAGTTTTTCTGCAAGGCAGATTGAAAATTGTGGAAACAAATCAGACGTTTACATGGGAGTGTAACTTTGTAACTTCACTTCAGCCTCTGACTGGGGGCTAAGTCTTCCTTTGCATAGGAGCATAACCATTGTAACTTCACTTCAGCCTCTGATTGGTTGCTTTCCACAATCAATCAGACTGATTGCAGGCCACTACTTCATTTGCATAGAGTGAACACCAAGTGGCCAATGGGAAACCACTAGGGGGTGTTTGGACCCCAGAAGATTCTGTAACTGGGGCCCTGGAGCCACTGCTCAGCCCACTCCCTCTCTGTGGAGTGTACTTTCATTTTCAATGACTCTGCTTTTGTTGCTTCATTCTTCCTTGCTTTGATGTACATTTTGTCCAATTCTTTGTTCAAAACACGGAGAACCTGGACAACTAGCAGTCAAACCCTCTACCAGTAACAGAGGAATCTCTATTGCCAAAGAAATGGGGGAGGAAGAAGAGGCAGAAAGAAATTGTCTAGGAATCTACTCACACAGGAAGCCCTGGGTTTTCCTCCTTGCGGATTGATTACCCTTTTGCTTTATTTCCTCACATCTTCTACAGTCTCCTTCTGCCATTTTCTTACAGTAGACATTAAAGTGACTCCCCTACCCTGGTTTCCACATCTACAGCTCAGCCAGGGGAGTCAGATCCGGGAGCAAAGACATCAGCTGTGTACACCAACAGCTTTCCTCAAAGGGAAACTTTGAAGTAATTTTCAAAGGTTAAAGGAAACTTGCCAGTCTGGAAGCTCGTGGGAAAACCCAGCCCATACTTGATTTCTTTCCCATCTAAGGAGGTGAGCCCGAAGGATGACAAAACTATAGCCTATTGGATGGTGAACACCAGGGAAATCAGAATTCAGTGGTGAGCATCTGGATTTACAACTTGAAAAACTGTTTTAGGTGGTAAAGTTAAGCCTTCTTAAGTTCTCCCTTATGACTTTCCCACTTGATCTCCTCCAAAATTTTGGCTTTGGCTTTTCAGTTCATGAGAATTGACGTAAGTATCAACAAAGAGGCCAGATAGGCCAGGCATGGTGGCTCATGCCTGTAATCCCAGCACTTTGGGAGGCCAAGGCGGGTGGATCACTTGAGGTCAGGAGTTCGAGACAGCCTGGCCAACATGGTGAAACCCCGTCTCTACTAAAAATACAAAAATTAGCCAGGTGTGGTGGCGCACGCCTGTAATCCCAGCTACTCAGGAGGCTGAGGCAGGAGAATTACTTGAACCCAGGGGACAGAGGTTGCAGTAAGCTGAGATTGTGCCACTGTACTCCAGCCTGGGTGACAAGAGTGAGACTCTGTCTAAAAAAAAAAAAAAGAAAAAAAAAAGCCAGATAAAGTTTCAGATGGAAAGAACCAGAGAGGAGACAAAGTGGGGACAAAGCGGGGGAGTGGGAAGGAAGGAAGGATGAGGATGTTGTGTGGAAGGAGATGTGGAAAGGAGAGTGGGAGCACAAGGAACCCAATGAGTAGAAAAGCAGAGCTAAAGAATATTTCTGGGCTGGGCATGGTGGCTTATGCCTGTAATCTCAGCACTTTGGGAGGCCAAGGCAGCAGGCCTCCCATTGCTTGAGCCCAGGAGTTGGAGACCAGCCTGGGCAACATGGCAAAACCCTGTCTCTACAAAAAGTTAAAAAATTAGCTGGGCATGCTGGTGCATGCCTATGGTCCCAGCCACTCGGGAGGCTGAGGTGAGAGGATTGCCTGAGCCTGGGAGGCTGAGGCTGCAGTGAGCTATGATCGCACCACTGCACTCCAGCCTGGGTGACAGAGCAAGAACATGTCTCAAAAAAGAAAAAAAGAAGAAGAAAATTTCTGCAATGGAAAAATTCCTCATTCAAGTCTCTCGTTTAAGAATCTACCTAATAGGCCAGGCATGGTGGCTCACACCTGTAATCCCAGCACTTTGGGAGGCTGAGGCGGCAGATCACGAGGTCAGGAGTTTGAGACCAACCTGGCCAACATGGTGAAACCCCGTCTCTACTAAAAATACAAAAATTAGCCAGACACGGTGACGCGTGCCTGTAATCCCAGCTACTTGGGAGGCTGAGGCAGAAGAAATGCTTGAAACCGGGAGGCGGAGGTTTCAGTGAGCCGAGATAGTGCCACTGCACTCCAGCCTGGGTGATAGAGCAAGACTCCGTCTCAAAAAAAAACAAAAAAGAAACACTACCTGATAAACTGTTATAATATTCATCATTATTTAGATTGCCTATATTGTACCAATTAACTGGTATGTGTCCTTTACAGTTGTCATTTTCTCTAGCATATACTTGGTGTCACGTATATGAGCTCCTCCAGTCACTTCTGTGTGGTTTCTGGACCAGCAGCAGCACCTGAAGCTTGTTAGCAATGCACACTCACAGACCCTGCTCTGGCCATTCTAAATGAGAATCTGCCTTTTAACAAGTTTTTCACATGATTCATGAGCACAGTAAAGACTGAGAGGCACTGCCCTACAACCTCAGACAATAATGAGCAAGAGAGTGACAATGAGTGAGGGAGTGAGTTTGCTCTGAGGAGGCTGGTATGAAGGCGAGTATGCACTTCGCTGCACACTCGATTCCTTGGAAGACTAATGAAGATTAAACAGCGGACAAGCTAGCAGCAGACTAATGAGTATTGCCTGACCACAAACCAAGAAAACCTGGTTATACCCGAAGCTAGTGGTTCTCAAAGTTTATTGTGCATCGGAATCACCTGGAGAGCTCATTAAACCGTAGATTGCTGGAGTCTATTGCTGGACCCTCCCTGCTCCAGAGTTTCTGGTTCAGTAGGTCTAGAGTAGGCCTGAAAATCTGCATGTTTCACCAGTTGCTAGGTGATGCTGACAGTGCTGGTCTAGGAATGACACATTGAGAACAACTGTCCTAAGCAATAAAGACATTCAGATAAAAGAATCTTGCTCCTATAAACTATTTGGGATAATTAAGGTCTCAAATCCCCTGTTGAATTTGTCACTGGAGACCAGACCACTTTATAGTGACTTCCAGAAAAAGCCCCTCATGGGAAAGCCCACATGTATTTCAGCCACCTGCATGGGGTTGAGAGCTAATTAGCAGGGAAGCTAGAATGGTCTTGCTTTCCCAGGCGTGTTATCCAAGAAACCCAGAGACAGTGGGTTGTTGAAGAAAATTATACAGATGAGACCTGGAAGCTGCCATTTCATTGGGGAAGATTTTGCCTTTTCATTACAAGAGAAAGCTAACATTTCCCATCTTTCCCTCCACCAAAAGTAGGCAAGCATAAAACCAAAGCCAATTTCTCACAATTTAGTAACCTCAGTACCAACCAATTATATTCCAAGGGACATGAGAAACAGCTGTTGTAACATTAGAGCTCGAACAGTTTCATCTCCGCTATTTAAGAGGATAAAAGAGCCAATATTTTCATTCCCTTATGATATTATCAAGACATGATAAACAACCAGGACTATAGTATTAATTACATTAATTTGGAGAGCAGAGGGACTACTTTAATTGCTCCAAGCTGGAGAATAATTTTTTATGGGCAGACAATCATTCCATAAATTCACATTAGAATGAGTACTTTGTCTTATTTTATCAGCAACAAAACTTCTGGAAGCAAAAAACAACCACCACCCACTTTTAAGGTAGACTTCAATAGAAAAAAAAAAAAGTCTTGCTGTTGCTATGTATCAGTTGTTCTACCTGACATGTTGAGATGTTTGGTAAAAAGAAACACAGGGAAGGTATTTGTCCTTAAAGAATTCATAATCTAAAAAAGGAAGTAGTACCAACAGCTAAATTTGAATACTTTCTTATATATAAAACATATATGAAGAGAGTGTTGCCTCCATCTCGGGGTTAAGAAGATCAAATGGGGATGTGGGAAGAGCATCAGGAAGAATAGCTAATAGATGCTGGGCTTAATACCTGGGTGATGAATTGATCTGTGCAGCAAACCACCATGGCACATGTTTACCCATGTAACAAACCTGCACATCCTGCACATGTATCCCTGAGCTTAAAATAAAAGTTGAAGGGAAAAAAAAGAAGATCAAATGAATGATGGACATCAAAATGCCCTATAAGCCATAACACCTTAAAAAAGCAGAAGAGAAAGGGGAAATATCATTTATTGAATGCCTTCTACATGAGGCACTGAGCTAGGTGCTTGACTTACATGGTCATATTTTAAAACTCATAAGGAACTCTAGAAGGAAATAAAAACATAAAACAGAGAAAATATAATAGTGAAATGCCAATTTTGTCAACATGGAAATTATTTAGATAAAACCCAATTTTTTCAATGTGGAAATTATTCAGATAAAATGTTTGACTCATATTAAGTAATAAGATATATATATATATATATGTTAGCTACCATAAGAATCATCTCTCACCACCAGAATAAATATTCTCTCGCCACAATAAATATTTGTCTCCCTGATAGGTGGCCACATTCTGAAATCATTCAAGCATATACTATAGTTTGGGTAATAAAAACATATGTAAGTAAATCTACTAAGGCTCCTGCAGTTAAAAACTGCACTCAGCTCCAATGTTTGGGATGGTGGAAGATGGATGGAAAGGCTCTGGAGGATTCAGAGTGGCTCCAGGAAGGAGCTCCTAAGAGCTGTTGGATGCAGCAGGTGTTGCTTTGGCTTTGAATTCACGGTTTATAATTCAGGGCCCAGGGGATTCCATCCAGGTTTACAGAAACACTTGTTCTAGAAAATTCCTATGAACAGTGCTGATATTGTCACATTTTCCAGATTCTCTTTCAGGTTCTGCCTGAGCTACTATGAAGCAATTGTGGGGAGTGGGTCTTCCAATGCTCGGAATGCTCTGGAAACTTGAATTGATGATAAAAGCAGTTCAGCACGGGACTAGTACCAAGACTCACGCTAAGGAAGAAGGAGTTGGAATAAATTGAAAGAACACTCTGGGGTTGTGCATTCCCCATTGCAGAATTGGGGACACACTGCTGTAAATGGGGAGTACTCACTGGAGAATGAAAAACTTTGAATGTTGCAAAGTTCTGAACCACAGGGTTCCTTTTTATGTAGAAATACCTTCATAATGTATGTATCCACAGGGGAATTGCTTGAGTAAAATGTAGAGCAACTATGAACACACAGAACCACTCAGTAAAACTGTATATATCCATATGGTAATGTATGAAATATATTGTAGAGAGAGAATTTCAATTGCAGACAGTATTGTTTTATATGATTTAACTTTTATTTACAAATACAAAGATATGAATGGAAAAATATTATAAGTGTATATGTGGAAATATTGACGTTGATTATCACTTGATAATGGATATTGGGGTATACCATACCCATTATAATAGGATAATGGGTATCTTCTCTTTGCTTATTTATGTTTTCTGAACTTTCTACAGTACTATGTAACTTGTAAAAATATAAATTTTCAGAACCGGAATTATTTTTCTTATCATCAGGATAGCAATAAATAAAACTTGTCGGAAGCTTACCATGCCACATAGTATTTCACCTTTGTGAGGTCATTTTCTTCTCACAGTGGGATAATAAGGTTGTTCTTTAATGAGAGGAGGTGTTACTCCAAGGAAGCAAATGAATCAACATTAATTGTAGAATTTCTTGTGTTCTTTCTATTACTCCTTAGTCATCTGGAAATTCAGCTCTTCCTGACTTCTACCTATAGCCTTCATTTTGGAAGCAGGTAATAAAATTAGGAAGAGGATGAGCTGGGGGGAAACATACTGGTATTGATAACGTCATGACTATCAATAGAGATACAGGTATAAGTTCATGTCTGTTCCTGAGTCTGGATTATCTTGGCCAAAAAAGCTTTTCCTAAATGAAGACGAATGGAAGCTATATGGGTAATACTAAAATGGCTTTCAAAAAAAATACATTCATTTTAATTTAAATATACAAAAAGGGATGAAATACAGTATACTCAAAAACTAGACAGCCTGTAGACCTAAAAAGCAACTAGACCTCAGAATAATAGATCTTACAAGATAATCATGTCTACCCAAAAATCCCCCACAAAATGCCATCTACTCCTGTCTTATGAAATGCTAGAGACACAATGGTATGACTCTCATCCAAATTTGGTTTTGGTTTCTTGTTAACCAATTTTTAAAAGCTGAATTGGTAGCAAAGACATTGTATCAGTTTAGGTGTTCATCAACAGTGCATTGGATAAAGAAAATGTGGTACATACATACAATAGAATACTGCACAGCCATAAAAAAGAACAAAATCATGTTCTTTGCAGCAACACGGATGCAGCTGGAGGCCATTATCCTAAGTGAAGTAATGCAAAAACAGAAAGCCAAATACTGCGTGTTCTCACTTACAACTGGGAGCTATGCATTGGGTACACATGGACATAAAGACAGCAACAGGAGACACTAAGGACTACTTGAGGGAAGAGAGGGAGCGGGACAAGGGCTGAAAAACTACCTATTGGGTACTATGCTTAGTACCTGGGTGCCAGGTTCAATTGTACCCCAAACCTCAGCACCACACAATATACCTTTGTAACAAACCTGCACAGAAGAAACTATCCGTGGCCTATTCGATATCCCACGCTTCTTCCTTGCTAACACAATCCTAATTGTGTTTAGGTATTGAGCAGCAACATGCTGGGGAAAGCAGGCTTTGCTCTGGTGGATTATTGACCAACTAAGTCATGGTCATTGCATTCTCTTTTGCTGGTGGTAGTTAGGTGTGTGATCTGCTTTTGGACAATGCTGGAAGGGTGAGTATTCTGGAACAATTTTGTCTTTGGTAAGAAAGCACAAACAGAAACTGCTGTCACTTCCCTTTCTTCCTGCTTTTAGTTGGGGTAACAAAGATGCTTGGAGATGGGGTAGCATTAGTGCAGACATCACTGACACATTAAAGTTACAAAATGGGAAATCTGAAAAACTCTAGACTCTTTATGATGTTTCCAATCTGCTTCTCCAACCAATGCCAATCTCTAGACCACCTGTTAAGTCAGAAGCTACTGATCGGACCTTTTGTTTAAGCCACTTTTAGTTTGGATATGCTGTTATTTGCATCAGAAACAAGCCAGAGAAAGATAATGTTACAACTCTCTTTAGTATCCTATTTTGATCTGTTTTTTAAAGTTTGCTGTTCATAATCATTTCAGATATTAAATTAGAAACTTTTGAAAATATATAATTTACTGTTTACCTGCAGGACACTGAAGGTCATCCCTGCAGGAGGGCAAGAAATATAAAGAAATGCAGATCCCTTCCAGCAAGGACGTTTTATTCACATCATGGTTGGCTAGACACATACCTGCATTTGGAAGAGGAAGAGCCAGAAGACATCTTTTCTGTTGACCATGAGTGGTAGCAATGCTGCATAGTCACTCATAGACTTCAGAGTTAACAGAGGCAAAAAAATCATTCCAGCTTCTGAAGGGTAAAGCTGATATTCTTTGACCATATAGTTTTATAGGAAATTTCATCTTTTCTCATCTCCAAGAGAAACTTCTATTTTAAAAGGTTTAAAGTGAGAAGCACTTTATTGATGATATTGGACATGAAGCCAGAGGAGACACGTGCACACATCCAGCCTTGAGCCTTGGCAGCTTGCCTCCAAGCCCCGCCACTTCAGGAGGCCAGGACAGAGCCAGGGAGATGGCTGTGATGCAGGACTAGATTTTGGTTTCCTGGCCATGAGGCTACTTCATTACTGCAGGGACATGTATCCCGGGAAAGCTAATGACCTCTCTCAAGAGCCAAATAAATTGAATACTTGGGTGAAGGATTTAGCCTTGAAAATGAGTTCCAGCCAGTAGTGAACCTACTGAGAATAAGGCAAATGGGCTTACAGAAATAATATAGTAATTCTAAATGTGTGCGTCCCTTTCCTGATTACAAGCAGCACTGAAATATGAACAGAAATAAATCTATTGTAAAGAAAATTCCATTTTCCTATTGGCCTGTATATTTCAAAGATGATTTATCAAAAGGATTAATTTTCTAGGTGGTATTTGTTTTCAACCCTTTAGTTTAACTTAAAATTTTTCTCCTCCTTTCCCAAACTTTCCTCCCCAAATTAAATTGTATTACAGCATATTACATTGCATTACTAGAGGAATTCGCGCATCCTTCACCCATTCATTCAATACACATTTAATGAGCACTTGCTAAGTATCCAGGAAGCTGAAGTGAAAAACAGATCATCCTGGTCGTCACAAAGTTAGTGCTCCTTATGAGACTTCTAGTATGCAAATCAGTAATTGGAATAAAACATGGCTCACACCTATAATCTCAACACTGGGAGGCTGAGGTAGGAGGATCACTTGAGCCCAGGAGTTCAAGACCAGACTGGGTAACATGGCAAAACTCCATCTCTACAAAAAACACAAAAATTAGCCAGGCGTAGTGGTACACCTGTAGTCCCAGCTACTTGAGAGGCTGAGGTGGGAGGATCGCTTGAGCCTGGAGGGTTGAGACGACAGTAAGCCATAGTTGTGTCACTGCACTCAAGCCTGAGGGACAGAGTGAGACCCTGTCTCAAAAATAAATAAATAAATAAGTGTCCACACCTAAGCACAGATGGGAGCAGCATTACTA
Organism: Gorilla gorilla gorilla; assembly: GCF_029281585.2. Taxonomy (NCBI): domain Eukaryota; kingdom Metazoa; phylum Chordata; class Mammalia; order Primates; family Hominidae; genus Gorilla; species Gorilla gorilla. The sequence goes on along the minus strand of NC_073231.2, from coordinate 123,996,201 downwards.
CAGAGGATGAACAAGGTCCCAGGATGAGCCATACCAGACAAAATAATCAACTTCACCTGGAGAGGAAGGAACTTCACACAGAAAGGAAGCTTTTCATTCAATACAGATTCCTTTACAGCATTAATAACCATTGCCAAAATCGATCCATTTTGTCATATTTTAATAGGCCAGTTTGTCTTAAAGCAGGACTTGGCTTAGGCAATATATCTACCCTATTTTATTTTAATTAGCTTTTCTTGAGAATATGGGTTTATTCACTTAGCTGTTCAGTCAAAAAAAAATTTTATTGCCTACCATTATGTGGCAAGTAGCTAGGGCAATTCTGGTTCCCAATGTAAGTTAAAAACAAAAAAAAAGAAACTAGGATGGGCTTGAAGGGAATGAAAGTAATTGTCGTGGAGCCTTGTCAATTCCATATTGGTGGCTGAGAGAATACTCAGGAGCCTGGTCCTCATAAATCTGAAAATCAATTTTCTACCTTGGATTAAGAGACCAACTGGTACAAGCCACTTTCTTTTCAATTAAGGGAAGAATCTCAGTGCTACATTCAAATCAGTAACTGAGTTCCTGATGGAAACATCCCAATCAATATCATAATAATGATCTGATTTAGGGCCATACATTTGCACGCATACACATATAATCATATCCATGCACTTTTTTTTTTTTTTTTGAGACAGAGTCTTGCTCTGTCACCCAGGTTGGAGTGCAGTGGCACAATCTCGGCGCACTGCATCCTCTGCCTCCCGGGTTCAAGCAATTCTCATGCCTCAGTCTCCTAAGTAGCTGGGATTATAGGCACGTGCCACCATGCCCAGCTAATTTTTGTATTTTTGGTAGAGATGAGGTTTTACCATGTTGGCTAGGCTGCTCTTGAACTCCTAACCTCAAGCGATCTGCCTGCCTCTGCCTCCAAAAGTGCTGGGATTACAGGTGTGAGCTACCATGCCTGGCCTTATCCATGCACTTTAAAGAGACTCATGCACACATTTCTTTCTTTCTTTTTTTTTTTTTCTTTTTTATTGAGATGAAGTTTCATTCTCGTTGCCCAGACTGGAGTGCAATGGTGCAATCTCAGCTCACTGCAACCTCTGCCTCCCAGGTTTGAGCGATTCTGCAGCCTTGCCTCCTGAGTAGCTGGGATTACAGGCATACACCACCATGACCAGCTAATTTTTATTTATTTATTTATTTATTTATTTATTTATTTTAGTAGAGTTTGTCTCACCATGTTGGCCAGGCTGGTCTCGAACTCCTGACCTCAGGTGATCCGCCCATCTCGGCCTCCCAATGTGCTGGGATTACAGGCGTGAGCCACTGTGCCCGGCTCCATGGACACATTTAAAAGACTCCCTGGCCGTCTCAGGCATGCTACCCTGAGTCCCAGCCTAAGAAAGGCTGGTGTTGAAAGCAAGCCTGGGAGGCAAAGAGACTCAGAGACCCAAGCCTTGTGTGTAATGGGAGTGGTAGAATGCACCAGAAGCTGTCAGAATGTGACAAGAGGAAGAGGGCATTTATTTTAAGGGCGTGGAGAGAAAAATAAATTAGGCTGCAATCAGATTCTTCATGCAGGGGCCAGGAGTTGAGAGGCGCCCCGTGCTTGTGTACGGAAATTTTTAAAGAATACACAAGTGGAGAACAAGGAGATATAATTTTTCTTGACACACCAATGTACAATAAGAACATATATTTAGCAACATTCGCCTCCCTGCACCCCAGGCAGCTGTTCAGCTCCAGCAAACACTCTTCCTTTCAGGCAGGGCAGGGGAAGTGTATGCTGCTTGTCTCTTGAGTCCTCAGTGAGAGCTGGGACCAGCATTCCAGAGCCCATCCGCTTCTCACCAGGCAGCAGGGGGTCAAACACACCCGGTGCTTAGGAAGCAAGGTCAGAGAAGTTGCTCCAAGGGAAGACCAACTGGGGAGTCCTGTCTGATTTAGGCAGGAAGAACAAATCTGCTTTAATTTGGAAGCCACTCTCTGGTCAGGCTCTTAAGGACCCCAGTAGAGTTAAAATTTGCTTCTCTTATTATACCTCCTTAAAAGCAGGAAGCAGGAAAGGGAATCTCTTGAAATTATTCCTCCCTGCTCTGTGAGTCTATAACTCACCAGGCAAGTTTTGGCTGTCAGGGAAAGGTTTTATAGCTCCTGGAGGTAAGACTTCTGAGAAGTGGAAGATAGGATGTATCCATTTCAGGTGAGCCCACCATTTTCATGACATAGTGAACATCTGGTTTCCTAGGGTCATGGTCAACTTCTTGACAAATCTTGACAGGTGCCTTTGGGAATGCAAGTGGCAGTGAAAACAGCCAAGGAAAAGAAAGACCCTGTGAAAATGTGATATATGATCCAGTCAAGAATAGGCTTTTTGTTTTCATTTTTATTTTGTTTATTTATTTAGAGACAAGGTCTCCCTCTGTTGCCTGGGCTGGAGTGCAGTGGTGAGATCACAGCTCACTGCAGCCTGGACCTTCTGGGCTCGAGGGATCCTCTCGCCTCTGTCTCCAGAGTAGCTGGGACCACAGGTGTGTGCCACCACACCCAGCTAATTTTTAAATTATTTTCTAGAGACAAAGTCTCACTGTGCTGCCCAGGCTGGTCTCAAACTCCTGGGCTCAAGCAATCCTCTGGCCTCAGCCTTCCAAAGTGTTGGGATTGCATGCGTGAGCCACTGAGCCCAGCCAAGGATATGTGTTTGTTGGATCCTTGATTCATTTGTTCATTCACTCACTGACATCTTCAGTATAGTATGCTGGTGCTGCTCAAAGCAGTCCTCCACTGTCAGGATCATCATGACTTGAGGGCTTGTCAGAAATACACATTCTTAGTCACTGCATAAAGTACTCCAGATAAAACCTGCAGATGTGGAGGAGCCAGCCCCCCACCCTGGACTATAGTTTTATAAATTTTTGAATTTATTTAATAAATTTAAAAAATACACATTCTTGGGTCCACCCCATATCTAGGGTGGTGGGAATTCTCTAAGACTAGGCAAGTGTGATGAAATGTCTTTTTTTTTTTTTTGAGACAGAGTCTCACTCTGTTGCCCAGGCTGGGGTGCAGTGGTGCGATCTCAGCTCACTGCAACCTCCACCTCCAGGGTTCAAGCGATTCTCCTGCCTCAGTCTCCCAAGTAGCTGGGATTACAGGCACATGCCACCACACCCAGTTAATTTTTGTATTTTCAGTAGAGAAGGGTTTTGCAATATTGGCCAGGCTGGTCTCGAACTGCTGACCTCAAGTGACCTGCCCCACCTAGGCCTACTAAAATGTTGCGATTACAGGTGTGAACCACTGTGCCTGGCCGAGATGTCATTTTTGAGAAGAGGTTACAAAAGGATTTGGCTACAGTCTTGGCCACACTCTCCCTCACTTGCTGTGAGGGAAGCCATCTGCTACATTGAGAACAGCCTTTTGGGGAGGCCCATGTGGCAAAGAACTGACATCTCCTGTCAACAGCCAGAGAGGATCTGAAGTTCACCAACAGCCGTGGGCATAAGCTTGGAATTGGTTCCTCCTCCAGTCAAGCCATGAGGTGACTGCAGCCCCTAACATGTAGACTGGAGCCTTGTGAAAGACTCTGCGCTACAGTGCCCAGTTAAGCAGTGCCCAGATTCCTGACCCACAGAAACTGTGAGATGATAACTAGGTAACTAATACAACTACTGAATCAGAAATTCTGCAAAGTGGCCTGGCATGGTGGCTCACACCTGTAATCCCAGCACTTTGAGAGGCCGAGGCAGGCAGAGCACCTGAAGTCAGGAGTTCGAGACCACACTGGCCAACATGGTGAAACCCCGTCTCTACTAAAAATACAAAAAATTAACCAGGTGTGGTGGCACATGCCTGTAGTTCCAGCTACTCGGGAGGCTGAGGCAGGAGAATCGCTTGAACTTGGGAGGTGGAGGTTGCAGTGAGCTGAGATCGCGCCATTGTACTCCAGCCTGGGTGACAAGAGTGAAACTCCATCTCAAAAAAAAAAAAAAATTCTGCAAAATGAGTCCCTGGAATGTGTATTTTAACATGTTCTGCAGGTGATTCTCATAGACAGTAGTTTGAGAAGCACTGCTGTGACAAAGTTAAGAGCAAGGGCTTTTGAGCCAGACTGCCTAAGTTCAAAACCCAGCTCAAGTACTTCTCAGCTGTAAGAGCTCAAGTGAATTACATACCTCTCTGGGCTTTAGTTTCTTTTGTAAAACGTTGCTAATAATAGTACATACCTTCTGAGTTGTAAAGAGAATTAATTGGGTTAATATATTTAAAGCATTTAGCTTATTGCCTGACAACAGCAAGCACAATAAATTCAGTGATGATTCATTCATTCAACAAACATTTATAAGGCCCCCAACTAAGGGTAGGCATTGTGCTAGATGCTGGAGTTACCAGGATTCAGTAGACATAATCCACTTCTCCTGGCACTGTTGTCCTATAGGGGAGGTGGCCATATAAAAGAATAGACTCAGTAATGGTTTAAAGATGCTACAATTGAGTTCCCCACAGAGTGAAGTGGAGCCCAGAAGAGGTCAGTTTTATCCTGGATGAAAGCATTAATACAAAGCTTAGTAAATTGGATAGTGAGGGGTTGGAAAAGAATAGAAGATTTGGGCTTGCATCCCCCAAGCACCTTACCTTAGTCTTTCTGGATCTCTAGAGCTTCCTTTTCATGTGGACAACAGACAAACCTACTGTCACGAACAGCCTCTTCAGACAGGAGCTGCACAAATGCAGGGCCTGGGTATCTCAGTCACAAGGCTCTAGCCATTTGGTTCTGTTTTCTGCTTCTAGACCAGTCAGCTGAGCTCAGCTCAGCTCAGCTCAACTTAGGGTGTTTGCATCTGCTTTTCCCTTTCTCTGAAAGATTCTTCCCCCTAATCCTTTCAGTGTTGGCTCCTTCTTGTCCCTGCCTAAATGCCTCCTCAGAGAAGTCTTCCTGTTTACTGTGTTTAAATAGCATCTCCATTTCAGAGCCTGTATCATTTCCTGAGTAGTACTAGCATTTAGCACTTACTTATTTGTTCATTTCTCTGTTCACCATTGTCTCCCTGGGTAGACTTCATGGTCTCTAAGGGCTAAGACTTGGTCTTTCACGCACCATGATGCACACCAGGGGACACAGTAGGTATTCAATAAATATTTGTTACCGAATGGGTAAATGGATGAATGAACATGTCCTTTCACAGCCACTGCAACACTTCGGCATGATTTGCTGAAATGTCCGTCTTAATTATAACAGACATTAATTCAAATTCTGGAAGATGTAACTGCTGAAAAACCAGTATGTGAAACCCAGTCACTTTAAGGGTCTGCCAGAGATTTGGGGAGGGATGGGAGAGTGAGAGGACATCATAATAATTAACATTTACTGGCCAGGCACGGTGGCTCACGCCTGTAATCCCAGCACTTTGAGAGGCCTAGGCGGGTGGATTACTTGAGGTCAGGAGTTTGAGACCAGCCTGGCCACATGGTGAAACCCTGTCTCTACTAAAAATACAAAAATTAGCTGGGCTTGGTGGCAGGCGCCTGTCATTTCAGCTACTCGGGAGGCTGAGGCAAGAGAATTGCTTGAACCCAGGAGGCAAAGGTTGTAGTGAACTGAGATCGTGCCACTGCACTCCAGCCTGGGTGACAAAGTGAGACTCCATCTAAAAAAAAAAATATTGAAAAAAAACCCCCACATTTACTGAGTACCTCCTCCAGGATGCGGGCAAGGTGTTAAGTGTTTTATATGCATTATCTCATATGCATCTGAAGTAGTCATCATCATTCTTTTTCGGGTAGGAGCAAATGAAGAAACTGAGGCTTAGAGCTCTTAAGTAACTTGCCTGAAGTCAGAGCCAGTGTGGTGTAGAGCCACAACTGAATGCAGGCAGTCAGACTCCAATACTGTTGTGTTTAACCACTATTCTCTCCTGCCTCCAAAGAAATGCAGTTCATTAAGTAAATATTCTGCACAAATTAAAGTGTACACAGTTGAACAACTATCTGATACTATAACACCAGACCAGACTGGGAAATACCTGAAAGGTTTTTCAAGGCTGCAGGCAGGAGATCTTATCCATGAACATAGGAAGTGGGCTGTGGTCAGGCAAGTGGTAGCTTATTCATTGCGGCCCCTTCCCCTGCCCAGGGGTCCCATGTTGTTTGGAAGAAAGGGAGTCCATAGTGCAGTAGAAAGTCACGTCACCTCCAATTGACTAGGGAGCTTGTTCTCACCTACAAAACAAGTTTGGTAGTCTCTTCCTAAACCCTTCAAGGATTAGCATTCTCCTTGTCAAGGTGGCATGTAATTTACAGCAATTGGCAGTTCCTGTTGCAAGGAATTCCAAGATCAGACTAGTTAAAGTGGGGGAAGGGGCAGCGACAGGTCAGATCAGAGCTTAGGTAGAGAAGTTGGTGGGGGTTAGAGGTGGAGAGGGAGTAGGGGGAGGGGAAGCTTTACAAAGCAGTAGGGACTGTCTGTGTTGAGCCAAGAGCAGTCTTTGATGGATGGTTCCCATTAGCAACAAGTCTCCACAGGCCAAAATGAACAAGAAAGGAACAAGGCTTATCCAGTCTTAAACAGGACTAAAGTCTGCATTTTTCCCGTGTCATAAGGAATTATTGGGCCAGCAGCCACGGTAGGCTATCGTAGGCTAAAATCCTCAGTAGGAGAGAACAATTAAAGAACGATGAATTATGCTTCTGATGACAATTCCCTTCTCAGGGCTTACTTAAAGCCAGAATGTATATTTCTAGTGTGCGTTAGTGAGGTTTAAATATTCAGATTTTCAAAGAGAGAAGGCCTCTGCCGAAATTTACATAGAAATATGTCAAAATATATTTAGTCTTCTTTATACCTTTTTCTTTACAGTTCCTGAGTTGCCTGCACTTCTACAATGTGATCACTCGCTGGGAAATGAAGAAAGCAAGTGTCTGAAGAGACAGAAGTTGAGGTAGAATAGCTGGGAGGTTGGTATTCTGGGGCTAGCCTAATGTCATGCAGAGTGTATAATTGGAGGAATAGTTTAGTTTGTATAGATTGCAAGTTCTCAGAATAATGGCTTACGGAGGCCAGAGTTCCCAGCCATGCAGACTTTTGTAGATATATGTATACACTTTTACCTATTTGGAAAGGCTACAAGCATTGTGAAAATGAGCTGGAAACTTGCTCTAAACATCTCAAGAAACCAGAATTCAGAGAAATAGAGGAAATTCAACCAAAGAAACAACCTTGGAGCATCCAGGGATCATTTGGATAACTAGCTCTATGGTCCATCTTATTTGTGTGCTAATAACAAGTTAGCCCATACACTATACGCAGATCACCAACTATAAATGATTTAGACTATCATAAAACACACTTAACTCACTGAAGTAGGACTGGACATGATTTAACCTCACTTGAGTGAGTTGGCAGGTACTTTAGGACCTTCCAGGGTCTCATGATTATCATTGTGAGCACCAATAATTATTGTACCATAGTTGCATAGAAGTGCCAGATGATAAATAATATTCAGCTGACATCAGGTGAGAGAAGCTTCATTCTGTGGGGTATCAGAAGTTTAAAAAGAAGAAAAAAGAAGTCAAGGCATCGTTGGCAGACAATTGCATAATAAAAAGTGCTAAAATCCAACAGGAAAAATGTACATGAATTGTGGGTGACTTCCTGATTCCACCACCTTCAATAGTTGACATTTTTATTTCTCATTTTCTTCCAGTGACTCCATCTATAAATGGATCTACAAATGTTAATAAGGACCCGCACAAATGTAGCCACTTCCTTCCCTTGTAAATTACAGCACGGAGCCGGTTTTATGGTGATTATTTCTTTCCATGTCTGTTTCTCCTCCTGGAGTGTGAGTCCCTAGAAGGCAGGGGCTATGTGGCACACACATTCTTTAGGAAAATCTTTAGAGAAAACAGAAGATACCAAGATAAGCAAGCAGGGTAGAGCTTCTGTATCTTCCACTAGGGGTCAGTAAAACTTTTATGAGAATCCTACAGTGGCATCCTGACTTAGAGAAGGGCAATTTCTTGTCACCATTTGTCCCTCAGAAAACACCCACAAGAGGCTGTCCTATCACTGGAAAAAGTAGCTCATTCCAAGTTGTTAAATACACATGAAAAGCATAGCCAAATATGTATTAGACTAGCATGTCAGTATATCAAACATCAGAATTTACATCAGAGACAAAAGTCTCAGCTTAAATGCATAGTTTTGATAAATACTAAACACGCTATCTTGCTAATGAGCAATCACTGGCTAATTGTCCAGTGACTAGGGCTAATTATCTTGACTCTGGTTGTCATAGTGCCTGTATCATAAAAATAAGATTTGAAGTTTCCCTTCTCCTTCTGACTTGATATCCAGGTTTGCAATAGTGCTTATTGTAATATTATACAGGAATGTAGATGGAATTTATTAGAAATAAAGACTTTTGAAAATATGTACTAGATAAATAAACTTGACTCGCTGCCCTACCAACAGCTAGGGGTGAGCTGTTGAAAATTGAAATCGGATCATATCATTCCCCTACTTGAAATCCTCCAAGGCCTTCCCACTCCTAAAATAAAATCCAACACATCATCTGGCCTGTAGTGCCAGGGCATGCCAAGGTTCCTGCAGCTTCTCTGATCTCATCTCCTGCCCCTTGTTCCTGCACTCATTACACTCCAGCCACAATTAGTTTATCTGCTGATGCTTTAACTCAGTGGTTATCAAACAGTGGTCCCTGGATCTGCAGCATCAGCCTTGCCTGGGAAGTTGTTAGAAATGCAAATTCTTGGGCCACCCCCCAGGTCTACTGAATCAGAAATTCTAGGGGTGGGATTTGGCAATCTGTGTTTTAACCAGACCATCAAGTGATTTGTTACATGCTGAAGTTTGAAAAACACTGTTCTAATTCTTCAAATTCCTTTCTGCCTTAAGATCTTTGCACTGGCCAGATCCTGGGCCTGGTACACTCTTCCCAAGGCTCTTTCCAAATCAGTCTCATGGCAGCTGCTGAAATGTTAGCTTATCACAGAGACCGTCATTGACCATCCTGTTTAAAGTGAGCCTTCTTACTCTTCCTCATCCCAATCTATGCCATTCTTCTTTTAATTTCTCCACAGAACTATCTGAAATGATCTTGCTAATTTATTTACTTATTATTTTATTTTCGAGATGGAGTCTTATTCTGTCACCCAGGCTGGAGTGTAGTTGCACGATTTCAAATCACTACAGCTTCCAATGCAACCCGGCACCACCACGCCCAGTTAATTTTTGTATTTTTAGTAGAGATGGGGTTTCGCTATGTTGGCCAGGCTGGTCTCAAACTCCTGACCTCAAGTGATCTGCCTGCCTGAGTCTCCCAAAGTGCTCGAATTACAGGTGTCAGCCACCCGACCTGACCTACTTATTATTTTATTATCTATCTCAGCAATTAGAATGAGAGTAGACACCTTGTTTCTCTTTTATACTATGTACCCTGAGTTCCTAGAACACGGGCACATAATAGGTTCTCAATAAAAGTTCCTTAAATAGATGTCTATGAGATTTTTCTGATATAGCTTGCCTTGAAGAAAGGAGATAAATTTAGATTCTCTAAAGGAAGCTGCAGTCTTGTGGCAGAGCCCTGGCATGAAGCCAGAAAATGAGGGTCAAATTCTAAATTCTCCACATTAAAATTAGCTGACCTTAAGCAAGTTCTTCCACTAGATTAGTGGGTCTCAACTGGAGGTTATTTTGCTTCCAGGAGACATTTTTGGCATCCCAACTTGTGACGCAGGTGGGAGTGCTGTTGGGCACCTAGTGCGTAGAGGCAACGGATGTGGATCCCACAATGCACAGGACGGCCTCTTCCAACTGAGAGTTATGTGGAGCAAAATACCAACAGTGCCCAGGCTAGAAACCCTGAACCAGGCCGGGCCTGAACCAGGCTCACGCCTGTAATTCCAGCACTTTGGGAGGCCAGGTGGGCAGATCACGAACTAGGTCAGGATGAGACCAGCCTGGCCAACATGGTGAAACCCCACCTCTACTAAAAATACAAAAATTAACCAGGCGTGGTGGCATGTACATGTAGTCCCAGCTACTCAGGAGGCTGAGGCAGCAGAATCGCTTGAACCTGGGAGGTGGAGGTTGCAGTGAGCTCAGATCGTGCTGCTGCACTCCAGCCTGGGCGATAGAGCAAGACTCCATCTCAGGAAGAAAAAAATAAAACAAAAACACGAACCAGATTCTTAATTTTTTGTAAAACAGAGATAATGTTCCTTTCCTACTTTGCGGGGTTCCGGTGATATTCAAACAAAAATTCTTCTGAAAGTCTTTTGTAAGTGACAAAAGACTCTAGACAGATACCCCCTGGTACAGGCTATCTGCTCAATGAATATCCGTTCAAGGACTATGTGAATGAATTGCCAGGAGCCCCCTCCTAGGATTGAGTTTCAGTTTCTTCATTTGTGACAACTGATAAGGAGAATACCTGTGTCTTAGGAAACTTGCAAGGATCAAAGAGATAACACCAGTAAAGCACCTGGCGCAGGATTTGACACATACATGCGTGAATTTCCCTTGTTTTGCTCCTGGTTAGCTTCCTGCTTGGCTATCTTGGGAGGCCTGGTGGGGCCTCCTACTTCTACTTGTTTTCCTTCCACTTGTTTGTTTCCTTCTCAGCGGAGTTCCATCTTCCTCTTTCCCAAGTTCTTCCCTTCCTGGACCCACCTGGTCTATACAGGGCATCCTTGACTATTTCAGCTGGAAAGATAACACCACATCTTAGCCTGCATTTTTTTGGATGAAGCTCTCAAGTCCTAGCATTCAGAAACAATGTTACAGGTTTCCTCAGGTTCCTGGCAAAGAGGCAACTAGAAATTAGGCTCCTGTTTTCTGGCTGGGAATCTCTAGATTCATCACTACTGCTCCAGGATGCCTGAACTTTTGTAGACCTGATTGTCTTTTCCCACCTTCTATATCCTATCAGTATAAACCCAGCAGAGTTTCCTGTTCTTTCTAGAAGCTGGAAATGCTTACTGCTAGAGGCTCCATCAGATATCACCAAAACTTTACAACGTGCCCACATCAAATAAAAATTTTGTATACGTTTATGAAGATTGGATTGCCTTGCCAGTTGACCTAGGGTTACATTTTAGGGAATTTAAACATTTACTAATTCCAATACTTCAGCTTGTTTTCATATTTTAGAGCCGATCAATTGTTTTTTTCTATAGCAAATAGAATTGTAGACCATTGATAAACATATGTTCCTGCAGTGCTTTCTACACTAAAAAGAAAAATAGTCTCCTTTGCTTTGCTTCCATTGGCTATTTTTCCTTTTTTCCCTTTTTCTGTTGGTTTATAACAGTCAATGACCATTTCAGAGTTTGCAAAGAATCTAGAAACCAATGTGTGTTTGATGGGTGATATTCCACGTATTTAATACTGTGGACTTGCAAATATGATCACATCTCATGTACTTGTGTCCACATTTGTCCAGGAGTGTGATGATTAAATCTTGCACCTGCCGTGTGCATTGCTGACTGCAAAATTTTTCTCGTACATTATTATTTTGTTCTCATTTGATTCGTACAGTAACTCAGTGAGCTAAGCATGCCATATTACAGTTACTCTTGATTTTACCAATGAGAAACCAAAGCTTAGGGAAGTGAAATGACTTGTTCAAGGTTACATTTTCTGGGTCCTTTTGTGCCACACTGTTTTCAGGTTTTTAGACAGCCCTGGGGAAAAAGTACCTCTGGAAAAGGAAATTAAGCAAGGCTTGAATGCTTGGGCTACTTTAGCTTCGTGTGTGTGTGTGTGTGTGTGTGTAATAATAGAACTCTAGCCTTAAATATTCTCTTATTTGCCCTACAGACAATAAGATCAGATTAATTAATTAGTTCCACAAGTGTTTATTTAGTGACGGACAGTGTTGTAACTGTTGAGGATATAACACTGAACAAAAGACCAAGTCCTTGCCCCATGGAACTCACATTCTGTATGCAACACATCAATAATAAATAGAATGTCAGGTGCTGATTAGTGCTAAGAAGAAAAGTCAAGGTGGGTGAGGGGATCGGCAAATAGAAGGGGTGCTGCTGTTTTATTTAGGGTGGTTAGAGAAGGCCTTAATAGTAAGGTGGCATCTGAGGAGAGACTTGAAGGAAGTGAGGGAGTGCGCTAGGTGGATTGGGCTGCAGACTGGCAGAGACAAGTGTGTGCAGGGGCCCTGAGGCAGGGACATGTTTCCCATGCATGACAAATAACAAGGTCACCAGCCTGGCTGGAGCACAGTGAGTAGATCAGGAGGGAGGGAGAGAGATATAGGCAGGAAATGGGGTGAGAGGATGTGGTGAGCGGAGGTGAGGGACGGTTAAGAAAAATCCTGCAGGACCTTGCAGGTAATTGAAAGGGCTTTATCTCTTAGTGGAGAGAGACAGGGATCCCTTGAGGGCTTTGACCAGAGGAGTTACATGGTTTGAAACACATCATTGTTAAAGGATTTACAATGGACCAGCTTGCCCTCTGTGAAGATAATCCTGGTTAGTAATATTTCCACTTCAAACCACAGACTGAGTCTTGCTTTGAGGACTACCAAGGGGCCTTTAAAAAAGATTTTTCATCAGATTTATTGGGATATGATTGACAAATAAAAATTGTATATACATTAACCATGTTCAACATGATTTGATGTATGTATACATTGTGAAATGATTACTATTATCAAGCTAATTAACCCATCTGTCATGGCACATAGTTATCTTTGTGTGTATGTGTACGTGTGTGTGTGGTGAGAGTACTTAAGATCTACTGTCTTAGCAAATTCCAGGTATACAATACAGCATTATTAACCACACTCACCATGCCGTATGTTAGATCCCCAGAACTTACTCGTCTTATAACTGAATGTTTATATTCTTTGACTAACATCTCCCGATTGCCCCAAACTCCCAGACCATGGCAACCACCATTATACTTTCTGCTTCTGTGAGTTCGACTTTTTTAGGTTCCACATATGGGTCAGATCCACACAGAAGTGCAGTATTTGTGTTTCTATATCTTGCTTCTTTCACTGAGCATAAGGTTCATCCTTGTTGTCTCAACTGGTAGGATTTCCTGCTTCTTATGGCTGAATAATATTCCATTGCATATATGTACCACATTGTCTTTATTCATTCATCAATCAACAGACATTTGGGTGGTTGCCACGTATTGGTTATCGTGAATAACACTGTAGTGAACACGGGAATGCAGATATCTTTTTGACATGTTGATTTCATTTCCTTTGGATATATACCCAGAAGTAAGATTGCTAGATGATATATGGTAATTATACTTTTAAATTCTTGAGAATTTCCCTATCATTTTCTACAATGGCCATATGAATTTACAGTCCCACCAACAGTGTGCAAGGGTTCTGTTTTCTTCATGTTGCCCCAAACATTGTTATCTTTTGTCTTTCTGATTACAGCCATTCTAATAGGTATGAGGTAGTATCTCACTGTGGTTTTAATGTGTATTTCCCTGCTAATTAACGATGTTGAACACATTTTTATATACCCATTGGCCATTTGAATGTCTTTTTCGAAAAATGTTTATTTAGGTCCTTTGCATTTTTTTTTTTTTTTTTTTTTTTTTTTGCTATTGAGTTGTGTGAGTTCTTTGTATATTTTGGATATTAACCCCATATCAGTGTTTGGTTTGCAAATATTTCCTTTCCTTCTGTTGGCTGCCTTTTCATTTGTTGATTGTTTCCTTTACTGACTGTGCAGAAGATTGTTAGTTTGATGTATTCCACTTGTTTATTTTTGCTTTTGTTGCCTGTACTTATGAGCTCTTTCTTTTCAAGTTTGTTTGGGATATGATTGACAAATAAAAATTGTATATACATTAACGATGTTCAACATGATTTGATGTATGTATACATTGTGAAATGATTACTATTATCAAGCTAATTAACCCATCTGTCATGGCACATAGTTATCTTTGTGTGTATGTGTACGTGTGTGGTGCTGTGGTGAAGCTGAATTTTACTAAGTCATTCATTCATTTGAATCAGTGATTGAGCTTCACCTAAGTGCCAGGTACTGCCCTTGGCATTTGGGATAAAGGAGTGAGTAGGACAAACAGTGCTCCTCCTCTCAGGGGCTTCCTTACTGTGAAAAGTTAACAAGCAAACAAACAGAGGAGATTTCAGCTAATAAGGGTTAGGAAAAAATAAAACAGAGGAGACAAAATGATGATACCATTGTAGGGGCTATTTTTAAGATTACAGTTGGAGTTTGAAAAGTGGAACTTAGGCTAATGCTGTTACACATGTAGAGCAATTTACAGTTTACAAATTGAGGCCAGGCGCGGCGGCTCACGCCTATAATCCTAGCACTTTGGGAAGCTGAGGCAGACGGATCACTTGAGGTCAGGAGTTCCAGACCAGCCATGGCCAACATGGCAAAACCCCATCTCTACTAAAAATACAAAAAATAGCCAGGCATGGTGGCAGTTGCCTGTAATCCCAGCAATTCGGGAGGCTGAGGCAGGATAATCACTTGAACCCGGGAGGCGGAGGTTGTCGTAAGCTGAGACCACACTGCTGCACATTCCAGCCTGGGTGACAGAGCAAGACTCTGTTAAAAAAAAAAAAAGAAAGAAAAAAAAAAACTGCTGGCAAGAAAGATATTATTATCCTGACTTTTCAAACGAGAAACTGGAGGCCCACTGAAATTAAGCCACATGCCCAAGGCACTAGTAAATGGCAGATCTGGGGTCTGAATCCAAGTTTTCTCTAATTGTCAGCACCAAAGTTTTTCTGACAGTACGCAACACTTTGGGATGCACAAGTAGAGATGGGTAACACTGGGGTCTGGGATAAGGAAATTAGCCATGATTAGGCAAGAAAAGCAGGAAGCACATGCCAAAACATAAACAGAACACAAAAGAGCAAGGAGGGTAGCTAGCTCCCCATAAGGTCATGCAAAGCAACTGGCAAGGTATAGAGGGGCCGGGCGAGGTGGCTCACGCTGTAATTCCAGCACTTTGGGAGGCCAAGGTGGGCAGATCACTTGAGGTCAGGAGTTTGAGACCAGCCTTGCCAATACGGCAAAACCCCATCTCTACCAAAAATAAACAAAAATTAGCCAGGGCTGGTGGTGCACACCTGTAATCCCAGCTACTCCGGAGGCTGAGGGAGGCAAATCACTTGAAACTGGGAGGCAGAGGTTCTAGTGAGCCGAGATCCTGCCACTGTACTCCAGCATACATATATATATATATATATATAGAGAGAGAGAGAGAGAGAGAGAGAGAGAGAGAGAGAGAGAGAGGGAGCGCGAGCGCCTCCGGTCCCACAGCCCCACTTCACAGGGCTGAGATAATCTGCACCCTGATCAGAAGAGAAGGCCTCCTGCCTTGAACTGTTGTTCTTAGCAACTTGGGCTGGGGGGAGCTTTGGGTCACATGTGGTTTCAATCACTGCCTTTATCTGCATCATTGTCACTGTATTTGGAAGATGACTGAATCCTCATTCCTGTCCCAGGCCTCTCTACATTGTGCAGGGGGTTCAAGTCAAATCTGGAAAAGCTGTCTCATCTTTGGCAGGTCAGAAATAGGGAGAGGCTTCAGGAATGTACAGTAATGTCCCACCCATGCCCCTTCCCTGCTTTATTAAAACAAATCTGAAACAACAGAGGTCTGAAACTTTCCACTCTATCATTTCATACTGCCTTGTTATAATCCTGCCCTTCATCCACACCCCGCTGGGGTTTTTGCAGCCTGAGGGAAGCCGGGAAGTGTCTGCTCCTAGCTCTCAGTCACTCCCATAATAAACAATCACTAAACAGCCGGCTGCCCTAGGCAACTGTCCAGCTTGCCCGAGCCCTGAGACTTTAGCTAGGCCAGAGGGTGGGAGGTGTTTTCTGTAAAGCAGTGTTCAGGATCTGAGGCCTGGGAGTTTGACTTTGACCAGAGATACTATTTGGGAGCCTAGCACATCTTTGTGGACCTGGAGGATCTTTAGCGGGACTGCTCCTCGGTTACCTGAGTTATCCAATGAAGTTCTTCCATTGGGAGTGGCAGGAGCTTGGGCCAAGGAGTGGGAGGTCAGTGAGGGAAGCACCAACTATTTGGCACTAATTGTAAATAAGGTCGTTTTCCTGATGCAAGTGTTCCTTCTATAGCTGGGACAGTTGGCAATTCTACCAGTCATATGTCCTTAAGAGATATCTTTAAAACCACCACCACCACCACCACCACCAAGAGAATAACATCACTTTGAGGACTGGGGCAAGCTTAAATTAACTGGTTTCCCTCCAGCCATTAGAAAATTTATTTTTTCTCTGTGATTGGATCTCTTGGAAGCTTTCTTCATAATAGACAGAGGGGGCTCAGGCAAGGCTGCCTAAGTAGATAATGAGGATTTAGGATAGCCGTCTTACACTCTTAGCACAGAGGCAGGCATGAAGAATTGCAACAATTCCTCTTGATTGTAATAATTCCTCTTTATTGTTGGGCATTGGGGTGTTTCTTTGGTTTAAAAAAATGTGCTATGTAGGGGAGGAGTAAGGGGAGATTGTTTTAATGCTTAGCAGAAAATTGAAATACTGGGTCTCGGAGAGTGGAAGGAGGGCTGGGAGAGGCAGCTTTCGGATCCACGGTCGCTTTCTATGAAGTCTTCCTTTCCTCCCTGCTTCCCTCCTTCAAAGCATCTTTCTCTAGGCGTTCCGGCAGGCAGCCCAGGAGACCAGATTCTCCAGGGCGCCCGGGGCCGCGCGGCACGGGGCCCCTGCCGGTGCCTCCTTCCCCGGCCGCCGCGTTTCCGCAGGCGCCTCTGGTCCCCGGCACGGCGCAGGCCGAGATCCGGGCCTGGGCGCGCCGAGGGGCCGCGGGGCTCGCACCGGGCCGTCCCGCGCGCCACCTGCCCGGCAGCCCGCCGGCAGCTCGCCGGCAGCTCGCCGGCAGCTCGCAACCCGGGAGCCCCGGCTCCCTGCGCCCCCTGCACCCCCAACGCCGCGCCGGCGCCTCGGCCCGCGGCCGGGGGTTATGAATGGGCGCAGCGGAAGCACCGCCCCCCCCGGACGTGACGCTCGGCCAATGGCAGCGCGGGCTGCGTGGATGGATGAGGTCAGCGCTGTCGTGTCGGGAATGGAATGTGTAAGTGTAACATTCAGAACCGGGTAACATTCGGCGACCGAACGCGGCGGTCGGCAGCGTTCGCGCGGGGGCCTGCGAAGCGCCGCTCGGGGCCGGCACTGCCCGCGGGGAGGACGCGCCGCCGCCGCCACCCAGCGCCGCCGCCGCCGCCGCCTCCAGCCGGGCCGCCGTGCGTCCCGGGGGCCGGCCCCGCGAGCGCAGGAGTAAACACCGCCGGAGTCTTGGAGCCGCTGCAGAAGGGAATAAAGAGAGATGCAGGGATTTGTGAGGTTACGGCGCCCCAGCTGCAAGATGCACTAGCCGGCTGAACCCGGGATCGGCTGACTTGTTGGAACCGGAGTGCTCTGCACGAAGAGTGGTGGATGAGTTGAAGTTGCCTTCCCGGGGCTCATTTTCCACGCTGCCGAGAGGAATCCGAGAGGCAAGGCAATCACTTCGTCTTGCCATTGATTGGGTATCGGGAGCTTTTTTTTTCTCCCCTCTCTCTTTCTTTTCCTCCGTCTTGTTGCATGCAAGAAAATTACAGTCCGCTGCTCGCCCGCCCTGGGTGCGAGATATTCAGCCCCGCTCTCTCCCGTGCATTGTGCAACCCAAAGATGAAAGACCGAAGGGGAGAAAGTTAAAGAAATCGCCCACATGCGCTGGATCAGTCCACGGCTTGGGGAAAGGCATCCAGAGAAGGTGGGAGCGGAGAGTTTGAAGTCTTTACAGGCGGGAAGATGGCGGACTGGAGCTGAAAGTGTTGATTGGGAAACTTGGGTGATTCTTGTGTTTATTTACAATCCTCTTGACCCAGGCAGGACACATGCAGGCCAAAAAACGCTATTTCATCCTGCTCTCAGCTGGCTCTTGTCTCGCCCTTTTGTTTTATTTCGGAGGCTTGCAGTTTAGGGCATCGAGGAGCCACAGCCGGAGAGAAGAGCACAGCGGTAGGAATGGCTTGCACCACCCCAGTCCGGATCATTTCTGGCCCCGCTTCCCGGACGCTCTGCGCCCCTTCGTTCCTTGGGATCAATTGGAAAACGAGGATTCCAGCGTGCACATTTCCCCCCGGCAGAAGCGAGATGCCAACTCGAGCATCTACAAAGGCAAGAAATGCCGCATGGAGTCCTGCTTCGATTTCACCCTTTGCAAGAAAAACGGCTTCAAAGTCTACGTATACCCGCAGCAAAAAGGGGAGAAAATCGCCGAAAGTTACCAAAACATTCTAGCGGCCATCGAGGGCTCCAGGTTCTACACCTCGGACCCCAGCCAGGCGTGCCTCTTTGTCCTGAGTCTGGATACTTTAGACAGAGACCAGTTGTCACCTCAGTATGTGCACAATTTGAGATCCAAAGTGCAGAGTCTCCACTTGTGGAACAATGGTAGGAATCATTTAATTTTTAATTTATATTCCGGCACTTGGCCTGACTACACCGAGGACGTGGGGTTTGACATCGGCCAGGCGATGCTGGCCAAAGCCAGCATCAGTACTGAAAACTTCCGACCCAACTTTGATGTTTCTATTCCCCTCTTTTCTAAGGATCATCCCAGGACAGGAGGGGAGAGGGGGTTTTTGAAGTTCAACACCATCCCTCCTCTCAGGAAGTACATGCTGGTATTCAAGGGGAAGAGGTACCTGACAGGGATAGGATCAGACACCAGGAATGCCTTATATCACGTCCATAACGGGGAGGACGTTGTGCTCCTCACCACCTGCAAGCATGGCAAAGACTGGCAAAAGCACAAGGATTCTCGCTGTGACAGAGACAACACCGAGTATGAGAAGTAAGTGTCTGGGCTGGCGTGTCTTTGGGAGTCAGCCTTGGGCTCTGCCGGCCTTGGTCCAGGTGTGAAGTTGGGGGATGGGGTGAGGGCGGATGAGCCCTCAGTCCTCTTTCCCCTTTGAGCCTGGAACTGAGCAAATCCGGTTCGGGTGTGCAGCTAGAGGCTGGGGACAGAGAGTTGGAGCTCCTCGGGCAAACTGAAAAGCCTGGAGCACCTTCTCGAGCCAAGTAGGTGACAGTATCTCTTTCTTGCTTAGGAAACCTGCAGGGCGGCGTGTCTCCTGTTAAGAGTCGGGGTTAGATCCAAGTTTAGTAACTGCATTTCAGGCATGGGTACTGGAGGGTGTTTCTGAGGGTATCTAGAGACCCGGAGAGGCTGTGATCTACCCAAAGTCCAGAGACCTTCCACCAGGAGTGACGCTTTTGTTTGCTTTTCTCATGAGCGGGGGTACCTACTTTCCCAGGAGTTTTCCCAACTTCACATTTTCTGTAAGCCTGTAATTCATGTTAGCCGTGGAAATGTTTAAATTGTATCGAACTTTGTGTGGCCCTTTCCTCTCTCCCCCATGGCATTGACTTTTATGAAGGGAGACTGTAAACTTGTTGGGCCTGTGGCTTTGCATGCATTCATTTATTAATTCATTCATTTCTGTACGTGTCCTGTCTCTTTCCTAGGACAAACTTTTTTTTTTTTTTTTTTTGAATGTGGGCCTCAGTCTCACTGTCTAAACTCCAGTTGCTAATTTAGATTTTCCGTTCCCTTTTGTCTTTATCTATTTGCATGTAAATTGCAGACTGTTACTCTTTGAATGGGTGTGAGATGCCTCCTTACCCTCTGTAGTGAGGCGAGTTTTGTCCAGTTGCTAAGTAACTGAATTGGTTACTTTGTAGACCTTTTCACTCTTCCTTTTTCCTTCCCCGTGACAGTAACTGACAAGGGATTTGGAGTCAAAGCTAAATTCCACAAATCTGCTTTATCCTGAGCTTGGTGGACCAGTTTCCTAGTAGGTGGGGTTGCCGCCCAGACTCTCACTTACATCTGGCTGTGAAAGAGTTAGTGAGTTCCTACAGTGCATTTCCACGTTACGCCAGTTAAAAACCAGAGCAGCCTTGTGCTACCCAGGGAAGGAAGGGGAACCTCTCAGCTGAGTACAAGAGGAACTGGCAGAGGCTGGCAGATTTTGCAATTGATTCATGAAATGCAGAATAGGGGAAATGTTTCGCAAACCTGATTGGAACAGGAAGGGGTATGGTGGGAAACTGGCCTTGAAATGAAAGGTTTGATTGTCGTCTGTGCATTTTTTCAGACACTAGGGCCTCTATAGGAGTGATTGGAAGGGAAATTAAAGTCCTCCAAGACTTGATCATAGAGAGTGAAGGAGAAAGTATCAAGCACTCAGATTCAGCTTTCTAACCCCCAATACCTTTTGCTTTTCAGGCATAAGAAAAGCCGGAGACTAAGATCAATTATGAATCCATATTTTCCTCTCATCCAGGGGCAGTTATGTGTGAATGTGCAGTTGCAATGGATTACAGTTTTCTCATGAAAGACATTTAAACTATAGTTAGTAATGAACTGCTTTGTTTATACGACATTTACATTGACCTATTCCTGTGGGTGCTTGTAAGAAAAAAATGCTTATAGCCTTTCAGGAATTTCTTTGTCTGGTTTATGGTGGAGTAACTCGAGATGAAGTCTAACCTTTCGGTGTCTTCTAAAGCAGTCTCACAGAATTCTGTGGAAGGATTCTGTTCTTCATCCTTCTAAAAGGGCTAAAGCTGAGATTTCAGCTTAGGAAATTTGAATTATATATATTGGAAAATACCCTTAATCCAAGTGAATAATATCTTTCTTACCCTTTTATTCCCAAAATAAATATTACGTTTCTACGTTTTCTGTGGAATGGAAGCATTTTCTAGAGATCAGCAATGAAGGGAGGGGTTGGTTTCTTTAAAACTTTAATTTTTACTAAATTTAACTAATTTTTGACCTCTTTGTGATCGGGCCAAGAAATATGACACCCACACTTTGGTTTATGTTTAAAGACCACAAGGGGTCAGGACCTCAGGATTGGGTCTGATCAGAAAAGTGGCATTTAGTAGAAAAGCAAGTTTGCTGTTTCTCCCAAGCAGGGATCTCTTTAGCAGGGACACTTCTGGATTTTCATTATGTTCCCCTTTGGCATACCTTCCAGCCCTAAACTTGCATGTAGCCTGGGATGGTGCTGCAAAAGGTTTACATTCACTCGCCTGGTACACCTGGAGTTTTGACTCATTCCTCCGAGTGGGTTAGCAGAATTATTTGTCTTTGAGAAATGGTGCTTACAAACTTTATTGCCATTTATTATTGGTTTTGGAACACATGAAGATGAAGCAAGAACTCTCAAATTTGGAGATACGCTAGCAGAGCAAGCAACGTGTGTCGTGCTCTGGCGTTAAGAGCAACTACTGTGCTACTTATATTGATGCTTTCTGGAAGATGGCCTTAGATATGTGAGATGCAGAACTCCTCAAGTCAAGATATGCCAGTCTCTCTAGCGTTTTAGGTGGAGGCGATATTGAAGTTAGGTCTGTAGACGTGATCTGTGTAAGTTTGACTTCTCATACTGACTCATGGTGTGACTTTTGATTAGTCACCTTGAGCATTAGTTTGGGTTTTGCAGAGTGGGTTTCACACTGCTTCAGGGGTGCTCTAAGCACTCATTTGGTAATGGCTTGTAAAAACACAATCAGTTTTCATCTAGCTTATTAGCAAGTGTCCATGGAAAAAAAAGCTTCAGTTTAATTTGCTCCCTCAAGCAATCACCTGTAAGTTTCCTTTGGAGTAAACTTTATGGGGTCTGATGACTAGATTGAAAATTTATGGTATTATGGTCAAGCTAGAGTATATACAAATATAGAGTATATACAAATGTTTCAACTAAAAAAAGGTTGCTTTTGGTGAAATAGAATATTATGTGTCGATAAAGAATTTAGTGCTAAAAGAGCAACGACTTCTGTCTCACCTGTGCCTTTGTGAAAATTAGACGTTGATTACAAAGGTATAGAAAAGCTACAAGGAATGAAAGAAAATACTTTTCTCTTGTAATAGAGAGAAAATAAATTTCTTTTGTCATTTTTTGACCCAGACGTTCAGGATTATATTAAAATATCAATTTTTATGATAGCTGTAATTATTTTTTATCGGTTATATATTTTAACACATGTGGATAATGCCAGCTAAAACAAGTCATTGCAGTAATTAGATGAGTTGTAGTGATGCTTTAGAGAAATTCTTTGTATTTTATTTTATTTCAGCTACTTATGCATCCTTATAGAATTATTGTACTTTTGCATGAACTTCATAGTTCATATCCCTACAAAGGGCATTATTGTGAAACTTTAGATTCAGCTATTTGAAATAGAAGAAAGAGAGGGAAAGGAGAGGTGGCTTCTATCTTTGACCCCCTCCAAGGAAAGCAAGGGTGAATATTTAAAGCTTTTCTGGGAACAGGCAAGATTGTGTGCAATTCTTTTTGGTATTTCCCTTTTTCTGTGTTTGCTAACACTGTACCTTACCATCCTGGTATCTTCAAGGGTCTTGGAGGTAAGTGATCATTTAGCTTCCAACATCCTGATTTTTACAGATGTAGAAACTGAGGGACAGAACGTTTCAGGGATTTGCTTAAGGCAAGAAAATTGTTTAGTGACAAGGGTAGCATCAGAATGCAGGCCCCCTGAATTTTGCCTTGATCTGCAGTCTTTCATTTCTATTCTCAGGCACCCTTGAAAATTCACCAGCCACAAGGAGATCCTTATTGATGGTGTTTGTTATGGGATTTCTCTTAGAATTCTTCAGTAATCTGATGAAAACCTGGAGGACAACCTTTGCAAAAATAAATGATAAGTAAATAAATAAAAGCATGTACTCAATTTGTTATGTGGTTTCAGGGGCTGACACACACCTCCCGCTGAGGGCATCCTCAGACTTACAAACTCTTGCTCTGGGAGTTTTACATTTTGCCTGTTTGTTTAGTTGGGTAGGTCTGTGGAGCTGTTTAGTCTAAGTAGGAGTTTTTTGAACCTTTCAATTTGGCCCTAAGGGGTTTAGGGAATAGACTGTGCATTGACTGAACAATAAGTTGGATTACATGCACTTATAGCAAAAAGAAAATATGTGCAAGGCAAGTAAAAATGCTAAATACTTTTTTCTTTTTTTCCTCATTATCCCAAACTGTATTAACAGACACCTTGAGCAAGTTCATGATCCAGCAGTGAACCTTAGATGAATGTTTTCCTTCTCCAAAATGAAAGGTGGGAATTGAGATCCTCAGGTTTTAAATGTAAAACATTAGCGCCTTTCTCCCCACAGTTGTACAATAGCACAAAAGCATTTCTAACATAAACCCAATTAGCACAGTTAAAAAATAAGGTAGGGCCAGCCCTATGGAAAATTATGAAGTTGGCAAGTTTGTCTTCTGACACCGAGATTCTGATTCTCTCCTTCCTTTCTTGCATCTTTCTAAACCTGCTTTCTGGAGAGCACCTGAGAACCTCAATCACAAGGAATCCCTGAGTAAAGGTTGGGGTGTTATTTGCTACTTTCAGGGACATTTGTATTATTACTGAATTCAGCCTAGCAAATGAGGGTTTCCAGTGGAGTCTGTGATCTAAGCTAGGGGCCTGCAGGATTTTACTCTATGAATAATGGCTTGCTACTAAGGTTTGGGCAGGTCCTGCCCATTGGAGGCCACCTTTGGTCCCCCTGACTGTGACAGCAACTTTGGATGGCAAAAGGGGAGATGCTACACCTGCAGGTGGTGTTAGTTCTTTCTGTCAGAAGGCTTGAGGATCTGCCTTCTCAGAACACAGTGCTAGAAACTCCTGCCAATAATGACCTTTAATATGCCAATGTCACAGCAGAAGTTGTGCTTGGTAGGGCCTGGCTGCTTTGCTTACAACCATCTTGAAGGTGTCTTCTCAGGCTATGTTGCTGGTGTGTAAACGGAGGCAAACAGTGGTAAGGTGACTTGCCTGAGGCTATGCAGCCTGTAAGTGGCTGAATTGAGGCTAAAACCCAGGTTTTATGGCCCAAATTCTCTGTTCTTTTCACGGAGAGAAGAACATTCATTGCTACCTCACTGCATTCGCTTTGCAGCACTGCGTATTCAGAATGAACCAGGTGAGACAAAGTGGTCATTGGCTTCTGCAGGCTTCTGGACATGTTTCATGTTCAAACATGAACACAGAAGCTTATGTTTCCATGAGGTTAATAACTACAGGTTGAGCTTCCCTAATCCAAAGGTCCAAAATGCTCCAAAATCTGAAACTTTGGACCACCGACATGAGCATTTTAGATTTCGGATTTTTGAATTAGGGATGTCCAACTCTAAGTATACAATGCAGATATCTCAAAATCTAAAAAAATCCAAAATTTGAAACACTTCTGGTCTCAAGCATTTCAAGCATTTTAGGCCAAGTCCTTCTCAGCCTAAATCGTGTATTTGAAACAAGGTATTTTCTGAACAAAGTGTTTGAGAAGTAGCTATTGCCATGTAATAATTACCTAGCGCTTCCTTCATACTCTGGAAGAAGAAAATAGTGCGGTTTTTTTCTCTCGAGGTCATAATGTGAATGTTGTATGCAGTGGCCATGTCATCAGAACAGGTGTGCCAGCCCCCTGCATGGAACATGTACATGCTTCAGGTTGTGCGGAATTAACTTTCTTTAGATAAGGGATAACTAGCATTCATTTCAGATAACAGATATTCAACCTGTAATTGTTTATATTTAAAAGCTCTTCCACCTTGACCAGGCTCCTGTAATAAACAGGATTCCCTCCAAACTAGAAGATTTGCTGAGTACCTGTTATTTGAATTTACTTTTATTAGTTCATAGAACCTTTCAACAACAGCGTGAGTTAGATTATATCCCCATTTTACAGATTAGAATGTAGGCCCCTGAGACAGTAAAGTAACAAGCTCAGTGTCACATCTAGTGAGAAAATGGCAGGGTTCCTACCTGGGTACTTAGATTCCAAAGTCCATTCTCTTCTACAAAATGTTACCACCTTAAAGAATCAAACAGAGTTTCTACCTGTTACATATTAACTTTTAACAAGTGAAGCGTGAGTCAGGTGTTTGTATATGGATCTTTTTTCCATTGCTTTACTTTATGAACATGTTTCCCGAGGAAAAAGTTTGGCTCAGAGATGTCATAAAGATGGCCCCTAAACCTGACATTTAAGCACTGAACTCCTTCAACTCTTCTGTTCAAGGGGCATTGGAATTGTTTCTATGTAGATTCTGCTTGTAATGCTCTCCTAGGGTTCTTCTAAGAAAAGTGAGGAAGCTGATTAGCATTCTGTCTGTGTGACCTTTCCCCTACTGATAGCATCCTGCAGGGTGTCCCTCTGTGATTGTAAGTGAAAGTGAACCCTGGAGATGTCGCTGCAGGTGGATGGGGATCAGAGTGACTGCTGTCCCAGGTAGACATTGTGATCCAATAGAATAGAAATGAAAGGCCTATGGGAATATTCTGTTTCTGGAACATACCACACCCAATGCCTCCAGGACCTAAGGCTCTTTAAAAGAAAAACAGTGCTTAAAAAATTATAAACGTTATACACAGGCTGAGCACAGTGGCTCATGCCTGTAATCCCAGCACTTTGGAAGGCTAAGGCGGGAGGATTGCTTGAGCCCAGGAGTTCTAGATCATACTAGCCTGGGTAACACAGTGAGATCTTATCTTTACTAAAGATAAAAAAATTAGCTGGGCATGGTGGTGCACACCTGTAGTCCCAGCTACTTGGGAGACTGAGGTGGGAGGATTGCTTGAGTCTGGGACATTGAGGCTGCAGTGACTGATGATGGCACCACTGCATTCCGCCCTGGACAATAGAGCAAGACCTTATCTTTCTTTTTTTTTGAGACAGAGTTTCCCTCTTGTTGCCCAGGCTGGAGTACAATAGCGCGATCTCGGCTTACTGCAACCTCCTCCTCCCGGATTCAAGCGATTCTCCTGCCTCAGCCTCCCGAGTAGCTGGGATTACAGGCGTGTGCCACCACACCCGGCTAATTTTGTATTTTTAGTAGAGACGGGGTTTCTCCATGTGGTCAGGCTGGTCTCAAACTCCCGACCTTCGGTGATCCGCCCACCTCGGCCTCCCAAAGTGCTGAGATTACAGGCATGAGCCACCAAGCCCGGCCGACTTTGTCTTTCAAAGAAAGAAAGAAAGGAAAAAAAAAAAAAGCATGCATAGCCTTTGTGGAAGATTGGGAAAATATAGAAGATTGGAATACATAATTAAATTTCTTTCCTAATTCTATTATAAATGTTAGCCACTATTGGTAAACTTTGATGTAGTCAGTCTATTCTAGCACATATATATACCTATATGTTTATGTGGCTCTGTCTCTGCATATCCAAGTACCCTGGATAGATAGGTTAATTATTGTTTAATTAATGGTGAGTAAATAATGAATTCAACACATTTTTCTTAAGTGTCTTGTTTGTGCCAGACACTTATGTATTGGAGCTGGGGCTACTTCGGCAAACAAAACAAACTCCTACCCATTCACCTTACCATTCTAGTCTGTCAGTTTTGTAAAGTTGAAGTCAGACTTTAAATGTATTTTTGGATGTTATTTTTTTTCCTAACATTATCCGAGGGCATTTTTCTGTTCTAGTAAATTGTTTGGAATATAGGATTTTTAAGGTGTGATTTTTTTTTTTCTAACCCATGGCTGGACCAGAGTTTGTTTAACCATTTACATTTTCTTACATATATTTTATTTGTTTATTATTATTTTGAGACAGAGTCTTGCTCTGTCACCCAGGCTGGAGTGCAGTGGCACGATCTCGGCTCACTGCAACGATTCCTGGGTTCAAGGGATTCTCCTGCTTCAGCCTCCCAAGTAGAAGGGATTACAGGCACCCACGACCACGCCCGGCTAATTTTTGTATTTTTAGTAGAGATGGGGTTTTGCTGTATTGGCCAGGCTGGTCTTGAATTCCTGATCTGAGGTGATCTACCCACCTTGGCCTCCCAAAGTACTGGGATTACAGGCGTGAGCTATAGTACCCAGCCTTCTTACATATTTAACTTGGTTTTTTTTTTTCCTCATTAGACATAGTCTGTAATGGGTTTCACCTTGTTGAGTGTTTTCTTCTTGACTAGGGTCTCTCTCTCAAAACACAATATAGAACTTCCTGTCCTGTCCTCCCTAACTCCCCACTCCAATCCCATTCTGGGCTATAGCTGTTTTTAAGGTGAACACCCATTTAGTGAAGTAGCCATCATTAAATGACTGCCTAGATAAACATTTGTAGGTGTTAATTGGTCCTGCCAGGGGGCCTTTGAAGCTCCACTGCTCTGTTCTCTTTGAAGTTTTGTTTTTCTCCAGCCAAAATCCTCCCTGGTCTCTTACTGAGCAGACATCCCTAGACTTCTCTCCAAGCACTGTGCATATAACCTTGCCTGGGATTTCAGAATCTGCAGGCCTTACCTAGGTAGAAGTTACTCTTCTAGCTAATTGTATTCAGTTTATCAAGGATTTGTTTCTGTTTTCTCTTTGGTTGTTGACTCCATGGACCATAGGAGGAAAATTTGGACAGGTCGCTTTGACCTCTGGGCATCTAAGTAAGGCCTGGGATTTTAAGTGTAAAGGAGGCACTATTCTAAGTGATTTAAAAACGGACAGAAAAGGAGAAATTTGTGAGGATACACAGCCTCTTTTTGTGTACCCTTTTGTCTTCTGTGAAGCCCTTTAAAAGGGAGAGCCTGTGGCCCTGCACCATAACAGTAGCTGATCCTCCAAAGTTCCTGGACTAGGTTTTTAACTTCTCAGCCTCAGTTTCCACATCTGAAAATGGGGATCATAATACTGGTCTCATAGGGTCGTTAAGAAGGTCAAATGAGGTGGAGTATGTGAGACTGTACCTTGTAAACGTTAATGTGTTCTACAGGGTGGTGGTATTATTAAACTCATCTTCCTGCTATTTTCTAATCAACAACAGAGGTTCATTTAGTTTCGAAACTTAGCTCTTCCCAACTAAGCCACAGCAATAACTTATCTCTACTTTGATGCTTAAGTCCTCAGGAAATTGTGGTAGGTGCCCTGGAAGTCCAGCCATTGTTTCTATAAAGACCTACAGGGGTCTTCAAGCTGGGGCTTGCATGTGTGTGGGGTAGGGGTAGAAGCAGTTGAGGGGGATCCCTGGGGCAGTCAGACACTTCCTTGACTCCATGGCCTTCAGGTTCCCAGGTTGACTGCTCTATTAATGCAGGTGATCTCTTTTCCAGTTGACTTTTTTTTTTCTTTTTGAGATGGAGTCTCGCTCTGTCGCCAGGCTGGAATGCAGTGGTGCGATCTCAGCTCACTGCAACCTCTGCCTCCTGGGTTCAAGCGATTCTGCTGCCTCAGCCTCCCGAGTAGCTGGGACTACAGGTGCATGCCACCATGCCCAGCTAATTTTTGTATTTTGAATAGACAGGGTTTCACCGTGTTAGCCAGGATGGTCTCGATCTCCTGACCTCGTGATCCACCTGCCTCGGCCTCCCAAAGTGCTGGGATTACAGGTGTGAGCCTCCGCACCCCGCCTCCAGTTGACTTTTAAGTCCTCGCCAGTTGAGGGTAACATTTGGAGGGACACTGTGTGTGAGTGGAGCTCAGCTACTGGGAAGCCTCCCTCGGCCGGTTCAGCAGGCCCTTATGTTGCAAAGAGCCAAAAATCATTTGGGCTACCTTAAGTTTTGGGATTTATTGTGAGGGGACATGGGACAGAAACTGACCTGAAACTGCTCTCGTAAGTTCTCAGGACCCACCACAA
Organism: Gorilla gorilla gorilla; assembly: GCF_029281585.2. Taxonomy (NCBI): domain Eukaryota; kingdom Metazoa; phylum Chordata; class Mammalia; order Primates; family Hominidae; genus Gorilla; species Gorilla gorilla. The sequence goes on along the minus strand of NC_073231.2, from coordinate 123,967,524 downwards.
TACCTGGGCCAGGCTCCTTTGTTCCTGCTGTATGCCTTCATGTCTTGCTTGGCTAGCATCTCTGGCCCTGTGTGTGTCTTCCAACCACTGGCCAGTCTTTCCTGAATTCTCTCGTCCAGGGCCTGGAGGAGACCAGTCGGATTGACTTTTCCAGTAAGCATTGCTTGCTGGGGAGAGCCATTCATATTAGGCCACATCTTGGGTATGGTGGTGACCTGGTCAGTGAAACGACTGCCCTGTCATGTTGCCACTCTTGATTTACTTGGTGGTCATCCTCTTGTGAAAACAGCCCAAAGTTGCTTCCTGGAACAGAGGACTGTGGTTAGGGGAAGTTGGCTGTGGCAGGCGCTGTTGAAGCCATATCCTGTTGGCATGCACATATTTGACCCCAGTTGATGATGAGGATAACAGCAACAGCAACTCATATCTGAGGGCATCCTATGTGAGGATAACAGCAACAGCAACTCATATCTAAGTACATCCTATGTGCAGGGTAATGAGAAGTATCTTCTTTAATCTTTATGTCCACCTAGCAGGAAGATACCCATTTTATCTCCATTTTACAGATGAAGAAACTGAAGCAGACAGTCTTTAAAAGTGGTTTGCCTAAGAGCATACGCGTAGCAGATGAACTGAGGCCCTCTGACTTTTGAACCTGTGTCCTTAACCACAGCACCGTACTGCTTTTGAACAGCTGGAACTGATGTCATAAAGACCACACACTCACAAACAATAGTGTGATTGATTTATAGAGTATCACTTGGGTTTCTAACCTAGAATTTATTTAATCTTACGTTAGACAATTCTAACTTGTTAGGTAATCTGGTTTCTCAGCCTGCAGTAGATTAGAAGCGGTACATTTAAAAATGAAAGAGGGATTCTTGCAGATAGTACTGGAAAGAAAGGACAGCTGGTAACCCAAATATAAGGAAGTGGGCCAGGAAATTATAAAATGTAATGCCCAGAAGAAGTAAAGAACCATGGCAATTGAAGAACAGCTGGCCCAATGCCCAAGAATGTGTTCTACACGCTCCTCAGGAATGAATGTGCTTCCAAGTCCAACACCTACTGCCCTGCCTGTCACCAAGCACAGCTTCTGTGGATATTTGATGAACTATAACATGGTACAGTATTGGCTCTGAAACATCATTTGTGTTCACTGTCCTTTGTTTAAGAATGTAGAAAAAGAAGTAATGTGTTTTATAACTTTTTTGAAAACCATATGATTAATAAAATATACTGATGGTCTTAAGAGTAAGATGTCCATTTGAAAACTTGTCTACCAACTTTAGCAATTTCCGCCAAGGCTCCAGAGAGACAGGGTCTCCTTTGGGTTAGCATTTGATTTCTGCTATTTGTTGCTAACTCTGATTTCTGGGTTTTCAAGATGCATATCAGTTTAAACCTAGGTGAAATGGTAAGTTTTCTGATCCTGTGGTGTAGGCCTGTAGTGCTAGCTATTCTTTTTTTTTTTTTTTTTTTTTTGAGACAGAGTCTTGCTCTGTTGTCCAGGCTGGGGTGCAGTGATGCGAACTCGGCTCACTGCAAGCTCCGCCTCCCGGGTTCACGCCATTCTCCTGCCTCAGCATCCCAAGTAGCTGGGACTACAGGCACCCGCCACCAGGCCCAGCTAATTTTTTCTTTATTTCTTAGTAGAGACAGGGTTTCACCATGTTAGGCAGGATGGTCTCGATCTCCTGACCTCGTGATCTGTCCGCCTCGGCCTCCCAAAGTGCTGGGATTACAGGCATAGAGACACTGCGCCCGGCCACTGTGTTAGCTATTCTTGATGGACTACTATCTAGAATGACTTGGGCTGTGGGCTCAGGTAAAGAGAGTAGCTAGCCTAGGGCTAGGGCTGGCCCTGCCTGCCTAAGGCATGGCATATGGATGTTAGGGTTTGGAGAAGGGAGGGGCCCAGGAGGGGACAAGGGACATCTCGTCTCTTGTCCTGTGGTTGTCCTGGCCGGTATGTTGGGCATTTCACACTCCTAGTGGGGGCCTAGCTTGGACGTGTAGCAGGGACACTTCCTGCACACATTTCAGTGTCCTGATGGATTGGTAGAAATCATCCACAGTGCCACTGATAGAAAATATGATCACCACCCTGCTTGAATGGGCCTTGGGGGTGTCTCATAGTTAATTCACATGTTACTAAGGCAGGCAAGCTCTGCCTGCCTTCTCATCCCCAGACCTAGGGCAGAGCCACACTCCTCCTTCTCCCTGCTTTCCCCACGCACCTCCTTTCCACTTTCTGGAAAGCCAGCACCCAGCTGCATCTGACTTCTTCCAGAGTCACTTCCTTGATGCCTCAGACAAGGCCAAATTCTCCTGGTATGTGCTCATATAGAACATTTAACACCCAGCTGTGGTTTTCCATTCAGTTAGCTGTTTGTTTTTCTCTCTCCAGTAGATTGCACAGAACCTGCGGGGGGGATTCATGTTGGTTTTTCATTAATTTACTCAACAGATACTTATTGAGCGCCTACGGTTTGCAGGCACTGGGGATTCAACAGTGAATAAGAAGGTGCACGTACCTGCCTTCTAGATGCTCATAGCCTAGTGGCTGGAGGCCGAGGCTCATGGCATACACATTTTGTCATATATTAGAAGGTGCTGGATGCTGTGAAGTAAAGCAACGTATGGAAGTGGGTTAAGGCAGGGGGTCTCAACCTTAACTGTACAGTAGACTCTCCTGGGGAGCTTCTGAAAAAGCCAGGCCCCAATCCAGGCCAATTAGGGATGAAGTTCCAGGTTTTTATTTATTTTTATTCACTTATTTTTATTTTTTGAGAAGGAGTCTTGCTCTGTTGCCCGGGCTGGAGCGCAGTGGCGCGATCTGGGCTCACTGCAACCCCCACCTCCCAGGTTCAAGCAATTCTCCTGCCTCAGCCTCCCGAGTAGCTGGAATTACAGATATGTACCACCATGCCCGGCTAATTTTTTGTATTTTTAGTAAAGATGAGGTTTTGACATGTTGGCCAGGCTGATCTTGAACTCCTGACCTCAAGTGATCTGCCCGCTTTGGCCTCCCAGAATGCTGGGATTACAGGCGTGAGCCGCTGCGCCCAGCCGGCCGAAGTTCCAGGTTTTTAAAAAGCTCACCAGGTCGTTTGGATGCAAAGTAGGAGTGGGGATGAGGAAGAATTTTGCAGCTTTAAATATGGAGGGAAAGAAAGGCCTCCTTGGGAAAATGACATTGAGCTCTCGTACCATTATACCTTCAGAGCCTCAGCACCATGCCTGACTGACTCATAGGAAGCACTCAGTGTTTGTTGCATAAATGAAAAAAATTTACATTTATTTAACCGAAGGGAATGTTACTACTGTTGATATGGTATATTCAAAGTATGGAGTCTCTAAATGTTACTGTGTTTGGTTTATAGCTCAGGCACTCCTGCTCCTACTCCAAGTTCATTGTGTTCATTTGCTGGTTCACCCAGAGTTTCTTGTCATGTTCAAATGGGAAGTTTCTCCCAATGAACCTTTTTTTCCCCAAGGTATCCTTTCTTCCTTCCTTTCCTTCCCTCCCTCCCTTCCTTCCTTTCTTGACGGAGTCTTGCTCTGTCGCCAGGCTGCAGTGGCGTGATCTCGGCTCACTGTAACCTTCCACTCCCTGGTTCAAGTGATTCTCCTGCCTCAGCCTCCTGAGTACCACCACATCCAGCTAATTTTTGTATTTTTAGTACAGATGGGGTTTCACCATGTTGGCCAGCATGGTCTCGATCTCCTGACCTCGTGATCCGCCTGCCTCAGCGTCCCAAAGTGCTGGGATTACAGGCGTGAACCAGTGCACCTGGCCTCTTTTCTTTCTTTTTCTATTTTTACTATTGTGTTTGATATAAGTATCACTGAAGCCAAATTAAAAGGAACCAGAGGGTTTTGCTGCATAACACAAATCCAAATAATTTATTGGTACAGGAAAAAACATTATGATCTTTTTATCATTTAACAGTCTGTAGATATTGAAACTTTTCCCCCCTTTAATTGTAGTTTTTCTCTCAAAAGACTGATAGAATAAAACTTTGGCTTACATTTTTTGCTCAGGTTACGTTCAAACTCTGCTAACTGATATTGAAGCATTGCCCCAGAGTATGTAGTAACACAGGGCTTAATTGAGCTATCAGGCTGCTAATGAATTCATATTGAGATTTATCATTTAATTAAAAGGCAAAGTGGGGAAAAGCAAAGGGAAGGTGTACAATTGTTCCTTCCGCTGGCCTCCATTTCCTCCATTTAAAATCGTGGCTTGTTTGTTTAGTTTGTAGAATCCTGTGGGATATTGCATAGAAGTACTCAAGGTGCATAGGTAAAATAGAGGGTGTCCTGTATTGCAATGACTTGACTTCTTAGTGGGTCTTAAAAATTGATTCAGATTTGGTGACAATCATATGACACTTGATTAAGTAGAAATTATGTTTTATGTTTTTACAAAGATTAGGAAGGCCATTTTCCAAAATTATTCCTAGGTCTGTATATCTGAAGCAATCTGAAAATTCAATCAGAGGGAATCTAATACTGAGATGCTTTTGCTTTACTGACAGAGAGTAAATTTTTCTTGAAAACACCATTTCTTATATGCTACATGTGTCTTTAAAATTCACACCTGCATTGAAAAAGCTACCTTTAAGCAACACTTTTTATGATAACTGCATTTTTAAGTATGCAAGTGCAATGTTGCAAACCTGTCAATGCAGGGCAGTCAGTCTTTTATTGATTCAGAGTGGAAATGTATAATATTTTTTGTATTTAGATTATAGAGTTACATGTTTTTAAAAAAGAACAGTATTTTATGATAAGATAAAATTTAAGTACCTCAATGCTTAGTACGGTTAAAAGGTGGAGTAGTGTTTTCCTGCACTTAGTTTAGACTTAGCTATATCTAAGGAGTAACTCAAGTAGGGATAACAGAGGGCAAAAGGATTAGATGTCAAAACAAACCTTAGGTTTCTGTGAAAGTAAGCTAAGAAATGAGCGCCCTTGGATGAAAAATATAAAGTGAGAATATAGGGAGTGTTGGTGAGGTTTGAGCCTCTTTGGGCCTCAGTTTTCCTCATCTGATTTTCCTACACAGATACCTCTGATTGAAGCTGTCACATCTGTACATGCACATGTATGTCTGCATGTGTGTTGTATGTTTGCTCAGGGAGGAGGGCATGGTGTTCAACTGACTCCAAATATTTGGTATCAGACAGTTTTGTCTGGAGAGAAGAGCAATAAGATTGTGGAAGTGATCTTAAAATCTAGTTTAACTCTTGTGTAGCGTAGACAAAAAGTAGAAATCCAGGGAGGTTGAGCAATTTGCCCAAGGTCATGTAGTTGTGACCAAATCCGAAATGGAACACACGTCTCTTGACTTCCAGCTGAGGATTGCTTAGAGGTTACACATAAGGGTTCTGGTTTGAATTCAGATGGTGACTCTGTCACTAGCTGCGAGACCTTGGTCAGCTTCTCTGTTTCCGTTCTTCACTTGTAAAATGGAGATAACAATTTCAACTTCATAGGGTTGCTATTACAGGGATTAAATGAGTAATAATACATGTAATATGCTTAGAATAGTGCATGGAACATAGTAAACACTCAATAAGAAACTATTGTTACTGTCATTATTAATCTGTCTGTTCCATTAAACTACATTTGATGCCTGTAACTTCAGGCTTACCGTTTGTATGTATTTATCATGGTTTTAATTTCATTTCTTTCATTTGACCTGTTTACAGCTCATTATAATTATAGTGTGCAATATTGTACATTAGCTTGCCAGTCATATAGAAGCTCCTGGTGGTTTGGCAAGTGCCCAGAATTCCAACCACCTGTTGGAACTGTTGCCAAAATACAGTAGATTTTTATTTCCCAGATGTTGTTCAACCGAGAGTACAAATCATTAATATGACTTTGTGTCTTTAAAAAAATTCGTTCTCCTATTACAAAAGTATTATGTTTCCCACTAGTTCTGTGAAGCTGAGCAGTCACAGAGGTCTTGTTCCTGCCTCTTGAAAAAACATTAAAACGGGTAGCAAATGTGCTGGGGGTTGGTCACCTGAGATGGCTTTCAGAGATAAACCTGTGCGAGATAGAGAAGGGAAAACTATTTTTCTTTTCTAGCAATCCAAGTAGCCAAGCAAGTGATTCCACCGTGCAGGGGCACTTAGCAAATCAGAAAGCGCGATAACAGTGAATGACTTTCTACTTTCAACAATTTGAAGGGCTGCTAACAACTGACGGCTTCTTCTTGAGGATGGCATTATCGGTAGCAGCAGGACCCAGACCTCTGTACCGTTTCTGCATGTTAAGTTTAAACAGTGTATGCCTATCCTTGAGGATAAACTTATAACAGGGCCAAGGTAAAAGTTAGAGAAGAAATTCTAGCCTGTGAGTTGAAGATCTGGGAGCATTCAGACATATTGGAACTTACGTTTTTATTCTTTTTCTCTGGAGACAAAGCTGCAATTATGAATAAACACATTGTAAGAGCCTTTCTGTGATACCGTGTTGGCCACCAAATCCAGATGTGATCTGATTCCTATCCAGTTCCACATTGTAGCAGGCTTTGCTGTCATTGGGTCATCTGTGTTCCTTGAAACTTCACCATATCCAAAAAAAGCATGTTAGAACAGGATTAAATTCTTCTTATACATTATAGAATTATACAGAGGGTTCTCTAACATCCACTGTTCAAAAAGAGATTCTGGCAAATGGTTCACTAAGTATAAGTAAAGTGAGATGGAATGTCTCATCCCAAATTTGATACTGCTTGGCTCAAGACAGGAAGCAGGGTATGTATGTTATGCACAGTGATGATTATAGGCCTGTATTTGTATGTGGAACATGTATTCAAATTTCAAATTTTTTTTTTTTTTTTTTTTGCTGGGAATTTTTCTGGAGCATGTGGTGTATATTGTTTTCTGCCAAGCATCAAGGGGCTGTTTTATAAAGGGCTTTTTTGGGGGGTGGGGGGAGTGTATCCTCTCCTTTCTTTTCCCAAAGTTTTCTTGTATCTTCTCCACAAAATAAAAATTTCTTTCTTCTAGTTCACTGACTTGGAGATTCAAGCAGCAGCACGATAAAAATACCATATTGCATTTCCAATGAACTCCTTTAATTAGATGAGATGAATTAATTGGATTTTTGGGACATGTCTGTGAAAGTATAAGATACTCACTTTTGGAACTCCCAGGCATGGTGTGGCCTGGGAGCTTTCTCAGTTTGCTCCTATTCAGGATATGGTGTAAGAACTGTCATTTGAAGCCTGTCATTTTAGTGCCCCTTGGGGGTTTTACAAATGGCCTAGTGATTTTTCAGATAGCAGAGAATAAATCAGCAGTGATTTGGCCTGCCCTTCAGCCTAGGGCATTCCCTGGTTATCACCAGCCTCATCATCAGGTGCTTGTATTACACGTTTTTCTGTCCACACCGGCAGGTGAGATGGTAATCTAAGAGTTGATTTCCAACACGTGCGGAGGGACTTTTCGAAAGTCCCCCAGTCCCGGTATTCTCTTTCCCTGTATAATTTTAGGGGTCCAGGCATTCAGGCTTGGATGGTCCTCCTTATGTCTTTCAGGACCTTGGAAAATCCTGGAATTTAGACAGGGGCAGTAAGTGAGTGGCTGTAGCCCTTGAATCCCATTTGGGACCTTAACTCATTCTACCTTGCATTATAATTATTTGGTTTTTAACTGTCTAGGTTTCTATACTTTCAGGGGTAAAGCTGATTCATTCTCCTCTGTATCCCAGAGTCCACCTCCAAGGTGGTAGGTTGCTTGATAGGTGCTTAGTAAATATCATATTTGATTAACTTTTTGTAGCCTCCTCTTTAGTCTAGAAATTCTAGATCCCAAATAGAAGGTAAGATATGGTATATTCTGGACTTTTAGTTTTCTATATCTCCTTTTCAAATACAGACCTAGGGTGACAGACAAAAAAAATATTGTGATCAAAGTATATAGCATTTCCTTTCATGGTGGAAAAATGTGCCTGATAAATGTTTTCTCTGCATTATTTGCCTCCAAATATATTTTAATGACAGTTATTTGGATATTTCACACTTTATACTCGACTTGGGCTCAGATTAAGTCTTGTGTTAGTTATAACCTTGAATATCAATTAGGTTCATGAGAACAGGGATGGTGTATATTTGTTTTTAATCTGTTTCCCAGCACTTAACCCAGTGCTAAGTTTGTAGTGGATCTCCAAGAAATACTTGTTGAATGAGTGGCTTTTGGTCATGGTGGCCTTTTAGTGCAGAAAAACTTTTGGATCTGAATTGTTAGACTTACTTAATTTTTTTGTAATAACACAGAGAATGTTGAATAGGAAAAGTAAGTTTAGAAGATATATATATATATATATATATAGAGAGAGAGAGAGAGAGAGAGAGAGTTAGATTTATTTATTTATTTTTGTGAGATGGAGTCTCGCTCTGTCGCCCAGGCTGGAGTGCAATGGTGCGATCTTGGCTCATTGCAAGCTCCGCTTCCCAGGTTCACATCATTCTCCTGCTTCAGCCTCCCGAGTAGCTGGGACTACAGGTGCCCGCCACCATGCCCGGCTAATTTTTTTTTCTTTGTTTTTTTAGTAGAGACGGAGTTTCACTGTGTTAGCCAGGATGGTCTCAATCTCCTGAACTCGTGATCCGCCCGCCTCAGCCTCCCAAAGTGCTGGGATTACAGGGGTGAGCCACCGCGCCCGGCCGACTTATTTATTTTTTTGTAATAACACAGAGACTGTTGAATAGAAAAAGTAAGTTTAAAAGGTATATATCCATATCTCTATATATTTTACCCTCCTTGAGGTTCGAAATAGTAGGAGTGAAATTAGAGATTTACCAAAATCAGATGATGATTTGCACCTTTGAAATAACTCATGCCTTTGATTGTCACTTTAGCTACAAGTAGGTTCCTGGTCATAACTGTAATATCCCTACAAGTCTGCTTTATGGAACTTGAGCTGCATCGTATTGTCTAAGATAGGCCTCGGTTCTTGGCCGGGTGCAATTTATGTTCTTTGAAACTGTCTCCTTTTGGGGAGCAGGCTGAGAGATAGTGAACTCATTGAAGAGAATTGTAGCGGAACTCTCTAGCAACTTCCTAATAGAAGATGTCCCCCCCTTGACTTCTTTGGTGTTTCAGCTGCCCCATTGAAGGAAGGGACAGACTGTGCCCTTGGGACCGGAGCCTCCTTCCTAACTGTCTGCAAATGAATGAGGCACCAGCATGCCATGCTCAGCCAACCACCTGTGGTGCAAAACAGCTCTCCTGGACTCTGATCCCTTAGTATAAACCTGTGTATACAGGATTCACAAGGATATAATTCTGTGGTATCATCTATCAGGCACATGCCTTTTTTGTTTGTTTGTTTGTTTGTTTTTGAGATAGAATCTCGCTGTCTCACGCAGGCTAGAGTGCAGTGGCCCTATCTTGGCCCACTGCAACCTCTGTCTCCCAGGCTCAAGCAATTCTCCTGCATCAGCTTCCCGAGTAGCTGGGATTACAGGCACCCGCCACCATGTGCAGTTAATTTTTTGTATTTTTAGTAGAGACGGGGTTTCATCATGTTGGCCAGGCTGGTCTTGAACTCCTGACCTCAGGTGTTCCGCCTGCCTCGGCCTCCCAAAGTGCTGGGATTACAGACGTGAGCCACTGCACCCGGCCAGGGACATGCATGGTTTTCTACAGAGTGGCTTCAGCTTCCACGGTTCATCCCTAGACCATTTTGCCTTTTTTTTTTTTCAAGACACAGTCTTGCTCTGTTGCCCAGGCTGGATGACAGTGGCACTGTCATGGCTCACTGCAGCCTTGACTTCCCAGGGTCAAGCAATCCTCCCACCTCGGCCTCTGGAGTACCAGCAGGACGTGTGCCACCACACCCTGCTAATTTTTTATTTTATTTTTTTAGAGATGGGATCTCCCTGTGTTGCCTGGGCTGGTCTCAAACTCCTGGTCTTAAGTGGTATTCCCGCCTTGGCCTCCCAAAGTGTTGGGGTTACAGGCATGAGCCACCACTCGTGGCCTACTTGGCTCTTTTTTACAGGTTTTTGGTTGACACTTCTCTGCGGAATAGCACCCGGCACCTCTCACCACCAGTGAAAATGATGGAATTTTATAAACCTCTTTTTCCTAGGTTCTCTCTAGCAGTCACCAAGGGACCATCGGAGGTACTTATTGTGGCTGTTTACAAAAGCCTTCCCTCCAGTCTGAGTCACCTCACCCTACTCTCTGCTTCTTCCTTTTAGCTACTCTTTTTTTCAGTAACCCTCCCTCTTTCCTCTGAAGGCTTGTGCTTGCACACACAGGCACACATACTCATGCATGCGCACACCACACATGCTTCCTGTCCTCTGGCTCTCCCGTATCCTATGTAAAACCTCCTACTGCCATATAAGTGAAACCCTTCTAGCACATAAGAGTTTTCATCTCAGAAGCTCAATTTTACCTTCACTTTTCAGATAGAGAACACCCAAGGGTTTCAATAATCTGGCGAATGTTTTAAACCCAAAGGACATATTTTTTAAAATCTAGATTGCAAAAGTAATACTGTAGCATTGTTGAGTTCAGACATTATAGAAAGTGAAAGTTCCCTATTATTTGTTTCCCATAACCACCTTGAATAGTTTAGTGGATATATTTTATTCTAAGCACATGCTGTTTATCTTCTTGAAAACAGGATCATGGCATAGATATACTCTTTCGTAATTTCTCTTATTAGAAAAGAAGATTAATCATATATCAAACACTATTCCATGTCACTCCATATAGATCTTTCCCTCATTCTGTTTTTACAGCTATAAGGGAGTCTGCTGTGAAAATGCTCCTTTGATTAGTTTATAACTGAGTGTAAAATTTGGCATTTCACTCTTGATTATAGTCTTTTTCTGTATATTCACCCCCAATTCTTTGAGAATGAGGAGTACCCTAATTTTGTAAGCAAAATTTTGGGGGGCTTTGGGGTGAAAACTAATTTAAATGCTTATTTTCTCAGTTGCCTACCTCCATTTAAAAATCAGTTTTGAGGGCTATAAAAAAACCTTATGATATTAAGGCCTTTTTTTCTGTATAAAAATAACATACAATTTATTTTTTCCATTTATTCAAAAGATTGAATTACACTAGCCAAGAAATGATTAGTCTCATGTAAAAGAATAACACACGTTCTCCTTGAATCAAGACTACTCTGAGATTCAGAAATGCCAGTAGCGGAAGGTGGGGTGTGACCCCTTAAGTAAGTGTGACTAGTTAAAGGTGTATGGATATTCTTTGTGGAAAGCGGGCTGCCAGATACAATTTCAGGCTGTTTCATATTACTTCACACGGTGCTTTCAAACTGTTTATTTTCTCTCTTGGCACTAGTGAGTACAACTCATAACTGGCCAGATAATATCTAAGTCTAGGACCAGGGCAGTGAGTGGGTTTTACCGTGATTTGATCAAAAGTAAACAAGAAAACAAAAGCAGAGGAAAAAAAAAAAAGAGAAGGCATCACATTTTTCTCATTGTGGGGCTAAAATGCTGCATGTTGAATTTTCACTTTCTGATTAGAACCCACAGTTGAACAGATCTGATTTATTTTTTTGGGGTCAGGAAGAAACTGTCAAATTTTAGTTTGACTGTTCTTTTCTTCAGGTCTCCCCCCTTTCTTCCCCTACTTTTTTTTTTTTTTTTAAGCATTACTATATTAATCAGATAGCAGCCACTGTTTGACGTGTCCTTCTGTGGTGGCTGCAGATTAAGTCTGAACCATGCCAGAAATCTCTTCGCATTTTTTGATGTAGCAGAAATGAACCTGGTTCATTCCATCTTAACAGCTTTAGCCAAATGGCTCAGAAGGGATCTACCCGATTTCATAAAGAAGAGTTAATGTGCAGTCTGGTTTAATACAGGTGCCCTTAAAATGCATTTTTGTTTTGTTTTGTTTTCTCACCTCCAAGTTTAACATGCCCATGGACATTGGCTTTAGTTTCCCCAAGACGAGTCCATGAATGACCTTGTTCCAGTATCCCTTGCTGATTTGAGTTCCCAAGTAATAAGCCTGGGAATGTTTTCAGTGCAGCAGCCGGGAGAAGAAGGGGGATTCAGCAGTTGCTGTTCAATGCATTTACTCTCTACCTGCTGGCTTCAAACAGTATTAACTTTATGTGCTCCTTGTGCATTGTGTTTAATTAAAAGCAGTTCTCTTCACAGAGGCACTTGTAGGATTTTTTTTTTTTTTTTTTTTTTTGCCCTGAAATGAATAAAACAAATAGGCATCTGGTATTTGTTTTGTATAACACAATCCCCATAAAATGAAGAGTAATAAAACATAATTATCTGTAAAGGCTTGTTTTATAAGCCTGAGAATGGGCTTGTTTCTACCAGGTTTTTATATTCATTCATAGGAGAAAGAATCTCTTTGTACATTAATATGTAACAACAATAAGAACAAATGCTTCCCAATTACATGCATGAATCAAACTTATCTTTTATTAAAATTTTTTTTTCTGTTGTAGATAAAAGTTTGTCATTAAATTCTTTCTGTGTAAACACATTAGATTGAAGGAAAATGTTTTCCTTCAATATTCTGTTCAACTGGCATAACTTTATGATTTTTTTCTCCCCAGCATAATTAAAGAAACAACTTTATGGTTGGTTATTGACTTTTTTAGGTCAGAGAGCACTCTGTGGATTCTAAAACCGCCTTCCAGAAAAGTACACATCAAACTTCTACATACGTTTTTATAGGGTTTGTAGAGCTCTGATCCTTGGTTAAAGATCCCTGACAATGTCTAATAGCTATTTTGAAAACCGTACCTCCAGTCTGAAGCTAAGGTTTTAGTTTTAGTTTTAGTATGTGAGTATCTGATGAAACGATTCAATGGTTTTGTAGCATTGGATTCAATTTCAGGGTTGGGCTCCTTTCTAGGAATACAGGAATATTCTTATCTCAGGAAAAAAAATTCAGAGTGTGGGAAGTACGAAAATTATTAATTCAAAAGTGTATTTGCTGTCAGATTGGATGGCGGTACCTACATCCCTAGGGGCTCCTGTTCCCAAGACTGTTTTCATTGTTTCTATCCAGCGCTGGGCACGAGCCTTGAAGTGGCGAATTCGTCCTCTGAAATTGTGTGTCCATTGCTGCAAGAATAAAAGAAGCAGTAACAGAATCATGCAGCGCAGTATTTCATGGTGACAGTTTTATGTGATTGTGTGATGTTGCAGAGTCTTGTAGGTGATATCTACCCTTTTCTTTTGAATCAAAACACGGGGTTTTACTGGAGGAGGGAAGTTTCAAAAACAACCTAGTCTAACACAAAATTAAGCTCCTAAATAGTTATCCCATTCTGTCTACTACAAAACTAATTGCTTACAGGAAGTAGACGTACACATATCTAATATTTATATCCTGTTTGAGTAGTGGTTTCTAATTTTAGATTTCTAACCCCTTTTTACATTATCTTTTTGCATTGAAATTATACTGAAACATTCATATTATTATGAATGCAAGCTGAATTAAATAGACCAAGATTCTCGGTTTCTCCCTTCATGTTGTCATCTACTAGAGAATGAACAACTTAAAATAAGTGCATCAGTTCCTCATCCAAAGGGAAGCTGAATATTCCAATTCAAGATCAGCAGTCACTTTGCGTGCTTACTGGAAATACCATTTTTGAACATACTTGGCAACTTAAAGTGCCCAATTAAAAGCTCTGTTGAAAGAGGAAGTCTGTGGATGTGCAATTAGTCCTTAGGATTCAGAGCATTTCCTTTATGTGTGGAAGGCCGTAATATGAAATCACTGGTCACAATAGCTTTATGCCAGGTGCTTAGACTAGAAGGCATTTTCAGGATGGATTATTTCTGTACTCTTGCTCCTAAAATGGTTTACATAAAGAGGCTCCCAAGTCCATAAAAATACTGGTGGTGTCAAGAAATTTTGGAGGTGGCCTTTCACAAATTTTAGGCAGTCAATAAATATAACTAGCCATGTACGTGATAGGCAATACACAAGACTTGCTTATATTCCTAGACTTTCTATTTTATCTGATTGACAGTGTTCCTCTTCCCACCTTTTTATTCATTTATTTATTTTTAAAAGATGAGGATTGGGTACCAGAAAATTAGCCAGTATTGTGTGCTTTTCCTTACTAAAAAAATGAAGCCTCGCTGAGTAGGGCCAGATGAGCTGTATATTCTGAGATTATTTATAGTGTTTATGATAGAGAGACCAAAAACAGTAAGCACTTAATAGCTTTCCTTATTTACAAGTCAGATTCATCTAAGGGATATTTTTCTTTTATTTTTCTGGTGCTTGAAATGTTCCTTTAAAATAGATTATCAGAGGATACACAGTGACACAAAATTTGTTGCTTGTGAAAATGCAGAGTGGATTAAGCTTTTCTTTTTCAAGGCTCTGCAACAAAACAGGTACATTTTTATTTCAGTAAAAACACTGCTTTTTTTTTGCCTCCATCAATCACACACACGATTAACATAGGATAGATATGTGTATGTGAACATGTGGCTCTTGTTCCCAGTTGTGTAATGGATGCATTCCATTAAAGTTTGCAGTAAAGTGAATGTTTATTAAGCAAATTGTTTTTCCCCAGCGACTTCTACTGTAAAAATGGCATTGTCTCTCAGTAGGCTCTGAATATAGTATGTTCCCATATTCTTTGGTAAGATGACCAATGAACCAAAAAAAAAAAAAAAAAACAGCCCCAATAACAAACAAACAAAACAACCCTTTAGGTACCATAAATCTATAGGAAATACTAACCTTCTGACGAAGCTGGCCCGATGCCACTTATTGTTGTCCCCCACCCCTAAGCTATGGTATATGGCTTTAATAACAAAATGGCAACACACAATAGTACCACAACCTGGAGGGCGTTACTCTTTCTTCTGCTCACCCTTCCTCCCATTGTTCCCATGGGAGAGAGGACAGACACCAAGGCTGTAGCAAATAGGTTATTTTAATAACCTCAGCATCCTTGTTTCCATATGATATACATTTGATAGCCAAGTTGAATTTACCCACCTCTCTCTAAACACTTTTTCCTAACCCTTTGTCAATTTGTCACACCATCTTTGGATGAAGACTGCTACCTGATGGTGTATGATGCTTAACAGTCGAAACATCTGTACCTTGTTAGCCATAAAGGCTCATCCCATTTCCTTCCATAAACATCTATTGTAATACAATATGGATTGTGTAAGGCCCTGGGCTTTAGGCCCCCAGCCCAAATATCTGTCATCTATTAAGTACTTACTGTGGATAAAGAAGGCAGTATACTTAACATGCACTATTTCATCTGATTTTTGCAAAAGCTCTTTGAGTACATTAGGCCAGTCTCCATTTTATTAATATGGATGAGGAAAGTGAGACCAAGACTTGTTCAATGACTTGCCCAGAGTCGTGCAAAGCATAAGGGGCGGAGTAGGATTTGAACACCGCATGAACTGGGCTCTGGAATCAAACGCTTCCCTAATGCCATGCCCTAGGTCTCAGCCTGGACTGTGCTCGCAGAGTCACTTAAGCACTTTTCAAAACAGTAACATATGTGGACCCAGCATTTCGAGGAGCTGGGCTCTGGGCATTTGGGTTTTGAAGGTTTTACAAGTGACCCTGATGCTCTGTCAGGCAGGCTTAATAACGACTGAATTATATAACATGCCCAGCTTGGTTTCTTGCTTGGTTGTTGAATCGCTGCATGAAAATCTGATCCCTGCAGTCTTTGAGCCTGCAGCCCAGTTAAAGAGATGGATGTGCGCACAACCAAGCATGAACAAGATGCATTATGACAAGTACTATGGTAGTACAGACTTTGTGCTCTGTGATAATTCCCATGACACGACTTGCAGTTGATCCCAGGAGGTAGCATCTGGGACATAGTCACTTCAGCAAGTCCTATTTATTCTAGCTTGGGAGAGTTCCTTGCATCTTAACTCTGTATACTCTGTGATCACCAGACAGTCTTGGTCTAGGTTATTATAAAAGTCCTAGTTGAGGATCTTGAATCTCTCCCATTCAGTTTGACTGAGAGAGCTTGGTGATTAGATCAGTGGTTTGTATATTACCTCATTTGTCTTCCAAACTAATAGATAAGTTCCTCAGGATCCACTCCAGTGGGATTACTAGGTCAAAGATAAATCATTACCAGACTGGTTGATGGTATCACCCAGGCTGGTGTGCAGTGGCATGATCTTGGCTCACTACAGCCTCTGCCTCCCTGGTTCAAGCAATTCTCCTGCCTCAGCCTTTGGAGTAGCTGGGATTACAGGTGTCCACCACCACACCTGGCTAATTTTTTATATTTTTGGTAGAGATGGGGTTTCACCATGTTGGCCAGGCTGGTCTCGAACTCCTGATCCCAAGTGATCTGCTCGTCTTGGCCTCCCAAAATGCTGGGATTACAGGCATGAGCTACTGCGCCCCGCCTCCCTCTTTTCTTATTGAGACCCATTGACCAATAGCTTGGTCAATAGTGCTTGATTCTTGAGTTTAGAAAACTTCTATTGAGCTTCTTACTATGTCCTGGGGACTGTGCTGGGCAGTAAGAACACCAGAAAGGGTGTGGCGTCTTAGGAACCTATTAAACTAGATTAGGAAGAGAGGTGTTGAGGTGTCACCTAGGGCATAGGCAGAGAACCTGTCTGCCTAATGATACTGGGTTTAGTTCTTGAATTCTTTATATTCAGAATATGGATTAGGGCCAGGCTGGCCTTGACAACCTGAATCATTAAACACTTATGGTGACTGGTGGGTGATTAGCCACATAAGAAGAAGATATATTCATAACAGATATAATAGGAGCAATGGGGACTCGATGGAGAGTATTAAATAGTACAGTGTTTCCCATAAATGTTCTTTAATTGTGGAGATTACTGTTCTGTAGATTATTCACTCAGGCATTGAATATGCATTTATTAAGTGCTTTTTGTGTCCTAGGCTCATTCACAAGTATAAATTTCAAATTTGGTTCTTAAATTCCTCAAGATCAGAGTTTAGCTAAAAGTATCATTATATCCTGAGATGGAATTTTATCAAATTGTATGCTTAAAATGAGGAGATATGTCTGTTTCTCCATCTCGCAAGCCCCACCAGTTTAACTGTCAATTGGTCTTGTCAATCAACTATAAGAGGTGTAAAAATGTCTTGGGCCATAAGTACATACTCCAGGGTGTATCCTGGTGACAGAGACTGAGAAACTGATTGGAAGAGAGTTGTAATCAGTAGTGCTGGCCTTACTGTTCTGAAATTTCTGGTTTCTTTCCCTCGCTCCAAACTTAATTCTTTCTTCTCTATTTTCAATTTCAGAAGAAATTTAGAATGAGTGAGGGAAATTAAAATGAAGTCCAGAAGACCAGCAGAGATTTCACTGGGCATGTGGGTAGGAAAGACTTGTGAGAAAACCATTTGAAACGGAATTAAAAGAAAACGTGTTCAGCTCACTATATAATTATAGTTAGCTTGGCCTGGTGTTTTGGGTTGCATTACCTGTAAGTTTGGAACTCATTTGTTGTATAGAAATTGATACCCCACATTTACTTAAATTTTGCCCATCTGTTTCTTGTTAAAAGAAACTGGACATCTGCTAAAATATCCTTGTTTTGGATTACTCAATCTTATTGTCACCTTATAATGGTTTTATTTTGGGGGAGGTTTATTCGTATTAGTATGATGGGGAAAGAACAGAAATATCTTATTGGAAAATAAATTTAGAATTTTCCAAATAATAAAATCAAAAGATTTCCAGCCGTAATCTTAAGATGCCTTTTCATGATGCCTAGTTTTAGAAACTTTTTTTCCTCTGAGATGTGAAGAACAATGCTTTTTAGGACAATAGTGAAACTGACATGAGAATTGTTCTTTTTGCATTGTGTTATGGTGCATGATGCGAAAGTTTAGAAATAAATATATCCCTGGATACAACAGGCCTCAGTTAAGACATCAGCTATTTTTAATGCATTTTGTTATTTTTGGCCTGGCATAGTATCTTAGGATGAGAAAATCCATCCCCTTCCCCTAGTCTTGAGGTCACATGTTGCCATCAGTTCTCTATAATGGAGTTAATGATGTTATGGTTTTAAAATAACGGGAAATTAACAGTTCTTGTCCCCATGATTGTGGCCGCAGGACTTGATCATTTGTATACTGTTAATCACACTCCTCTTTTACAAGAACTCCCTGACTCTTGTTTCCCCCAGCAGTTAAATGCCATATTTTCATATATTTACCTTATATCTGGCTAAAACCTTGCAATTTTTTGTTTTGCTCTCGGTTTTTGTGACAATTTTAAGAGGAAGGCAAGTAATGTACAGACTGGGTTGAAAGAGGAGAAAATGGAGCGGTTGTAATTCCCCAGGGCAGGGTAAGAGACTGTTAATACATTAGTGGTAGGAGGGCTTCTGCAGAAAATACGACTGTACAATTAAATGGGGCTATTAAAAGCACGCCAGCATCAATTCATTAAATGACAGTGGCAATTTCTTTGTAATCCCCTTTTCTCCGTCTCCTCCTGGGACTCAGTATATGCAGGGATGAAAGGCAGATGGGCAAAGATCAGAAGGACTACTGAGGAAGAGGTACAGTTATTTAGATATCTGCTTCCTCATCTTCTTTGGGGGCAGCTTCTGTGATGAAAACACTTTATGAAAGGTAAGACCCCAAAATACCTGTTCTGTAGACATTGGGGATGAAAATGTGCATCCTAGCAGATGATCTGGTTCTGCATTCCAGAACGCTGCTCTGACTTTAGAAGCAGTTATCTATGCATAGTATATCTACTTGGAGCTAAAACAAAGAGAGAAATTGTTTGATTGAAACCTTCTTATTGCAAAAATATGCAGAATTGACATTCAGCAATCTTATGTAAAAATACTGCAAAATGTTTCTTTTTCTGGAAAACAGTGTATTTTAAAAATCAGTTGGAATCTGGTTACCTGCATGACCTAGTGAGAACTTCAAGGCTTGGGGAAATGGTTGAGGTTAGTGGTTATGAGTATTTGATATCCTTTTGCGTGTCATTTAATTGTCTAAGCCCCCATTTCCTCATCGGTAAAATGGTGATTCTGGTATCTGTCTTTTTAGTGTTGCTCTGTAAAATTAAATGAGATACTGAATGAAAAGCATTTTGCTCAGTGCCTGGCATAAGATAAGTGCTCCCTAAATATTAACTAGTTTTATTATCCATTGAATTTTAGGACTCCACCCTCCCCCCTACCCCCCCCAAAAGACTTAATGGTCTTATCTGCCTGCTGAAGAGTAGGCTTATGAGGAAGCTGAGACATGGAGAGATGATGTGTTAATTAGTGAAGAAAGCAGAATTGGAACCACATTTTATGACTTCCCACTGCATTGAAGTGCCTCTCATAGTATGAGACTTCTGTATTTAGTAAAGGAGGGCCAACACTTGCTCCACCTATTATAATAGATGAGGTATGCTTTTTATCTATATACTTAAAAATGTAGTTGTAAGTTCATTGCTCAGGTTCTTTCGGTGGCAAAAATCCTTGCACTTTAAAAGGCATTATTATTGGCTGAGTTTTAAAAGAACTACCTTCAGAGAAAAATGCATTTCATTTTGATTATGCCCAATGCCTGCAGAATACCATTTAAACTACAAGTGATATAAAAGGTTAAGTATTTGATTAAAACTAATCACCTTTAAAAACTAATGTTTCAGTCTCCACCAGAACTTCTTCAGGGAACTTCAGTGTTTTGCTGATAACTGGATTCAATTTATGGGAGGTAAAAAAAAAAAGGCAGTTATTTACTTAATTCATCTATTAGTTTCCAGACTTGATATATTGAATCTAAAGAATGGTGAAATTAATAGATAAGAGAAGAAGTCTGAGTGGTTAAAAAATGGATGATATCTCCTATTTCAGGGAAACAGTATTTGATCAGATTTCAGGGTGGTACGAAGTTCTTGTTGATGATAAAAGGCAAGTCACATTTATCAGCTGAACAACTCAGAAAACACAGATGATCTGAATTTGTGGAGGCGTCCTCCATACCATTTTCTCCATTGCTTTGATGATTGTCTGAGGTCTCTACCAAACAGATACTCATATTCATATTTCCAGTTCAAATCCCTGTTGCACTGTGAACTCTTTGGGAACAGAGACCACTTTTGCCTTTTCAACCAGTGCCTAGCAGGGTGCCTGGAGGCGTTAGGGAATGTTTATTGAATAAGGGAATGACTCACACTGTATGCCAAAATCTGGCTTCCCTGAGTTTATATGCCTCTGGTAACCTTTTGTAAATGACACCTTTTCTATATGATTAGCCACTTCTTTCTTTCTATTGAAGTTATTTCTTATTTCTAAGTAAATCTTGTTGCAGCCATCCTCCTCCTGACTACATCCAATGTGGTTCATGTTTTTTGTTTTCTTTTTAATTTTGGGAGGGGTGTGAAGTGCAAGATAGAACGTAATGTGGGCTAAATCCGGGGCTATTCAACTTGACTAGGGTCTTTGGCCTTCCAGGATGTTGAGAAAGTAATTAGTGGGTGGGGTGGGGGTGGGGGCGGTGTTAGAAGAAATGGCTGGGATTCTTTGTATCCAAAAGAATGTTTCTCCTTGGTGATGAGGCAGGTATTGTCACCCCTCTGAATAAATCCTTAGGCAAAGTACAAAAACACCAGCCGGCTGAACAATGCCTGGCCACTCTGGCCTTAGGATTGCAATACCTTACGGGTAAGTTAGAAATGAGTTTCCTGTTCAGGTTTTAGGCCTGTCATACTGTTGAGTGGCTGTATAACCTTTGAACTTTCTGTGTTTTTGACATCAAAAGGAACTCTAAGCTTTACCAAAAAGGTTTTATTCGAGTAATTAATACTCTTCATGCACAGAGGGAAATTAGCCTCCAACTTGTGGACATGGTGAAAAATTAGTATCTTCCCATTTGCTCGGCTTGTTTGAACTATAGTTGATTATTTTTAAAGATAAGGAGATCAAATTTCCTTAATATTTCAGTATGTTGCTTTTTGTACCCTTAAAATTATTTTTTCCTATGCAGAATTGACTTTGATTAAAAAATGTTTTTGATGACTATTTTCCTGATTCGTCAGTATATCTAATTGTGTTCACTTTACTCATGAAAAATCTTGTCTATGAGGGATGTATTTTTAGTAACATTTTTATAGCATATAAAAACTTTAACAGCAAAAACAGGAATCATTAAGTGTGTGTGCTTTTATCATAACTTCTCTTTTAATGGAACTTAAAATCTTAACTCGTGTTTTTGCAGCACTTTTTTTGCACATGGTAGGTTCTTAATATTTGAATGGAATTCAGTGTGACTGTTCTTTGTGTTCTCAAAAGTCTGATCTTTGTAACAATTTGTCTTTCACTTGAGACTCTTTTTTTTTCTTTGCATATATGCACGTCTCACTCTTGGTTTTCCTTAATCTTTTTTAACTAAACACATCTATAACTCATATTTCCCTATTTATGAATAGGAGCAATTTAAAATTTCCCAACATGGTGGTATGTGATGTAACATAACCAAAGGCTACATGTTTACCCTTCTTTAATTACCCTTCATTTGTGGAAAGATGACGTATGTATTTATGATGTAAATGTCTTTCCGAATGATCTTTGGGACTAAGCTTTTTTTTTTTTTTCCCACCAAAAAATGGTCATGACCTAGGAAGCCTTGTTAGTAAAATTTAAAAAGGAAAAGTTGGCCGGGCATGGTGGCTCACGCCTGTAATCTCAACACTCTGGGAGGCCGAGGTGGGTGTATCAGTTGAGGTCAGGAGTTCGAGACCAGCCTGGGTAACATGGTGAAACCCCGTCTCTACTAAAAATACAAAAATTAGCTGGGCATGGTGGCCTGTGCCTGTGATCCCAGCTACTCGGGAAGCAGAGGCATGAGAATCGCTTGAACCTAGGAGGTGGAGGTTGCAGTGAGTGGAGATTGTGCCACTGCACGCCAACCTGGGTGACAGAGTGAGACTTCATCTCAAAAATAAAATAAAATAAAAATAAAAAGGAAAAATCTGGTCAAATGCCCCTTGTTCTTCTTCAACAGATACATAGTGAGTTGTGTAAAAAAGGAGTTGGAAAAGGAATCTGTAGATTCAAAGTGACTTAAAGAATAGAAAAAAAATTTGTTTTAAATAATGGCCAAGACTAAATCATAGTGTCTAGGGAGGTACACCTGAATAATAAAACTATAAAGAAATACAAAATATGATTACTACTAAGAATAGTCTGTTGCCAGTAGTACACAGAATGAGCACTCAAATTATAACAGAAGCATTTTGGTATTCATAAATGTTCTTTTTTTAAAAAAGAACACAATCGAAATTATAATATAGGCTGTAAGTACTGATTTTAATTGTAGTGAATGTGAAAGTGTTGTTAATGAAAATATAAAGAATATTTGTTAAAGTGTGGACCTAGCCAGGAATACTAGGTAGAAAAGGTAACTCTTTAAAAACATTTTTTTAAATTGTGAAGTTAATTTATTGTCACTTTGTTTGATATTTATTATTAGAGTCCCTAGGTTAATTCTGTTTTTATTGCTTTTCAGAATAATTAAGACCTAGATCTTCTGCTGAATTCTGTTTGGTTTCCTTATTTCTTTTGCCATGTTCTTTCATTCCACAAATGTTATTGAGCACTTCCAGTGTACCAAGCCTTGTGTTTACTGCTTTGATGATAAATGCAATAAGGTAATGCTGCTTTTAAGGATCCTTCAGGATGGGATCTTGTAGCAGTAAGGACTTAGTATTTTTGCTATAGAAGTGTATGGAGAGCTATCTGTGGTGCAATAACTGTGGAAATACAGTTTTTATTCTATTTGGTTCCCATATACATTGAGTCCTCCTTTGGTGGGAATTTGATCAGGGTGGTCTCAGTTGAATCCTGGCTGCATATGCCTCAGTAAGGAAGAAGGCCTTGGAGGTGGATCCTAGGGGACTGTGGAAAGCCTGGTGGTGGTCCTGGAAGGCTTGAGAATACCTGGAGCTGGAAGCTCCTTGCTCATTGGTGACCTTTTTCATATGCAGCAGAGCTCTTGGCATTCCTAGCATACTACCTTGAAAGGACTGTGTCTTGCCTCCTAGAAATTCTGGACTTGGTAGAATCATTTGTTTATGTTATTTTAAAAAGAAAAAAAATCTGAAATGTACTTTTTGGAAGAAAAATGAACTTGTTTTTGGACTTTTCTGTGTGTTGTTTCTTTAATTGAAAATTCTGTCTGGAGATTGATTTTCAACCCCCTTCCTTTCCCTCTAGTTTTAAATTGTAACATTGCTTTCCAAGCATTTCAAAAAAACAACAAAAAAGAAATATTTTATTATTACTCTATTTTTATTTGCTCATTAATAATTCTTGATTTTCTGTCTATATGAAATCAAAGAAAAATTACTGTATAATTTTCATCCAGTTGCAGTCAATTCTATAACTGAAATACAAGATAAAAAATAAGTAATTGATTTACTTAAGAAACAAAGGCATCTCGACCTCCTAAAAATTTCATCAAATATTCACTCAGCAGACCCTTCTTTGTAATAGGAGCTCACTTACTATTGTGAGCACTGACAGTGTGAGAACTTGTGGCAGGGATTGGGTTTCCTGAGGAATTCATAAGACACTTGCATTGCTTTTGGGCATGAGGATGAATAACACAGCCATTGGCCTTCAAGGCCTTTGAGGAGGTGTTCTACGGGGAGAGGGGCTGAGACAGACATATTCCTGAAAGGAATAATTACTGCGTGATAGTGGAAATATACACAAAGACTTTGGGAGTAACAGTGATGGAGGGGCCCATTGAAAACTTACTAATGTTTACAGCTGTTGTTAAAATTCATCCAAACCAGCCAATTATATCTACATTCTCTAGAATGAAAGTACAAAATGATTACAGTGGATGTTCTAAACACCAGTGTTGACACAATCCCCTTTTCCTACTGGAATGGGGATCTAATGGGGAAAGTGAAATTCTTTCTCAAAACCTTATCGGTGTTGATACCTTACATGTACATGTAAAAGCAGCTGACTTTGTGTTTTGTGGCCTTTGAGATCATATAACTCTTATAAAGCAACTTATAAATTTTCTGGGAGGTTATTTTGGAATATTGCTTTATGTTTTGTTTTAGGAATATACTTCCTTCTCCCCTGAATTATCTCAGTGGGGATATATAAATCTACTCCCTATCCAAAGCATAACCATGTATGTATTTGTTTTCTCTTTATCATATGATATAGTTTGGATATTTGTCCCCCTTAAATCTCATGTTGAGATGTAATCCCCAGTGTTGGAGGTGGGGTCCGGTGGGAGGTGTTTGGGTCATGTGGACTGATCCGTCATGGCTTGGTGCTGTCCTCAGGACACAGTGATTTCCCATGAGATCCCATTGTTTCCAACTGTGTGACACCTCTCCCCTACTCTCTCTTGCTCCTTCTCTTGCCATGTGAGATGCCTGTTCCCCCTTCTGCTTTGACTTAAGCTTCCTGAGGCCTCAGGAGAACCCGAGCAGATGCCACTGCCATGCTTCCTGTACAGCCTGCAGAACCGTGGCCAATTAAACCTCTTTTCTTTATAAATTACCCAGTCTCCAGTATTTCTTTATAGCAACGCAAGAATGGCCTAACATACCATATATAAACTATAAAACAAAAAAACCAAAACCCAGAACAATTACCCACTGCAGTACAAATAATAACTCTTTCTTCCAAAGGAACTTCTTTCATTGTTTAAATAATGAGAAACTTGTGTCGTTAGAAACACTGTGTAGGGTGCAGCGTCCCCTCATTACAAACATTTCTGTGCCTTAGAGGACACTCCTCCTGATATGTATCCTTAGGAGGAACACATAGATCAGCCTCTCTTCCTTTTGTCCAGCTGCAGTATCGGGAATGGAGACACAACACAGTCAAGGTGCCTAAAACTAGAGTGGCCTGGGGTGAGTCTAGCCTTGATCTTCCCAGATACTGTCCCTTGTCAGACTCCAACACTGTACACAGCCTGGTCTCTCTGGGCCCAGGAATTTGGGCACTTGCTCAAAGATTCCTTTGCAGGTGCTCCTGGAAATCAGAGCAGTGTTTTAAGCAGGATTTAAAGCAGTAACATCTGTCAGATGTAACCATGGCATTATATCTGAGACAAAAAATTGTAGGAGGAAAAAATGCCTGTTCGGAGTGTGGGGTTACTGAAAACCCGCTTTTTGACTAGTGTTTTATTGTAGTGATGGGAAATGAATGAGACTGGTATCTACACCTACTGGCACGGGTCTGAACAAAACCCACAGCCGGCTCTCCTCTCCCTGAGCTTCCAGCCTTCTGTGGTCCAGATTTTCATATTCCTTCCAATTTGCCCAGAGCAAGCTGTGACCCTCATCCATCTTTTTTTTCTCGTTTTGCATTTAACAAAGTTGTAAAGGGATTTATATGCTTTCCATTAGCCTTAGCAAAGCTGCTGTCATGAATATTTAATGGCAAGAGCAGTTTGTTTTCTTTTACTCTTTCCCAGCCTTCCCTCCAGCCCCCAGCTCTCCCTTCTCTTGCTTGGAGAAATGTAAATATCTCGCCCCTCACCCCTTGGCCGGATCCCAAAGCCCCGGGCTCGCTCAATTCAATGTTCTCACCCGTCTGGTGGGGACTTTTTTTTTTTTTTCTCTCCTCTCTCTCTCGTAGCCCCCTACGAGGCAACCAGGGTGGTGGCCGCGGTGCGCGGGGCCGGACACGCGTGGGGCTCTGCCTGGCCCGGGCCTCCGCGCCCTCTGCCTGCACCACAGCTCAGCGGCCCGGACAGACGGTCCTTTCCTTTGAACTTCACGGGAGCACAATAGCTTCCCTGCAACTTAGCTGGAGCTCCCTCGGATGCATTCCTGGCTCTTCACGGGTCGCTGGCCCCTTTCTCTTTGCAACAGGAAAAGGGGCGAATGTCTGGGACAGAAAATGACTTCTGAAGACACGAAAAGATTTACCGTGTCTAGAGCAACCTCTGAACTTTTGTGGTGGTGATCTCAGAAAAATGCATATTTTCCTATTGGTTGCTTAGATCATCTCCCATCCTTCTTCCCTCCCCCTCCCCGTCCCCGCAGTTATTTATCTAATTTCTCCATTTCTGTCATACCTCACCCTCACCCCCACTCCCACCCCACCCCCATTCCGGTTTTGCCTTTTCCTTAATTCTTTGTCCGCTCTTGTGCTGCGGGAGTGGAAGGGTCTGAAAGGTGAGGCTGGGAGAGGGCCTGAAAAGTTTGTGTTAACTGAGAAGG
Source organism: Gorilla gorilla gorilla (assembly GCF_029281585.2). NCBI lineage: Eukaryota > Metazoa > Chordata > Mammalia > Primates > Hominidae > Gorilla > Gorilla gorilla. The sequence continues at coordinate 123,941,316 of NC_073231.2, read as the reverse complement.
AAGGTTCCAGGCGAACCCTCCTCCCTTCTCTAATGAAGTCATACCTGCTGGAGTGTGCCTGTCCCAAGGGACCGTTGGAAAGATGAGAGAAGGAAATCCATATAAAATGCTTAACACAGTATTTGGCTTTAGTAATTGCTCAGTAAGTCATAGCTATATGTTATTAATATGATACACAGTCATTCTTCTGAAATGAATGGGCATGAATGCTTCCCTCTCTGCATAAGGAATTATTTGTGCTGGATCCTTCTTAAGAGGCCCTCTTCTCTCTTCTCTTCTCCTCTCCTCTCCCCTCCCCTCCCCTCCCCTCCCCTCCCCTCCCCTCCCCTCCCCTCCCCTCCCCTCTCTTCTCCTTTCCTCTCTCTGTAGCCCAGGCTGGAGTGCAGTGGCATGATCTCAGCTACCGCAACCTCTGCCTCCCAGGGTCAGGCAGTTCTTGTGCCTCAGACTCCTGAGTAGCTGGGATTACAGGCGCGTGCCATCATGCCCAGCTAATTTTTGTATTTTTTGTAGAGATGGGGTTTTGCCATGTTGGCCAGGCTGGTCTTGAACTCCTGGCCTCAAGTGATCCGCCCACCTTGGCCTCCCAAAGTGCTGGGATTACAGGGGTGAGCCACCGCACCCTGCCGGAGCTCATCTATTTCTGATGAATGCCGTCCACAGCATGCTTCACTGATGGAGGTGTCATTTCATTTCTCTTTGAGTAACCTAAAATTAGTTAGCATATGTCACTAATGTATAGCATAGTTCTAATCAACTAAAAATTTGTAAAGACTCCTAGATGGGCTACTAAGTGAATATATTTTCCTCTATCCTCTGGTGGACTTCACTACAACTTTTACATATTTCGATACTGAAATTCTTAATAGATTTGGCTTCAAATTCCAGCCTGATGAGATAATATTGGCATCTGCCCCTGAAGTCCAGTATCAGGTCATTCTTGCTCCACTTCAGGCTTCTTTGAAATTTGGTAATCGTGCTCCTTGTGTCTTGGATGGCTATATTGGCAAGTCAGAACCCTTCAATTCATCTCTGTAGACCTACCTGCCTTGGGTTCCCATAACCCATTAGTAAGTCCCTTTGGGTAAGAGTTCCCACTAATAATGTTTTTCTCTCGATTTCTTTATCATGCCTTGAAACTGACTTGAAACATTATGTTAAATGCCTTGCTAAAATCCCAACACACTTGTGAACAGATGTTGGTATGATGGAAGAACAGAAAAAAGACACGGCCAAGCTAAGATGTTGGTATGATTAAGTTAGATGAACAGAAAAAATGTGCAGCCAGATCTGTCTCCAGAATCAACCAATTTCCACATTGCTTTCTATCTCATCCTATTATGTTTTCTGTAAGTAAAACTTCCACTGCAAATATTAATTGATGTTAAGTCAAAAGTACTGAGGGTCTGGTCACAGGGGCTTAGGGAGAAACGAGAGAAGCAAAAAGGGTCTCCCCCTTAGGGTAAGCTAGAGTCTTGCTGGGTCAGACAATTAGGCAACAATGTAAGGCAGTATATAATTAAATGCTAAATTATGTAGAGCAGATTATGTGCTATGAAATGGAGAAAATGGCTCTCACAACATTTCTAATGTCCTAAATCAGTTTCCTAAATCAGAATGGTTTCATACATCCATATGTACTTAAAGCATGCTCAGTATCATTGATCCTTTCCTGCTTTTTTGAAGCAATGGTGATAGTAAACATTTTCTAAGTACCTACTGTAGGTCAGGGAACTGGTCTAAGAACTTTACAGGTATCAACTAATTTCATGTTCACCGTATACCTCTGAGATAGGTATTCTTTTCTCCATTTTGCAAATGAGGGAACCAAGGTGGGGAGTCTAATACCTGCCCAAAGTGAGTAATGATAAATTCCTTCCTCTTTTTGATCTGGTGGGTCTGTGGTGAGGGTAGACTAGGAGAGGCAGTATTGCATTCTGGAAAGTGAACCTAGATTTTCATCCTGGCTTCTTTTAACCTACTCACCTGTGTAATTAGGACCTTGGGCAAGGTGCATCATCTTTTGGAGCTTCTCCTTTGTAAAATGGGACAGGATGCTGTTTTAAGATTTAAGTGCTTCTTATGCAATAGGAGCTCAAAGAGTAGGAGCTGTTGTTTATTAAAAATAACAATATCATTGTCATATTCTCTACCTAAAGAGAACTGTTGAAATTGGACAGAAAAGGAACGTTTCTGTCTTGATAAGTCTTAAAACCCCAGTACCAAGTGCAGCATTAGTTTTTTGTGAGATATTTGTAGAATGGGTGGATAGAAGGATGGGAGAGGAGAGGGGTCTGAAGAATTCCTGTAGCAAGCTAAAGAGGTATCATCTTCCAATTGAGCTATTTTTAGCCTTACTCATCATTCGTAATCAAAACAATCCTTTTCTTAGCCTTACTCCTCCCCCACCCCTGCCCCCCTACTACTTTTGCGATGGTAATCGTCATTGTCAACTTACTTTCTTTGGAATACACAAACAGAGCTGTCTCTTCCTGTCATGGAGATTTTAACAGTAAAAAACTCACTGCACCATTACCTCTGCCTTGTATTCCAGACAATAGTAAAGGGCATTGTAACATCACTGTGTCAATGCAAACAAAGAACTATGTAATTTTATCCCATATTAATACAGTGTCGCGCAGAAGGTACTATCATTAGATGGCAATCTATAAAAATGGCCCCTGAGACCAGGCACTGGCACAATTATTTATTCTTCAATTATTTATTCAGTCCTAAGGATGGAAATGCTGACAGACACTGCAAAATGTTCTACCTACCAATTTACAGAAATTGAATGACGGAATCGTTTGTGGACTGAAGTAGCTTTTTATTGGCCCTATTTTTATTTATTTAAATTCTCACTTTCACAGCTTAACTATGTTTACTACACCCACTTACATGATAGAAATGAGAGGCTGTTTTGTTCATAAAAGCTACTTCAAAACAAATAAATTAATATTTATTCTGAAAGGGTCAGATCACAAATGGAGGCTTTAAAACGGCCTCAGGAACATTCAAATCGCATCCTTAATATTTCATATGGTTCTATATTTAGATTGGCTATTTTATGTAAAGTCTTTTTCCCTTTTTAGTGCTCATACCTCTTGAGATCTTTCTAGCCAGGATGGAGGGAACAGTTACACATAGCTTCCATTTGCAGTAAGTAATTTCAACTTAATTTATGTCAGGGGAGATTTCCAGAAGGTTCCCGCTCCTGTCTGCTATTCTCGTGATTCTAATATATTATTTGTACATGATAAAATACAATTCCCATTAATTCACACTTAGTAGTCATAAAAGAATTTGTTTGGTCTAAACTCCTAAAGTTTAAAAGATTATTTACATTTGTAGTAATACTGGAGTTCAAAAATTATGGCTTTCTTTATAGATCAGTTCCGATTTTCCCTAAATCAGTTATTTTCAGTTTTGATTTTTCAAACACTTGGGTGAGATCCAATTTATCTCACCTTCTGATAGTTTTAAAAGAGAAGTAATTTTAATTTACATTAATTTTAAAATATTTGTATGCCAAACACTAGTTATTTTGAGGGGATCGAAACAGATCATAGCAGAGATAAGGAACTTTCATACTTTGGGAGGATATTTTTTTAAAAACTGTATGTTTGCTCTAAGTAGATATGTGTATGCATGCATTCACTTATGATATGCACACACACACACACACATACACACACACACAGAAATTTATGATGTCCTTTAAGAATCTTGGGACTATCAGAAAAAAGTTAAGTGAAATAACAATTTTCAAAAATACATTTTTGTAGTAAAAATGCACCATTGGTGTTACATTACTGTATAAATCAAATTTGCTGACGTTTATAAACATTTTTATGTTTACTTTAAACTTGGACATAATCAGATATATCTGCTGTTGACAACATGGCTCTCAATATAAAAATAATCACCTTTTCTGCTTAAAGCCTCATTCTCAGAAGTAAAACATGTATGTGAGGATATTAACTAGTTCATAGGATTGTTGTAGAAAACCTTTTACATATGTGGATACTGAAATTCTTATGGCCTGGATCAGTGGCCTGGATCATAGCTAATCTTTATGAAAAGATCATTGTATTATTACATTGTTACTACAGGTAGATTTTCACCCTGGGCCTTGCATGAATCATTTGGTTGTACTGTCCATGATGTCCAGTAGTGGATTAAAAAAAAAAGAAACAGAAACAAAAACCCAAGCCAATGCCTACGACGTTGCTACAAGTATCCTTTAACCTGTGGTGTGAAGTTATTTCCAAAGATGAAGTTTGCCATTCAAATACCATTTCCTGGTGTTCATTTGATTTCTGTAACACCTCTTTTTCTATCTCTGCTAACTCTAGATCTGTAGTCCTTCCAAACATGCTACCTACCACTTACACTTTGCCAAAGTGTAATTTTTGCTCCCTTATCTGCTTCATAAGAGAATGTTTGTAGTTTCATGATTTGTAAGTGGGAGGGGGTGCTTAGCAGGAGTTGAGATCACCAGCCCAGGGAGGAGGAAATGGAATCAGAATAAGCAAGAGGAATAGACGGGGTACTGGGCTGAAGAGCACTGTGGGAAGGTGCTGTTAGTGATTCACACTGCTAGAGTGAGACCACTCTTTGATTCTGTTTGTAGAAATTTTAAGCTAAAAGTGACAGGTTGTTGCCTCTCTTTATGTAAAGTATTACACATGGGAAGTTAACCTCTGCTACAGGATACTGATCAAGACAAGTCATGGGCAAGTGCAAAGAGCTAAGTGGTTTACTTTATATACTAGTATGTCCCTTCTCAGTCTTTCTTGTTATTTCGTATGACTTGCTTCCTCCAGCTAGTCCAAGCTATGTTTGTGTGAATAAGAACTGCCATTTAATGAACCCTTGCTATGAACCAGATACTATGCTAGAAGGGGGTGTAGGTACTCCAGGGGAAAGGCCTCTCCAGCAGATTAGCTTGTTCACGTGATACTAGAGTCCCAAAAGGGCAATAGTGGAAGCTCTAAAGCTTCTTGCAGCTTAGGCTTGGACTGAATAAATAACAACAGTAACACAACAGCAATGGTAATAGTAATAATGAAAACAACTCTTCTAAAAAATTTGAGGAAAGTCTCTTGTCTATTGAATATAAAAAATATTTACCATTAAAGATTATTTTAAAATTTATTTTGAGTGTTTATTGTCTATCAGGCATGTGTACTTGGAATGTGTTTTTTGTAATATATTCTGCCACCTAAAAATAGGAAATATATATCCAGGTTTAAGTGTTAGGCAAGTTTTTCACTTCTGGTTTCTGTTTATCTTGAATGTATTGCATTAGCCACACTATTTAACATGGGGATTTAAAAAAACTGCTGTGCATGTTCTCACTTACAAGTGGGAGCTGAACAATGAGAACACATGGACACAGGGAGGGGAACAACACACACACACTGGGGCCTGTCGGGGGAGAGCGGGGTGGGGAGAACATTAGGGAAAAGAGCTAATGCATGCTGGGCTTAATACCTAGGTGATGGGTTGATAGGTGCAGCAAACCACCATGGCACATGTTTACCTATGTAACAAACCTGTGCGTCCCGCACAAGTACCCTGGAACCTAAAACAAACAAAAACTGGTGTGATCTCCCTGTAAGACAGGATTTTAAAAGCATGTCTACATTTTTGAGTTTTCTTTCAAGGTGCCAAGAAGAGGCTGACCACATCGTTTGAAGAATGGTTAAGAACTTGAACTTCGGAGTTTGCCAGACTTGCATTCCAGGCTCAGCTCTGGCACTGTAAGCTCTGTGGCCACACAGCTTTGCTGAACCAACCTGCTTAGCAGTAAAAATGAGAATAATAACATTTCCATTGAAAGGTGTTATGAAGATTAAATGAAAGTGTTTTTCTAAAGCTCTAGATATATAGTGGGGGCCCTTCTCAGGTAATCAGAAGGTTGTAGTTGCAGTTTTGTTACTAATATTGCAAATGCTCTGAAAACGTGCCACCATGGCTATGTCTTGTAGATGGTGACTTAAGCTTACCTTCCACAGTGGGAAAATAAATGATTTATTTCCCTTTAATAGCCATCACTCTGTTGATCCAGCCCTGCAAAGCTTACAGCATGGGGCTTATGAATCATGAATCAACACAAATGTCACCAAGCTAAAAGAGAGTTAGCAGAAGTAGCCTATGTTAAGATTAGGTTTCTGATTTAATGTGCAGTTTCTAAAAACCAAGTAGCATGTAACTGGTCTTATCCTTGCTGAGTTAAGATTGCTAGATCGTTAATTTAATAATTGAGAGAGGATAATTCTTGCAACTTCCAATTAGTATTGACTTGACCACTGCTTTGATGTAGGATGAAACCGTTTCACGTTGGTGTGATTTCCTCAGCTATAGTGTGTATAGTCTAGTTTAAAGCTAGGCTCTGTTATGTACTATGTCCATCCTGGAAAGTTCATTGGACAAGGAACAGAATAGTGACTCTCTCAAGCAGTCAGTCATCCAGTGAATGCTATAGCACCTTCTTCCATCCAGCCCTTGTATTCCTTCCCCTCATTCTTCTTTGTTACTTCACACCACATTCTTCCTTCAGCTAGTCCAAGCTATGCCTGTGTAAGTAAGAACTGCAGTATAATGAACACTTGCTATGAGCCAGACACAGTGTTGGAGGTGGTATAGGTACTCCAGGAGGAAGACGTCTCCAGTCAGTTAGCTCAGGTGTGTTTGTATGGCGCCAGTGCCCCAAGACGACAATATTAAAAAATGCCAGACTTCTTGAAGTTTAGACTTGAGAGTCTCCCAGTGTCATTTCTACTACATTCTTTTGGTTAAAGCAAGTTACCTGGTTAAACCTAGAGTCAGTGAGAGAGGGGATTGTTCAGCAGTGTGCATTTAGGGAGAGAATTGTGGCTGTGTTACAAACAATCTGCCAGAGACTTAGAGACGGCAGCTGTCTATTCCCCATTTGACTTCATCATTTATGAGCAGACGTTTGTTGAGCACATATTGGGTAGCAAAACATCTATAATATTAGCTTTTAATTTTTCAAAAAACTTTTATTTCCAGAAAGCTTAGCTTTATCTACAAGTACAGTTGGTCCTTGAACAATGTGTAGATGAGGGGGCGCTGACCCTGTGTGAAGCTGAAAATCCATGTATAATTTTTGACTCCCTGAAAACGTAACAATGAATAGCCTGTTGTTCACTGGAAGCGTTGCTGATGACATAAATGGTCAACTAACACATATTTGTTTGTTCTATATATTATATGCTGTATTCTTACAATAAAGCAAGCTGGGCCTGGTGCTGTGGTTCACATGTGTAATCCCAGCAATTTAAGAGGCTTAGGCGGGCAGATCACTTGAGGCCAGTTGTTCAAGACCAGCCTGGCCAACATGGTGAAACCCCATCTCTACTAAGAATACAAAAACTATTTTTGGTGTGGGTGGTGCACACCTGTAATTCCAGTTACTCAGGAGGCTGAGGCAGGAGAATCGCTTGAACCGGGAGGCGGAGGCTACTTGAGCCGAGATCATGCCACTGCACTCCAGCTCTGGGCAACAGAGTGAGACTCTGTCTAAGAAATAAATAATAAATAAATAAATAAATAAATAAATAAAGCTAGAGAAAAGAAAATGTTATTAAGAAAATAATAAGGAAGAGAAAATATATTTACTATTCATTAAGTGCAAGTGGACCATCATGAAGGGCTTCTTCCTCATTGTCTTCATGTTGAGTAGGGCTGAGGAGGAGGAAGATGAGGGGTTAGTCTTGCTGTCTTGGGGGTGACAGATGTGGAAGTAAATCCTCATGTAGATGGGAATGAGCAGTTCAAACCTGTGTTGTTCAAGGGCCAACTATAGTTGATTAACTCATATCTCTACAGTTAATTTTCAAACAGATGTGATAGCTGAATGAGAACTTTTAAGATAGTACTGGACAGTAACCTTATTGGAACTGGAATGGCCTTTAGACTTTTTGTGTCCAGTTTCTTCTCACCTCTTCTTTCTCTTCAAATGTGCAACTGAAACTGAGAGACTTCAGTCCCATGTCCAAGGTCAGGCAGATACTTAGTGGCAGAGTGAGGACTCCAGCCCATTTCTGCAGCTCTGCTGTGCAGTGGAAGATTTGGGACAAGTACATTATTTAAAAATGCCCACCCACTAAATATTACATTCCTAACTTTTGCCAATACACAAATATGCTTGAACTTTTAAAAGCTTGTTTTTGGTTGTGCTTGGTTTGGAATGTGAATGACTAAAACTACCTTTAGCAATTTCCCAAAGTGTAAGTTCAAATGTACAGAGAATTTTTTTCCTGAATGCCCAACACAATATGCAGTTTTACAACACATACCAGATTCTTAGATTCATTTGGTGAAGGAAGCCTCTGAATTAAAACTTTTAAATATTTCTGATTTGCAACCAGAGGAAAAAGAAGAAAATTGACAACTTTTTTGATGCAACTTTGTGAAATCATGGTGTTCCTGGTTTTTCTGGTCTGGTTTTTGTTGTTGTTGTTTTGTTTTGTTTTGCCACAGTTTAGTTCCTCACCTGATCTTTCCTTGTATCCACTTCAGAGTCTCTGAAATGTTATCTGTTTGTTGGTTCCTGGGGAATTGAGAGCCTTTTCAAAGACTCCATCTAGAAGCATATTTAAAAACGTGAAAGAAGACATTTATGCGACCAACAAACATATGAAAGAAAGCTTATCATCATTGGTCATTAGAGAAATGCACATCAGAACCACAATGAGATACCATCCCATGCCGGTTAGAATGGTGATCACTAAAAAGTCAGGAAGGGCCAGGGGCGGTGACTCATGCCTGTAATCCCAGCACTTTGGGAGGCTGAGGCGGGTGGATCACCTGAGGTCAGGAGTACAAGACCAGCCTGGCCAACACAGTGAAACCCCATCTCTACTAAAAATACAAAAATTAGCTGGGTGTGGTGGCGGGCACCTGTAATCCTAGCTACTCAGGAGGCTGAGGCAGGAGAATTGCTTGAACCTGGGAGGCGGAGGTTGCAGTGAGCCGAGATTGTGCCACTGCAACTCCAGCCTGGGTGACAGACTCCATCTCAGGAAAAAAAAAAAAAAAAAAAAAATTCAGGAAACAACAGATGCTGAAGAAGATGTGGAGAAATATGAACACTTTTACACTGTTGGTGGGAGTGTAAATCAGTTCAACCATTGTGGAAGACAGTGTGGCGATTCTTCAAGGATCTAGAATCAAAAATACCATTTGACTCAGCAATCCCATTACTGGGTATAATCCCAAAGGATTATAAATTATTCTGCTATAAAGACACATGCACATGTATGTTTATTGCAGCACTATTCACAATAGCAAAGACTTGGAACCAACCCAGATGCCTATCAATGATAGACTGGATAAAGAAAATGTGGCACATATATACCATGGAATACTATGTAGCTATAAAAAAGGGTGAGTTCATGTACTTTGCAGGGACATGGATAAAGCTGGAAAGCATCATTCTCATCAAACTAACACAGGAACAGAAAACCAAACACTGCATGTTCTCACTCATAAGTAGGAGCTGAATAGTGAGAACACATGGACACAGGGAGGGGCACATCATACACCGGGGCCTGTCAAGGGGTGGGAGCTAGGGGAGGGATAGCATTAGGAGAAATACCTAATGTAGATGATGGGTTGATGAGCACAGCAAACCACCATGGCATGTGTATACCTATGTAACAAACCTGCACATTCTGCACATGTATCCTAGAACTTAAAGTATTAAAAAAAAGAAAAAGAAAAAAAGTGTGTAGCGACTTGGCGCGGTGGCTCACACCTGTAATCCCAGTACTTTCAGAGGCTGAGGCGGATGTATCACCTAAGGTCAGGAGTTTGAGACCAGCCTGGCCAACAGTGAAACCCCGTCTCTACTAAAATACAAAAATTAGCTGGGCGTGGTGGCACATGTCTATAATACCACCTACTCGGGAAGCTGAGGCAGGAGAATCCCTTGAACCTGGGAAGTTGAATTTGCATTGAGCTGAGATTGTACCACTGCATTCCAGCCTGGGCCACAGAGCGAGACTCTGTCTCAATAAATAAATAAATAAAGTGTAGCTCTGGTCTTACTAAGTGTATGATGTTTGTCTCCATGAAATAATAATAATGTAAGATCTGAGAAGTTAATACTTAAAGTAAAACCTACAGCAAAACAGTCTGCTGAATTTGTCTGTGATCTCACAGGAGAGTCTAGTTGTAAACCGAAGCAAGAATGGTAGCTAATATCACAGCAGTGTTTGTAAGAGGATTTTTAGTTTGTCATGCTTAAACAGACCCCTCAGTATTCTCACAGAGAACTGAAGCAATTCATTTTCAAGACTAACAAGAGCACAGCATCTGCATGCATGTGGCAGGCATGTTAGTGAATGTTGTGAAGTAGGTGGTCCCATCAGTTGTCGTGGTTCACCTCTGTCCAGACTGTGATTGTGTGACTCGCAGTTGGCACATCAGCAAAGCTTAGGAAAATGCCTCATCTGCTTTTGTGGGAGGTGGAGAAATAAGTAGCTGCTTTCAGTGAACACTGCAAGCCTTGTTAAAGCCTATACCTTTCATACAGAAACTCCTAGATGAATGGCAATGGAAAATACGGGTTTGTGATAACTTTGAATGATGTGTGATTGCCTTGATTAGCACTATAGTTACTAAGCAGATATGCACTTCTTTGTTTTAAAAGAGAACTTGAATTTTTTTTTACTATAACTGCCAGTTGCTTAATTTCTACCACTGTCTATTTTTTTAAAAAATGAATTTCCACCTAATTTGTGCTTGTCAATGATGACAAGTTTTAAAAGTAACTCAAGTAAAAAAAAAATTCTCCAGAAACCATCATCTGTCAAAAAGTTTGCATTTAATGTTTTCTTTCAGGTAGAAATGAGACATTTTCTCCTTCTTCTTTCCAGATTTGCACCTTAATGTTCCAGAAAGCTGAGCATCCATATTATTTTGAGTTTAGGAATTTATAGTGACCTAGTCATAGTTGTGAGGTGTTTGAGGGAAATGAAGGGAAGGATGAGTAGCAAAGACACATTAAGCAGAATAAATTATATAGTCTTGTTTATGGCAACTAGTCTAGCATGCAGTTTCCTTGCTTTCTTCAGTCCACATATAGAACAACTCTGTCTGAAACAGTGATCCAATTAGGCCAGTTTCCTGTTTAAAAGCTTTCTGGACCGTCCCTTTTCCTGCTGGCAAAACCCCAGGCTTTGAGACATAGTTCTTTCTAAACTGACCCTAATTATTCTTCCCAGGTCGTCTTTACTGCCACTACTGTTCCTTGTGAATATTTCACATCTCTGGGCTGTTAACATATGATTCCTTCCACTTTGAATGGCTTGTGAAAAAGATGGGGGTCTTTTCACAAGCTGGTGATACTCTTTTCAGTCATGTATTTAGACCAAATCCTCTCACTTTGTGGAGTCTTGGAATAGTGTCCACGTAAGACTGGCCTAGTTAGTTTCTCCTCTGCTTCCTGAGTCCTTGAGTGGTCTTTGTATATAGCGTGAAGTGCACAGCATTGGGAAGTCTGTGTCTGCAAGCCCATCACCTTCACTAGGATACAACATTTTCATCTTTGGACCTCTAGGCTAACCGGAGATTGAAACTTACTTGGCCTCTACCTAAACATTTCTTGAGCAACTCAATGAGCTGTCCATGTAGTTTAGCAGACGTTCCGATGATTGTTTCATGGAGTTTGTGTCAACGGGGAAGGACTGCTGAGAGGCAGAAACCATAGTGACCAGAAAGCTGGAAGTCATGGAACACATGTCCACGTTTCTTCAGTTAATTTTTAGAAATGAGTGAATGTCACCTGAGAGTTGGTGTCTCTTGTTTTTTTTAATGAAGCTGTACCATTGCAAGCCATTTTCTCTCTCTAAGTTTCGTGTGGAATTTCTTTCCTTATCAAGATAGTAATACTTTGGAGTTTTGAATTTTTAAGAGATTCAGTCAAAGCATTTTGTCATTTTATCCAGTTGCTCCACTTCTTAATCTGTAAAACGGAGATAGTGTCTTTGCTATATTAATTTTTCTTAAGGGACACAGAATCCAAATACTCTTTGATCTACAAATCTTTTGCAAAGATGCATAACTCTGTTTACTGAACATTTTACTAGAAGTCAGCCTGTTGCTTTTAAAATCTAGGAATGTTATTTGGCTTACCAACTAAACATATTCATATTTTGCTTAGCATGCCCCCTTTCAGATGACTTGCTGCAGAATAATGAGGTGCAAGTTGAACAAAGTACTTTTCAAATTACCACAATACCTCACCGGTTTTACCACTTACCTCCAGATGTGTGGAGGCCATCATAGGAGAATTTACCTTTTTATGTTTGGACATTTTTGTAAAAAGCTTGTGGTGTTGAATCAATGGGTTATGAAATGGTTTTAGGAATGTAACGAGCCATCCCGTGATTCTACAGAGAGAGACAATTTTATGAGCACATTTTCTATTGAATGTGTTTGCTGGTTGTACTTGAACCAAACCAAACACAATCTCTAAATCATAACACATACAACCTCTCAACTTGGAGACTCTTGATTTACAAATGTCTCTCTGTGACTGAAGTGGCTGCCAAGGGAATCACCTTCCCTATTTTGGTTGAATGTGTTTTTAATTTTGCATGAGCTGTCTTTGTTGATAATAATAAAATGATAACAGTAATTTCAGCCTTTATTGAATGGGTGTGCCAGCCACTGAGCCACGTGTTTTGTGTGCAGTGTTTAGTTCACTTCACTATGGTGCCCTGATAAGGATGGATTTTAGATGAGAAAACCAGTACAGGGAGAAGGGAATTAACTTACCCCAAGTGCCTCAGTCAAAGTTTGCAGAAACAGACTTTTTGTGGAATTTTTTGTCTCTGTGATGCTTCCTCATTTCAGTCTCAGGCATTTTGCCTGCAAATCCCTTTCACTTGATAACACCCATTGTGCAACCATTTCTGTTTTTGGTTTCACCATCTCATGATGTAAAGAAAGGGAAAGTGATACCAGGCAGTGTCTTTTTACTAATAAAAGGCAGATAAATCTTCCTCAAATTGCTCTTCTTGGTGAAGAATAATACTTGTGCTCCAAATGCTTTGGTGATGTGATTTTTACACGAAGCAGCTGAGCCAGGTGGTGTTGCAGCTTGTTCCTGGACGTGTTGATACAGCCCTAATTGCTTAAGGTATGTGCCTCTTCTTAATCATCTTTCCTTTAACTGGAGAACTGTGCTACATTACGACCTGGAAAATGGGGGCATTAAAAGCAACCCCAAATGTAAATGGCCCTTACCAGCAAGTCACCAGCTGAGGAAATGCAGACGTCACATGAAGAGAACCTCCTCGATCCTCTAAGGCCCCTAGGGACTGGCTTCCTGAGAGTGTACAAGTTGGTGGTTGCCATCTTAGTTGTTTTCAGGGCCCAGGTAGATGTTATGAGTGGAATGCAGAGTGGTAACTGAGATGGTTGTCATGCAAGAAAGTGGGGCCAGGGGACTAGACCTTCGAGTCTTTCAGAAGTTGGAAATGTGGAATTTTAGGGAAAATCTCCCAATTTCCAAAAATTGGGATCAGTTCAAACATTCGAAAAAGTCGGAGGTCCAAATCAAACACGTCTGTGGGCCAGAATCAGCTTGCAAGAACCCAATTTGTGACCACTGGCTTAAGACGTGTTGATAAATGGATCTATTGGTCCTTGACTAAAGGGAATCTAGGAAAGATTTGTTTTATTTTGGGGGGTAAGAACATAACGCATAAGAAAGAAGTCACTTATTCATTTTTACCTGAGAGTTGTTTATTTGTCTTGTGAAATACTGAAACCTTAGCACTCATTGAGCGCTCTGTGGTAGCAAGTGATTTGTGATGATGGTAGTATTTTTGGAGAAGATTTTTAGAGGTTCATTGTGGTTCTAAGTGTGTGTATTTGGGTCCTATGTATGGCAGTAAAGAAATGTGTTCTTTGGTGAACAGTTTTTGCATCCCTGTGTTCACCTGCATGGAATTGCAAGTTGTTTCATAAATGGATCACTAGTATACACAGAGGCTATGCATTGAGGTCTTTTCTGTGTATTAGCCTATTTATCAACCAGCTGTCAGTCAAAGAAACACAAACATGGTGAGTATTATGGGATTAAGGGATTTATTATAGAAATTTGTCCTTCCTCAAATAGTAGAGGAGCTGGCGGAAGTAAAGGTCTTGAAGGAAAGTGAGAGGATTAGAGAAAGTTTCACCAGAAGTTCTTGCATAGGGCTGGGCAGGTCAGAACTGCAGGATGCTGATGAGGGACCATAGCAGGGAGCAGATGAAACATTCTAAAAGCTGCTGCTGCCTCTGTGTCTGTGGAGTTCCAAACCCTGTGGTCTGCAGCCATGTGTCTGGTGCTGGGTGGAGCCCTTGCTGCTCAACAGGGCCGCTTGTTAGGAAGAAACAGGGATCAGAGCAGAAGAAAACAAAGACAAGCTGGACCCCATTGGGCACCTTCCGTTGTCCATCATGGTGTTTCCATCAACCTTATGAGAGTGGTGGCCTGTTTTCACGTTCACTTTCCAAGTCTCATTAAGCTCCCCATATGGCTAGCCCGTACCCCAGGACCATAGCGGGAAGGGTATTCCGTTAAATGAGAGTTCCTGGCTTACCAAGTTGACAGTTGTATGATTCAGTGTACTTTACAAATAAGGACAACATCCTTAGGACTATACTGCCGTGAGCCGCTGGCTACTCTCCCCTGTTGCCCTTAAAGGCTTCTACCTGCTCTGAAACACAGTATTGAAATAACAGGATTTGGAACCTCTGCCTTGGCCAGGCCAAAGTAGATGTATTTCTGTTTAGGGTCCTCCCAGCATAGTACCAGCCATTTACATGCACGTTAGATTAATGATTTTATCTGATCTTTCTTCCTGGAAAATTTGGGTCTGGTGGGGTGGAGGAAAGGGAGGTACTCAAGACCATCATACAGAGAAGCAGAAGGGGAGAACAAGAGAAATTTTGGAGGCTGGATTGAGGGAAGCTGAACTCAATTTTAATTTGGGTCCAGTCCATGTAAATCCTCTACTTTTAATTTTGTCTGCCTGCCTGTCTGCCAATCAATCAATCAGTCCATTCATTTGTTAATCAGTTATGTATATCTATATCTATTAATATTTTTCTGTAGATCTATACCTATCATATTTATCCATATGTTTATATGATATTTATCTAATCTATTTAATCTATATCATGTTATGCACATATACATGAAACATTTTTGAGTGGAAAATTTTATGGAAAAAGTATTCTATATAAGGTGGATTAGTAATCCTCTTTTGAAAAAAAATTCTAGTTCTTCTCAATTGTGAAAGATATGTCTAAGCTTTCTAACAAAATGAACTCCAAACAGTCTTAGATGTCTGCCTCTTTTTAATCATTTAGTGAAATAATTGGTTTCTCTTTTTATGAGAAGGTGTTAGGATAAGGAAGAAATCCTGATACTTAACTCGTCTGCCTATTGCTTGACTACAGAGTTATTAGAGTTCAGTCTTTGCATTAAAAGGAAACATATATGTAATTTTGCACTCTTTGCCAAAGTGTGAGCTGCGTTTTAGGCGGTACTTCAACTTTTTATTGAGGTATTGGCTACTTCTACTTCTTGCTGGTAGTGTGGCTACTAAACAATATAAAGTATATTACTTTCAAACCTTAGAAAATTAATTCAGAAGTCCTAGAGCACAGAAACAGGTTTTTCCTGCTGCTAAAATATTTTCCCTCCTTAGGTTGTTTGTGTGTGTTGTGTATTTGTGTCTGTCTGTGTGTGAGTGGGGAAGTTATTTGATGTGGAAGTGTTGGGAGATACATTGTCATTTGGGAATATACTCCTGAAGCCACTAAACTTTCCAGGTAGTGACAGTGGTTTGCTCTGGTGCAGATCACTTTCGATTTTTTTTTCTTTTCCTTTTTTTTTTTTTTTTTCTTTTGAGATGGGGTCTAACTCTGTTGCCAGGCTGGAGTGCAGTGGCGCAATCTTGGCTCACTGCAACCTCTGCCTCCTGGGTTCAAGCGATTCTCCTCCTCAGCCTCCCACGTAGCTGGGACTACAGGCGCCTGCCACCGTGCCTGGCTAATTTTTTATTTTTAGTAGAGATGGGGTTTCACCATGTTGGCCATGATGGTCTCGATCTTCTGACCTCAGGTAATCCTCCCGCCTCGGCCTCCCAAAGTGCTGGGATTACAGGCGTGAGCCACCACGCCCGGCCTCACTTTAGATTTTTTTTTTAAAGAGACCAGACATTTTTTGAACCCCTCAATATGTTAGGCACTGACCGGAGTGCTTAACAATCCTAGCTACTTAGTGGGAAGACTGCCTTTTCTTTCTTCTTTTTCTTTTTTTTTTAAATTAAGATGGAGTTTCGCTCATGTTGCCCATGCTGGAGTGCCATGGCCTGATCTTGGCTCACTGCAACCTTTGCCTCCCTCCTGGGTTCAAGTGATTCCCTTGCCTCAGCCCTCTGAGTCGCTGGGATTATGACATCAGCCATCACGCCCGGCTAATTTTTTGTATTTTTAGTAGAGTTGGGGTTTCACCATGTTGACCAGGCTGGTCTTGAAATCCTGACCTCAGGTGATCCACCTACCTCGGCCTCCCAAAGTGTTGGGATTACAGATGTGAGCCATTGCGCCTGGCCAAGACTGCCTTTTCAAGGCTCTTAGGAGAGTTGTTATGGCCCAGGTGTAGAACATAAGAATGGAAGTTGAACATTCACGAATTAACCAATCACAATTCAGCACATAACTGTTGAGCATCTATTATGTGATGAGGGTTAGGAAAGGCTCTTTAGAGAGGGCAGTGATTTGGGGTGGAGGAGGAGAGCAGTCCTGTCCTTCGTGTCTGTGTTCACCTATGATCATCATAAGGAAGAGCATCCTGGAGGACGTTCCTGTCCTGTATCCCAGGGCCTATGTTTAGGAAACCAAGTCACACCTCCATGGCTTTTTGGTAATGGCATAGTTGGTTGTGAGGAGTTGTTCTCCTAAGTCTGACTGAGTCGTCATCCTGTGCTCTTAAGCTATGCTTTCCAAGCCCACCAGGCCCTTCATTCCCAGCTGTGGTTGGAAAGATACATAAAGTTCTCCTCCAGGCTCTCTTCTCTGGTAGAACTCCTTGACAATTTGCCTTGTCAAAGCGTTCTTCTGATAATGTGTATGTCTAGTTATCACACCTGCCATCTTTTTGTGGGAAGCTTACTGTCTAGGCCAGACGACCCCCCAGCACTAGACTCCTTCCTAGCCTTCCTCATGGATGGTCACCCGGGCTTGAATTACAGACCTTTCTCTCCTTCACCCAGGGCCAAGTACTTCTCTTTCAAACGGTCCCTTTTCAGACTTGCCCGCATATGTGAAAATACAAGGGGTAGATCTTAGGGGCCTGATAGATAGTAAGTGGTAAGATGCAATGTAAGCCGGGATAGGGGGGATGTTTATCACAGGCTTCCTGGAAACTAGTTGGGTTTCACTGAGTCCGTTCATTTCCTTCTCTCTGATGAATGAGTAATCAGATGATTCACAGGGAGCTACTAGTTAGAAGACTGCAGCATGTTCTCACTAGTGCTGTCCTGTTAGACCCAGGGGAAAGGTTATATTGGTGTGTTTTTAGGCACCATGTGTCAGTTCTTTCAAGATGTATATAAATTTTTGTTTTTCTAAAGGGGGCAGGGTTTTAAAAAGGTTTGAGAAGCATTGTATTAGACCAAGTTTGTCCAACCTGTGGCCCGTGGGCCACCTGCAGCACAGGATGGCTTTGAATGCAACCCAACACAAATTCGTAAACTTTTAAAAAACATTATGATATTTTCTGTGATTTTTTTTTCCTAGCTCATCAGCTATCACAAGTGTTAATGTATTTTATGTGTAGCCCAAGACAGTTCTTCTTCCAGTGTGGCCCAGGGAAGCCGAAAGATTGGACACCCCTGTGTTAGACCATCATTTGTTTGCTATATGATGTCATAGTGGTAGAATGGTCACTTATGGTAAAATCTGAATAGAGAAATTTGGCAGAAATCATAGGAATTTCTGTTTGTAGGCATAATGAGGGTTAATCATTTTTCATAATAGATGTTAAGATTAATAGTAATCATAGCCCATATTTATTAAGCACTCGCCACACACTGGTTTGAGATTAAGATTTTGCGAGAATAGTAATAATCATTTAATCTTCCCAATAGCCCTATGAAGGAGGCTCTATTATATTGATTTTATACATAAGGAAACTGAAATTAGACTTAGTTATTATCAAGGGATGGGTCCAAATGACAAGACCAGCCATCTGTCCTGGAAAACCATGCCCTGGTATGCATTCAAAAAGAGAATAAGGTTTTGTTTCTCATCTCCATTTCTTTATACTGGAAAAACCATTCAAAATTTAATACAGTTGTATGATCTGGCAAAATTCTTCTTCAGATAGAGGTGGATTTTAAAGAGAATGGCGATTTGTCCACACGTGTTCACAGCAGCTTTATTTATAATAGCCAGAAACTGGAAACAACGCAGATGCCCATCAGAGGTGAATGGATGAGTAGACTGTGCTATATTCATGCAGTGGAATAATATTCAGCAATAAAAGAGAACAAACTATTGATACATGCTGACATGGATGATCCCAAAATATGCTGAGTGAAGAAGCCAGAGAAGAAAGAATGTATATGTTATAGGATGCCATTTATACAGACTTCTAGGAGATGCAAATTAATGTACAATGACAGGAGACAGATTAGTGGTTGCAGTACAATGGTTGGAGTGGATGGTAAGGATAAGAGAGTGCAAAAACTTTAAAGAGTGATGGGTATTTTATTAACTTAATATTGGAAGTGGATGCATGAGTGCATATGCATGTCAAACTTATCAAAATATACAGTTTACCAATGTGCAATTTATCGCATATCAATTATAGCTCCATAAAGCTGTTAAAAAATTTATATATATATATATATACATATACATACAGTAAGGGAAGGCAAGGAGAATGACCCATTAATGTGTGGGAGTAATAAAAGAGAAATTGTACAATGGGAGGCTCACTCTCAGAGCGGCCTCGGAACCCCAGAGAGGTTATTATTGTTTGATCAGTCAGTCAACAAGTATTTATTGAAATTCTTCCAGGTACTTTGAGAGAATGAGAGATGTATGTGAGCTTAACTGTGCCTGGTAGTGGGACCCATTTGGAAAGAGCTGGGCTCTGGAGTTAGTCTGATGTGGGTTTCAATCCTGGTTCTCCCACTCCTTGGGTTAAAGCTTTTGAACTCCTTTACCTTCTCTTAGCTTCTCTTTAATCCTAGGGAAAAATGGAGATGGCAGTATCTTTATTTTAGGGTCGTTTGAAGGATTAGCAATAATATGTATCAAATGCTTGGCCAAAGTGTGGGGCACATGGTAGGAATGCAGTGGCAGCGATTATTATCATCACTTTAATTGCAAAACTGGAAGTTCAGATTCCAGGAGGAGGATGTAGTTGCTGTGGACTGGCCTTCTGAGGCAAAACTTCACTTGGAATAGGCTTGGAAGACTATATAGGAGTTACATGAAGTGGAATGGTGTGACTCAAAGTGCAGAAATGGGACTACATAAATCTGTTAGGTTTCTTGAGGAAGTAGGGGAGATCAGGTAGGGGAAGGGCAAGAAATCCTACTTACTAGGAAAGATGGCTTCCTAGCTAGTTCGGGGCACAAATACTCAACAGACCATTGCTATGGTGAAAATGGTAGAAATGAGAAGAGCAATGGAGGGAGGAAGACCTGTGTCATGAAAATACTTATCTGACTGTTCAGCATTATTGATATTGTGGTCTGGATGACTCTGTGTCATGGGGACTTGCCCTGTACATTATAGGATGTTTAACAGCATCCCTGGCCTCCACCCACTGGATGCCAGTAGGTAGCATTCTTCACCCCCATACACATGACAGTCAAAAATATCTCCTGACTGCCAGATGTGCCTTGGTGGGGTCACTGAAGACCACTGCTTTAGTGATTAGACTAAGCATCAGTGAAGATGAGATTTTCATTTCAGTGTTGGAAGGGAGAAAGGAGTGGAGTTCATTTAAAATAATAGAATGAACTGCTCTAATTATAGAGGTTTAGCAGAAGTAACATGGTTCAGTGCATTGACAGCAAGGCCACTTATAAGCTGTATGGTCTTTGGCAAATAACCTGTTGTACTTCAGCTCCCTCATGTGTAAAATGGGGGCAATAATCGCACCTACCTTAAATCAGTAAGTTAAATTGTAACTGAGGCCACTGATTATTTGCTTAAAGAAAACAGCATTACTCTTCCTTTATTGGAAGACTTTGAAGAAAAGGGGATCTTCCTGTCTCTAGCTCTCTTGAGTTGTTTTTTAAAGGACCCATCTTTTGAAAAGACCCGTTAAAAAATTAGTCAGACATGAGGCTATTGAAAGATCAATGTGGAAAATGTACTTTGTCCCTGAGTTGATTCTTTTTCTCTGGGCCCACTGAAAGATCTTCACATTATAATGTAAAAGTGAAGTCTTCTTGAACAGAGCAGAAGAAAAGGATATCAAGGGCATGAAGTGGATGTTACTGAAGGGAGTGGTGGTGTGCTGTAAAGGAACTCCTGAGAGGGACATTGGCCGAAGGGTCATCTCCCTCTTCTTGGCACTGAACGACCACCACAGACCACAAAAGGGCTTAGAACCGACCTCCATTTCAATGGGACTTTTCAGTGACACTTGAGACCTCGTGTCATAGCCAGTTTGTGACCATTCTCCAACCCAAGCATTCTGCTGCTTTTACAACAGACTATTTTAGAAGCTGCTTAGGAGATGCTACTAGGGGTGTGTCAGGCTTCAACAAATTAGGATTTCCTTCCCACCACTCTGATGATGGTGAGACCAGCATGGAGACTGGCAGAGTGATGGATGCATTGGCTTATCAAGGTCATGAGTGGCAGCTGGCTGCATTGTGTCCCCAATTCAAACAAGGATCCCCCAACACTGCAACAGTCTAGGATTGTCTCCTAAATTCCTCACATTCCAAGCACACAAAGGAGGTGTCCTGGAGCCATGTACCTTGGGGAAGGCAGATTATTTGTAAGCTCTTGTGTTGCCTTCACTGCAGACAGATGGGCCTCCTCTATCCGAAACAGAGGCTATTTAATAACGTTTGCTTCTTATTAACTTTCCTTACTCACCTGATCTAAAGAACCTATGCTGCTTTGGAACATCACTGGAAATGTTTCAGAACAAAGCAAGAATCATTTGGACTAGTACTTCTTTTGGAGAGGTGGCTATTAAATGGGGTTTAAAGTTTTTCATTTGTTTGTTTTTTTACCTCTTAGATTTGGAGCTTCTTCTATGGCCTTGCACATATCATTCTGTGACTATGATGCCCACATTAGCCCAGTTGTCTTACAAGTATGTAAAATCCTTCCAGCAGTTCAGGTTCATTTGGCATTCTTGTTAAATGTACTGGGGTTAGGACTGGAATGAGAAAAATGATAGAAATACAAGTAACCATAAAACAAAACTAGAATAGAATAACAGACACTGAAGTAAGAACAAAATGTTTATCCATATTTTGTCATTCAGGCCTATTCATTGAAATAAAGAGTACAAAGATTTTAAAAATCCAACTATATTATGAGGAAATGTTTTAAGAATTTTTTGACAGTCTTTCCTAAATATTTCAAGTTGATTGACAAAAGATAACAATCCATCATATTGCCTACTAGCCAATGTTTTGTGGTGCCTTCACCTCTGAGTTCTAGGAAGTGGTTTTAATCATGTTTGCGTTCAGCTCCCCTTCCCATTTATTAAAGATTGGAAAATGCTAAGGTTTAGTTGACATGATGACCTTAACGTAAAAGGGCACGAAGAGGGCAAAGACTCCCAGCTTCTAAGTCTGGTTCATCTGTTACCCTCAAAGGTGTCTTTGACACTTAGAAATGCTTCCACACCCTTGCCTACTTTTACTTTTTAGGAAATGTGCAGTATGGTAACCCCCTTTCAAAGGCCAATAGCAAGGCCACGCCTGACTTCAAAATGAGGTTATGCTTTATGCTGGAGATGCACAGCAGAAAACAGTAGTCCAGCCAGGTGGGGAAATAAAGCCAGAAGAGACAGTATATTTTCAGGAGCAATTTAGTGCTTGATTGATCTTACTGATATTGTTAGCGTAGTGTTTATAGCTGATTGGGTTTACCTGAAGCAACTGACCAGCACTCTGTGTTTGGAAACAGTCAAGGGAGAAAACACATTGATTAGTTGGTAAGTTAACTCTGTACCTCCATACTCTAAAATTAGTAAATCAGCCTGTCATTGACAGCTTGGAAAGATGTTCCTGTGTCTCACTGATCCCTGGCCAGGGTTGCCAGGACTTTCTCTTTACTTTGTGTTTTCCCTGGCCCATCAATTCTTCTTCAACTTTTGTGACTTTTTTAAAACTGGCTTTATTCATTTTTTGTTTAACTGAAAGGTGCAGGATGCAAATTGAATTTATAGGATGTTTTATAGCGAGAATAAAAGGATAAATTTCAAAATCATATGCTAATATGTAAACTGAATTTACCCAAAACATTCCTTTTGTTTTGTTTTTTTGAGATAAGATCTTGCTCTGTCACCCAGGCTGGTGTGCAGTGGTACCATCATGGCTCACTGCAGCCTCGCCCTCCGAGCTCCAGTGATCCACCCACCTCTCAGCCTCCTGATTAGCTGGGACTACAGGGGCATGCCACTGTGCCCTGTCAATTTTTTATATTTTTGGTAGAGATGGAGTTTTGCCATGTTGGCCAGGCTGGTCTCAAACTCCTGGGCTCAAGTGATCCACCCACCTCGGCTTCCCAAAGTGCTGGGATTATAGACGTGAGCCACTACGCCTGGCCAAAACATCACTATATTTGTGTGTATGGATTATACCTTCTCTGCTGATGTTAATAGCAGGGATTCCTTTTTTCCCATTCTTTCTGTGAGGTGTGATGGAGAAAACTTATGTCCTATAATGAAATGGGAATAAGGATTTAAAATACATTAAATAGCACAGAACACCTCCCTCCACCTTCTAATTCTTAGAGCAATATCATCTTTCTTCTTCTTTAGTTCCCTCCAAGATTAATCAAGATATTATTTATGGATGGTGTAGACCTGGTGTGGAAAATTAGAGTCTGTGGGTTAAGAATGGCTTTCACATTTTTAAATGGTTAAAAAAATCAAAAGAAGAATAGTACTTTATGACATGTGAAAATTATATGAAAATCAAATGTCAGTGTTCATAAATAAAGTTTTATTGGAATCCAGCCACACTCAATTCATTTACTTCCCGTCTCTGGCCACTCTCCTGCTACAATGGCAGAATTGAGTACTTGCAAGAGAGACCATATGGCTTGTAAAGCCCAAAACGTTTACTCTCTGACTACACAGAAAAGTTTGCCGACCCCTGCTGGGAGGCAGATCGAAAATGAATAACCATCAGTAATAGAAAGAGCACAGCCTTTAGAATCAGGCAGTACAGAGTCCATGTTATGTCTTGGTTTCCTCAGAGCTGCAACTATTACACATTATTATTCCACCTTAGAAGGTTTGGGTGAGGACGAAATGAGATAATGAGTGTAAAGCATCTATACATGTATAGCATGCTGCCAAATACCTCACAGATATTCAGCCAGTGCTGGTATCTTTCCCTCTCCAGGTTACAAATATTTCGGGTTCATTGCCTTACCTCAGGTCCTCTGTTCACACAGAACTGGAGTGAAAAATACCCTTTGCAAGTCTGACAATAGCCGGAGAGACAAAAACCCATGTCTCTCTCTCCACCTTCCTTTATTTAGTGTCTTTTCCTCCATAAACTGGTGGCGTTTAGCCCTGTGAAATGTCATTTTACCTTAAGGTGAATGGGTATATAGAATTGGTCTTGACCTTGAATAAAAGAAGGACACACCAGGCAATCATCATTTGGGGGAACTTCAGAGAAATTGCTCCATGAGAGTAACATAGAGCAGTGACTTCTGCTGGAGGGGTTCACAGGTGACATTTTGAGCCCTGTGCAGCCTGTGCCTCCGAGACAGTCAGCGAGGGAGCCCTGGCGGTCGTGGGGCTGCCTTCGCCAGCTTCAGAACTGTGGTTTTTCCCCCATTAACACACTTCTTGTTAAGCTGATGTGGTTGCTTTCTAAACTGCATCTTCCCTTGGCCAGAAAGAAAGAAAAAGCTTCCCTGCGTGAAGATGAAGGTTTATTGGCAATGTCTTCTTTAGTCTCTTAGCAAGAACAGCAAACAGAGAACTCCCTTCTTTCCGACTTAAGTTACACATATTTTTTTTCTCTTTTTTACTTTCAAAGCTGGCAGCCTCATAAGAGCAGCATTCAAATAGACCGTGCCAGGGATGCAGGGCACCATGAATGGGGCATTTCTTGTCCTCCTGGCCCCCTTTCCCTTTGTGCTGTCTCTTTTCCATGTGTTATTAGCCACCTTGCAAAGTCGGAGCTTTGCCAACAAATTCTGGGTTCTGTGGGTTGCTGTCTGAATCTGCTGCTTATTCAGGGAAATGAGTTAGTTTCTGCTGTTTGTAGAAAAAAATCAACAAACCTACTTATAGGTTACATTTAGGTTACTAATATATGTGGTAGCACACCTAAGTAAACTGGAGATTATGCTGATGCTATGTGCTTATTATTACACTGTGGGTTTTAATGTGAATTTTGCACAAATCCATGAATGATATGCCCATTTGCCTTTTTAATTTTCTTGCTGTTAAAAAATTAGCTTATTTTGTAGCCATTGAAATATATATAAAGAAAAAATTAACTTCTACCTCTTCTTTTTTTCTTTTAAAAATATGTTTATGTGATCTAACCAGTCTGAAATAGTTGGCTGTAAATGGATGTGGGAGTGTCATTTCAAACCTTTTACAATTTGGGATTTCTTCTGTGGGGAGTGGGTATCAGAGCTTTAATTCTTGTTATTGGCTTATGACGATAGTCTGGAATTTTATAGATTGTGTTTGGCTGTCAGCATGGTGCTTGGGTGTGATTAATTTGTGTGGCTTGCCATTGGATAAATAATATTCATTCCTTGGATCCTTGTTCAGAAGGGATTAACCAAGTGAACTGGAAAACATGTCTTTGCAGGAGAGCTTTCACTGTTTGTGATAATCAATGAACAATCTAGTGCTAATTTAATTCCACTCATAGATCTGGCTGACTCATTGGCTCTTAATGCTTCTTAACTTCCATATTTTTAATCTTCAGTTTTTTACACATATACAAATATTATAGTAGACATAGTTCAAAACTTAACATTTCTCCAGGGATCTTGTTCTGGGAATGCAAAATAAATACCCTCTAAAATAGGTTTCTGGAATGTTGTTTTTCTGATGGGTCTGTTATTTCTGCCTTTCTTCTAATGGGAAAAAAAATTGATTTGAAAGGGTAAAATAAACTTAGCTTTTTTGGAAAGGGAGGGTTAAAATAAAATTAACAACAACAACAACAACAACAAATAAACAGGTGATACCTTAGAGACCTATCTGGCATAGGACTTTTGAAGCCTATAACATGGCTTTGGGTTTTGGTATTGATCTTTTATAAGGCTAAATAATTTATAGCCAAGCTTTTGCCTTGTGGGATGGTTGGAGTGTGTGTTCCACCAGGAGGCAAAGGTTTCTGTTCAAATCTTCCTGTTCACTTGATTTAGGTGTTTGATAAGTGACTGCAAAATGGAGAGGTCACTTTAGGAAAGGTTTCTCTCTTCTTGCCCTCCTTTGCCTTTGAGTAGTTTCCTCCTGTGTTTTGTTCATCTGAACAATGCATTGACTTGCCCTATGTAGGAAGGCTGGAGAGCTGCTTATGAATTGTAGTAAGATGTCTTATGGCTTCCAGGGAGCAAAGCTAGGGAGTTCCCAGGTACTGACTTTTTTTTTTTTTTAAATATGAATTCTTGTTCTGTTGTCCAGGCCGGAGTGCAGTGGCATGATCTCTGCTCACTGCAACCTCTGCCTCCCGGATTCAAGCAATTCTCCAGCCTCCCAAGTAGCTGGGATTACAGGCATGCATCACCATGCTAGGTATTGATTGATTAATTGATTGATTGATTGGTTGATTGATTGATTGTGGTGCCTCCATGGACTAGACTCTGCCTCCCACTTTACTTTTAGCCTAAATGTAGGTGACAGGTGAATGTAGGGTTGCCAGATTTAGCAAAGAGAACTATGGGGCATCCAGTTAAATTTCAATTTCAGATAAATAGCAGATATTTTTTCGTATTAAGTATGCTCTGTATTTTATCTGGCATCCCCAAGTGAGTGTTGGGGGATTAGTTTTCTCTATCCTGAAGGCCTTCAGGTTAGATCACGTATTCAGAGATAATTGTGAGTGAGATGTATGGATGGGAAAAGAGAGCACCATTTATTAGGTACTTTTTATATCAAGTACTTTGTATTTAGGCCTTAGCTTGGGAGGCAAGTATTGTAAACTCACTGTACCTTTGATGATAAAAGTAGCTAACGTTGATTGAGTGCTCTCTATGTCCTGGGTCCTGTTCTAAGAACTTTGATGTATCCTTATTTAGTGCTTAAAATAAACCTAAGAGGGTTAAGTACTATTATGATTTCCATTTTACATGAAAGGAAACTGAGCTGCAAGTTCACATAGCTAGTAAGGGATTGTTCTGGGCTGAAGAAAAAGGATGCATGGGGGGAGTAGCTTGCCCAAGGTCACATTATTAGTAATTAGTGGAGTCAGAATTCCAATGCAGGTTCCTTCACTCCAGCTCTTCTTACCTCAGAAAACACACTTGCCTGGACCCTCCCCTGGAGTTGGATTTAGTTGGCTTGGGCATGGCGATTTTTAAAACTTCCCCAGGCGATTTTAATGCACAGCCAGACTGAGAACCACTGCTTTACCCCATTTTTGGAGTAAAATGAATTACCCTCCTTAGGAAATCTGGTCGCTCTATGTGGCCATTCCTTTAGTTCCTGCCCCTCCTCCACAGAAACACACCATTCCAAATCTGGCAGCTAATTTTTCATGGTCTTTGTTTCTTCAAAATTATTTTCAGGAAGTCTTGGTGAATATATGTTGGGGTATAAACAGACCACAAAGAAAGACCCCATGGGGGTATTCTGTTGATGGATTTTCTGCACGATCTTTTCTTTTTCATTCTTCCATTATACTTCCTGGAGGAGGGACTACCCCTTTGTTCGCCATTTAGTTCCAGCTGGGTACCAGGTTGGGTATTTGGGGAGGTTTACAGATTAATAAAACTAGACCACTACCCTCCAGGAGTTTTCAATTTTAGAAGGGAAGTATATAAATGTAATTCTAGGTTTAATTTTCTAAAAGTCACTTCAGAGGAATACAAAGTATTAGGGAATTCAGAGGCAGCAGAGGCAGAGGGAGGTGGTGTGGAGTGTGAGCTCTGCAGTCACTGCCTTGGTTTGAGTTCCTGCCCCACCGCTTCCTACCCACAGAACTCTGGCCAGTGCTTGAGCCCTCCTGGTCTCCACGACCTTGTTGGCACAGTGGACATGCCAAATTTTTTGATGAGAGACATGACGAGTTAGTGCTGGTGGAGTGCACACCACCGGGCCCAGTGTGAGGGTCAGTCCTGGTGAGCTGCTGTGCTCTGTGCATTGCCTGAAGCTTTCCAGCAGGCCTTAGCTGATGCTGATGGATCCAAAACATCAATAGTAAGTCACTAAGCCTTATCTGCTGCTCCTTAAATTGACAGAGTCAAGAATTAGGTAACCAGGGAGGAGCCACAGAGGTGTGTGAATGGGAAACTAGACACAGTCCTGGAAGATGAGCAGGAAATGGAGTGGGAGACATTGATACCCCAAGACCCTAGTTAGGCAAAAAAAACAAAAAACAAAAAACAAAACAAAACAAAACAAAAACATCTAGGCTGGGCACGGTGGCTCATGCCTGCAATCCCAGCACTTTAAGAGGCTGAGGCTGGTGGATCACTTGAGGCCAGGAGTTTGAGACCAGCCTGGCCAACATGGTGAAACCCTGTCTCTACTAAAAATACAAAAATTAGCTGGGTGTGGTGACATGTGCCTCTAATTTCAGCTACTCAGGAGGCTGAGGCATGAGAATCGCTTCAACCTGGGAGTTGAAGGTTGCAGTGAGCTGAGATCATGCCACTGCACTCCAGCCTGGGTGATGGAGTGAGACTCTGTCTCAAAAAAGAAAAGAAAAAAAAAGACATCCAGTCCATCCAGAGAGCCTGGGACCCTTATCTAGTAAGAAGGCAGCTGCAATAGAAAGAGGAAGGCATTTGGTGTGAGGACTCAGATACGTATTATGTATATGTGGTGGCAGGTGGGAGGAGGGTGGTGATGGAAGCTTCTAGTCTTGGTGGTAACATTCACGATGGATGACATAGAAGAGGCTGATTGTTAAAGGAAAAAGGATGATGAATTAGGTTTTGGGTAAAGTTATATTGCAGCCTTTATTGCAAGCAATGCAGTGCCACATTCTATGTTGTTAATATGCACATGCCCCAGATCGCACATTTGGGGATGAGGGACCTCTCTATATCTAACTTTTACTGGTTTGAGAGCGTGAATGAAGAAAGGCTCACACCACTGCTACCATCCCATCTGTCTTTTATGTTGAACTTGTGCTTTCTTCCCCTAGTCTGTTTAGGTCTAAGTAGAATACTTTGCATAGGAAATCGATAAATCTTCTATTGCTGTTTGAGTGATGGGGCAGTTTATTACCAGACAGTTCTGCGAGCAATAAATACTTCTAATATCCTGAGTATATTTATTTCTAAGTGGGAGTTAGAGTAATGAGACATTTACTAACGCTGGGCTTGACTCAGAATTCAGAAACAGAAGGTAGATGACTGGCAAGGACTGTTCCTACTCTAGAGTTTTAAGGTCGTTAGAAAGCTTTTGTTTTGTTGAAAGCACTGTACTTTGTGTACAATATGATTGAGCCTTTTAGAAGGTTGCTGCGACTTACATCTTATCTTTGCTTATATAGTATCGACTAGGGGTTGGCAAACTTTTTCTGTGAAGCGCCAGATAGTAAATGCTTTAGGTTTTGCACATACATTCTCTGTCACAGATAGTCAACGCTTGTAAGAGGATAGCAGCTGTAGACAATATGTAAACAAATGAGCTATGTTCCAATAAAACTTTGTTTACAAAAGCATGCGGTGGGGCGCCTGTAGTCCCAGCTACTCGGGAGACCGAGACTGGAGAACGGCTTGAGCCCACGGGTTTTTGACAAGCCTGGGTAATAGAGTAAGACCTTGTCTCTATAAAAAATAAAATCAGCCGGGCACGGTGGCTCACACCTGTAATCCCAGCACTTTGGGAGACCGAGGCAGGCAGATCACCTGAGGTTGGGAGTTCAAGACCAGCCTGGCCAACATGGAGAAACCTCGTCTCTACTAAAAATACAAAATTAGCCAGGCGTGATGGCGCACTCCTGTAATCCCAGCTACTCAGGAGGTTGAGGCAGGAGAATCGCTTGAACCCGGGAGGTGGCGGTTGCAGTGAGCTATGATCGTGCCATTGCACTCCAGCCTGGGCAACAAGAGTAAAACTCCGTCTCAAAAAAAAAAATCATAAAGAAGACCAAGAACATTGCAGGCTGGATTTGGCCCACAGGTCTAGGTTTTCTGACCCTTGGTTCACTATATGAGCCATGGGGGCAGCAGTTCTGGTTTGATCAACCATTAACTGTGTGACTTACCTTCTCTGACTCTCCATTTTATCAACTATAAAATGAGATCATAGAAGAACAAGTTTGTGGTGTTATTTTGACACTGAAAGAGATCACAAAAGTAGTTTTGTATAGTTGCTAGAACATAGTAAGGTACAGAAAATGTTAGCTAAAGGGGAACAAAAAATCCATTTCAGTCGGCGTTATACGTAACCCTGATGTTTAACTGCAGTTATCTTAAGGTAAGAAAGAGACACTGGCAAAGCAGAATTTTTGAAGGGCCAATTAAGATCACAACTCTACACAATGAGCTGATGTAAATAAGGTATATATTGACTTTTAATAGACTTAAAAAGAGTTGATGAGATCATGGAAAGCTCCACGTGGCCAATATTGTTATTATTCTGTAGATGGTATTTCTTGGAAATTTTGTTTCATTGCCTTTCTGGAAGTGAGTTGGACTTTTACCTGTTTTTTGGCATAGATTTGGTCTCTCCTCCTCCCAATAGTGGAGGTGTAAGGAGTAAAAACTTTTCCTAGAAATGAAACATAACAAGCACTTACTGAGTGCCTGGTGTGTGTTCACATTGTGTGAGGTGTTATGACTGCAGAATGAGTTTTCCATAATCACTGTGTCTACATTGGAGTTGGAGGAGAATATCTTACACAGAGCTCCCAAATCCCTTGCAATTTCCTGGGTGATCAACTATCTTTTGTTCTAATGAGGTTACCCTTAGTGGACATGATGCTAAGGCAGCATATAAATAAGTGAGGGCTCATGTTGATGTGGGCTGTGTAAAGGTGCCAAGATACTTCAGTGTGAGAAAAAAAGTCATATCTGATGGCATTAGTCTGTGGAAGCTTCGTGGAGAAAACTCTGGATAGGGACTTTGGGAGTGTAGTTTTTCTTGGCTGAGTAGGTCTCTTTCCTAGGAAATAATTCTGTCCCATTCCCTGCAGGTATCAAGTTTGGATTTTGGTGAATAGAGTGTCTCTTCGTCTTAAAAATAGGGCACTGAATTGCCAAGGCAGTGGCATACAGGGTAGAACTTCGTGGCCATGGCCCACGTGGACTGTAATGGCTTCAGGCATTTGGTTTTGCTTCACACTTCAAAGAACTGAAAAGTGAAGGGGATTTATTTATTCATGAAAACCTGCCCCACACAACTGCTCTGTGTGCCTGGAATTCTTGTTGTGGGTGGGCAGGCTGATCTGGTGAGAACAGTAGTGGAAAGAGGAGAGGAACATTTCCTCCCTAGGATGGAAGTCCCATAGAGCACGCATTTGAGACTGCTGAGTTCATTGCCGTATGCTAGCACATTAAACAGAGTGCGCCATAGAGTTGGGGCTCAAAAGTTTCTGAGTAAGGGAGTGAGATAATAATTGAGCTATGCCTTCTGCTCTTAATTTGGTGTTAGGCATACAAGCAGGGTAATCTAATGACAGAATGAACATAAAGCAAGTGAGACTGATTCAACAGATGAGGCTGTGTTGAATGTATAGGTGGGCAGAGGTGAGAAGGAGCAACTGTCCATCTTGGAGTTCAGGAAGGTTTTGGACGTGGTATTGTACGAACTTGGTCTTTAAGTATGAATGGAGATACAAGTTGAATGGAAATATACCAGGTATTTCAGGACAAAGAGAACACAGGAGAACATGCCTAATAGTAGGAATGGCAGGGCAAAGGCATACTGGAATTAAAAAACAAGGTGGGGGCCAGGCGCCCCCAGAGGCTCATGCCTGTAATCCCAGCACTTTGGGAGGCTGAGGTGGGCGGATCACTTGAGGCCAGGAGTTCAAGATCAGCCTGGCCAACATGGTGAAACTCCATCTCTACTAAAAATACAAAAACTAGCCAGGTGTGGTAGCGTGTGCCTGTGATCGCAGCTACTCAGGAGGCAGAGGCAGGAAAAATCACTTGAAATCAGGAGGCGGAGGTTACAGTGAGCTGAGATGGCACCACTGCACTGTAGCCTGGGCAACAGGGCAAGACTCCATCAAAACAAAACAAAACAAAAAACAAAACTAAACCAAGGTGGATTTGGGAAAGACTTATAAGCCCTCTGATTGAGCTCCTTTGTTGTTGACTTCTTGATCCTCTTTAATTCAGGAATCACAGTTAGATTTCTTAGAATCCTTCTTTGTGCTCCAAGTATCAAAGACCTTATGGGGCTCCCCAACCATAATGGAGAAAGTAATTTCTTTAACAAGGGAGACACCAGAGCAAGAGCGGAGATGGGGGTACGAGGGGGTCCTCATTTATGCAGCTGGCCAGAGCTCCTCATCCAACCCTGGGCTTAGTGAGGTGACAGATGTGATGTTGGCCAATGTAGTCTTCCTTTTCTTTCTTTTTTTTTGTTTTTTTGAGGCAGAGTCTCACTCTGTCACCCAGGCTGGAATGCAGTGGCGTGATCTCAGCTCACTGCAACCTCTGTCTCCTGGGTTCAAGCGATTCCCCAGCCTCAGCCTCCCAAGTAGGTGGGATTACAGGCACGTGCCACCACGCCCAGCTAATTTTTGTATTTTTTAGTAGAGACAGGGTTTCGCCATGTTGGCCAGGCTGGTCTCAAACTCCTGACCTCCCTTTTCTCCTTCCTTCCTTCCTTCCTTCCTTCCTTCCTTCCTTCCTTCCTTCCTTCTCTCTCTTTCTCTCTTTTTCTTGTTTAAAAATACATCTATATTTCCTCTAGCTTGTATATAAACTGACCTCTGCTTTAAGTATTAGCTATTTATTGAGGAACACGATGCATGGGCCAGACACTGTGCTAAGGGCTTCACCTGTAATACTCGGTATAGACTTCTTATAATATCCTATGGGTAAGATACTATTATTATCCCTACTCCTATTGTTTTGGGGCAGGCACCTTATCCATTTGTTTGCTGCTGTATTCCCCATGCCTCAAAAGGTGCCTGGCACTTACTAGGTGCTGGATTTTAAATGGATTAATCACATGCAGAGTAATTTGACCAAGTCATACTGGTTGTATATGGGAGTTGGAGATGAAGACTGTAGGGTTTCAAAGTCTGGACTCGTTACCCTGCACCATCTCTGCTTTCTGATGCCTAGTTAGAGAAAGAACTTCCTATCTGTTTTAGACTTGAGGACTTCTTTTTAATGACTTTTTCAGACTTGAGGACTCCTTTTTAAAGTTGTAGACTGTTCCACCTAGATCCTTCTGGTCATTCTCTACTTTGTTGTGGATAAAAATTTTATAATAAATTAGGTAATGTTTAAAAGTGGCTTTGTATTTTGTACATTTGCAACAGTGTGTGTATTAACCTCTCCTAATTGCATCTACTGGCAATGCTTGATTTGATGAGAATTGGGTCCCCTGCAGTAATGTGACTCTGAAGCTGACGGATTAGAGAGCTGGTGGTTCAGGCATGAACCTTGTCTCTTGGGTTGGACCTGAGTCTAGACTGACCCTAGAGCTGGAAATTTAGTAGCTTAACTGACAGAACTGACGTGAACAATGGCTGCTTTTTATTAAACAAGGGCAGTTCATCTCATTCGCAAACATTTTCTAAGACCTTGTGCACCAAATGGTGAGAAATAAGAAAGTTCCCTGCCCAGGGAGCTTATTGCCTGCTGGAAGAGATAAAACTTTTGGAAATGGGGTAGAATGTGGTAAGTGTTTTAATAGAAGCTGCAGGAGCTTAGCTGAGGGAGGAGATGACCTTTGGATGGTGTCCCACAGACATATCAGTGGTCTTTGGATCTAGAAGGACCCCATGTTCTCTGCCTTGTTGCAATTGTAGCATGGGTGTTCTTGAAGGAAGCACAAAGGAAATGTCCACTGACAGAGTTGAAGATGACACTGGCCCAGTAGGTTTGCTATCCAATTTATGGAAGCAAGGCAAAAACATAGACAGAGCACAGGAGATAATGAAGGTGTGAAACATGTTCAAAATAATCAAGAACCCAAACAAATACCTCAGATTTCTTCCCACCCCATCTCCCAGGTAACCAAAATAGCTACCTGGTTTTTTACAACTTTTCATCACTTTAAATACACTTGGGATTCCCATTTCTGAGAAACAAAGACAGAGGAAGAGAGAATTGCAAAAGGCGTTAGTATGAATCTGTGGTTTGCGGACTGGTAATTAGGCCAGCAGGCTTTTTTGAACTACAGAGCAGTTTGTTAAAAATAATGTTAAAAAAAAAATACACCAAAATCAGGTTTCTCACCATAATGAGAGGGAAAGTTCCAGAGGTCAAACACTGGGTCTTTCTGCTTCTCATTTGAGATTTTTATGAGCCAGAAAGCTTCTTCATTAAACAGCAATTTCA
The DNA here is from genome assembly GCF_029281585.2 of Gorilla gorilla gorilla. Taxonomy (NCBI): domain Eukaryota; kingdom Metazoa; phylum Chordata; class Mammalia; order Primates; family Hominidae; genus Gorilla; species Gorilla gorilla. The sequence continues at coordinate 123,907,383 of NC_073231.2, read as the reverse complement.
ACATTGCAGGACTGTATGTTTTTTGGGTTGTTATGCTTTCACAGAATTTTTGAATCATAGCCACACTTCAGAATGAAAATTCAAAGTCAAAATGCTTTCATGGACTTAGGAGAAGTGCTATTCTCTGCCTTTCTACTGTAGTGGCTTTATTTTGTTTATGTACTTGTTTATTTATTTATTCCTGGGAGAAATCATCAGGCCTGCTCAGTCAGTAGTTCATCCCACCAGTTCAACTGGAAGGGATTTTTTAAACCCTTTCCCCTTCACTCATAATTCATGTCTCATGAATTATGAATTCATGAATTATTGGTGCCTGCTTGGGTGATCAGTAAAAATAATTCATCAGCATTTTCTTCAAAAATTTTCACTCTTCTGGCATGTTGATAGTACCAGTCGGTGGTCTTTTCATTGTACCTTCTGGATCTTATTTTTTTTATTTTTTTATTTTTTTGTGACGGAGTCTCTCTCTTGTCCAGGCTGGAGTGAAGTGGCGCCATCTCGGCTCACTGCAGCCTCCGCCTCCCGGGTTCAAGCGATTCTTCTGAGTCAGCCTCTCAAGTAACTGGGATTACAGGCGTGCACCCTTAGGCCCAGCCAATTTTTGTATTTTTAGTAGAGACGGGGTTTCACCATGTTGGCCAGGCTGGTCTGGAACTCCCAACCTCAGGTGATCTGCCCACCTTGGCCTCCCAAAGTGCTGGGATTACAGGTGTGAGCCACCATGCCTGGCATTAATGTTGAAACAGAATAGAGGTTTAACCTTGGAATAAAAGAAAGAATCAGCAAATACATTATCTGAGCCTACATACATTTTATAAAAAGTATACTTCCACTGTTCAGAATTAGATGATGGCACAAAACCTGTTGAGGTCTTCATTCATCCTTACAAATGTTTATTATGCTGAGTGTCCCAGGTGACTGGATACAGTGGAGTGAATTAGAAATTTGAAATTATTGCCCTGAGGGGGCCTACATTCTTCTTGTTGGAGTGCGTCTGTGTGGGATAAGGTAGACAAATAATTTAGGAAATTCAAAAAATTGTTTCAGACCATAGTGAGTTCTATGTCAGAAATGAATAGTCCATATGATAAGAGGAACAGACATTGTGAGATGTTGGATCCATAGGAAAAGAGGAACAGACGTCATGTTCAGGCCATGGTGCATGTACAAAAGACGTTTTTCTGAAATCAGTGCAGGCAGTGAGTGGCCAGGTGTATTAGGATCTTTTAGATGTAGTTTAATGAAGAGTTTATGGCTTAAAGTGAGACAATATTACTTCAGAGCTCAGCTTCTCTCCTTGGATTTTCTCTCTGCAAATGGGAGAAGTAATGTCTGCCCTTCGGAGTTGTTACAAGGAGACAAGATAAACACAGGGTCCAAGTGCTTGGTAAATGGTAAGTGCTGTTATTAGAGTCAGGTGTTCTAGTCACAGGTCCTCAACAGATACAGCTTTGGAAGTAGGAGATGCAGCTGACCTGAGCTGTTTTTAAATTAAAATTAAAGCCACCTAGATTTCATTAGTCAGCTAGCAGAGAGGAGGTCTGGGGGACCATGCTTAACCAGAGTCAGATGCTTGGAGGTCATTGGACTCTACAGGGATTCTGCACAGTCACTGGGACAGAAGACGTGCTCCACAAATATGCAAATATCCTTTGACTTCAATTGAATTTATATTTTATCCATTAAGGGAGCCAATATGCCTCTAGTGTTAGTTGTTATTTTAGTCATTTACCCACTATTCAACGTTTTTGCCTTTTCATATATTTTGTGTTTTAAATGCCATTAGGATATCTACCCCCTTTCCCACTTTAAAACAAAATAATTTTGGAACTCAGAACTCAAATCCTTAATTTTGAACTTATTTTCACTTTTTAAAAAATTTTGGCCGGATACAGTGGCTCACGCCTATAATCCCAGCACTTTGGGAAGCCGAGGCAGGTGAATCACCTGTGGTCAGGAGTTCGAGACTACCCTGGCCAAGATGGCAATAATACAAAAAAATTAGCTGGGCATGGTGGCGCATGCCTGTAATCTCAGCTACTTTGGAGGCTGAGGCAGGATAGTCCCTTGAACTTGGGAGGCGGAGGTTGCAGTGAGCCGAGATCATGCCATTGCACTCCAGTCTGGGCGACAAGAGTGAAACTCCATCTCAAAAAAAAAAAAAAAAAAAAAAAAATCTCTTCTTGATACAAAGATCTAGAATTAAAAACTTTATAGGAGGAAAGTGAAAAGGCTGGAACTAACTCACCCAAAATATTTAGCAAGTTAATCATAAATAAGATAATAGATTTTGAGTCTTTCGGTTTTCAGTGGAGAACTTTATATTTGATTTTGCCTAATGTGTGAAACTGTATAAAGCATACTCTATAGTATATGTTCCTGCTACCTGGAAGCAGACACATCATCAAAGTGTGTGTGTGTGCAAGAGAAAACACATTAATTTCTCTTTCTCAGTTTGTCACAAAAGAGGAGTGCTATAAAGAATCTTCTGGCTGGGTGTGGTGGCTCAAACCTGTAATCCCAGAACTTTGGGAGACTGAGGCTGCAGTGAGCTGTGATTGCACCACTGCACTCCAGCCTGAATGACAGAGCAGGACCGTGTCTCAAAAAAAAAAAAAAAAAGAAAGGAATCTTTTTATCTTTTTACCTGCAAATTGTAAGGTACTCAAGGGCAGACATTGGCATTTTCAGATACATGTAACCCTGTGTGTTTGTGTGAATTTCTGTGCACACGTACATCCCCCTCCCACGCCTTGACATAATGCATACAGATAAATGTTGAGGTTCAGTGGCAGCTGTTTTGTTTCCCACAGACATTTTACTTAGATTATTCTGGAAAACATTCTGAAGAGAATCACAAGCATTGATCATAAAGTTAGAAGATGTGATGTTTAAAACAACATGGACATAGGAATTGAAATTTTCTTTCCCATTGTCTCTCGAGTGTTTTTGAGGCCAGTGTTTCTTACTCTTGCTTGAGTATACCTGGATAACAAAATCCAGTTTCTAAGATTTCTGCCCTAGAGATTCTGATGGATTTGGTGTGCTGCGTGCCCCTAGACCCTGGAGATTCTTAGGACAAAGCAAATTTGGGACACTGGGGAAGAAAAGAAAAAGAGAATAAGATAAAGTTCACCTGAAAGGATATTCCAAGAATGGGGAGCAGAGTTTGCAAGGTCATAGAGGCTCAAAAGAACAATGGAGAAAGGGCAGTAGATGGTAGGGGTAGGAAGAACAAAGCCTGGAAGGTGGTTAAGAGACACACAATGAAGGGCCTCCTGTTCAAGGCTAAAGGTTTCTACTCTATCATGGACCCAGTGCTGTGACCTTACTAAATGTGTACATTTTTTGTCTTTACTGATGATTACAGAAGTAACATTTTCTATTAAAAATGGAAACATTACTAGAATAAATGACCCCCAAAGGGAAATTCTCCCATAATTCTACTCTGCTCAACTCAATTGAAATTACTATCCTCAAGGGTTTGTGACTCAACTGAAATTACTATTGTAAAGCAGTGGATAAGATGGAATGAGAAGTTCAGTCCTATAGATAAGTTATCATGCAATTTACTATCCCAGGCAAGAGATCAATGGGGCTTTGAATAAGGCCTAGGAGGAGACCGAAAAGGGGCAAAGGGGCGGCCACTGAGAGATATGGAGACTATAGAATAGGTCAGGTGTGGTAAAGGGAAGGCGATGGGGGATTCTAAGGGGCTCTGAGGTTTCTGGAATGGCTAACAGCCTGAATACTGGTGTCATTAAGCATGTAGGAATACGGTGGGAATATCATATGGTTAAGGACATGTCAACTTTGAGGTACCCAGGGGGATATCTGTGTGAAGATGTCTGTAAGGCTGCTGGAAATTTAAAAGTGGAATCTAGGAGTGAGTTGGAATTTAGGAATATAGATTTGGAAACCACAGATACATAAAAAAAAAAAAAAAGACTGAGATACAGAGAAAGGGAGGCAAGAAACAGAATAGTAAAATGGGTCATTACTGCCTAAGTGTTTTTGTTTGTGAAGCTTAATGAGCTAAGGGCTCATTCTTAGGTTACAGTAGTGGAAGAGAGATGAGTAAATTATCTCTGCAGGTCAAAGAGGTTATAGAATCTGTTCTCATATGAATTAATCAAATTTAACTTCTCATATTGAAAAGTAGACAACTCATAAAGGAGCTATCATGTAAACCCTTTTTTAACTTGGAAGAAGTCCAAATACAGAATACTTACAGATTGAAGAAAAATGTTCAGTTTAGATTTCAAGTGTGGTCATTTCCATAGCTATGTGGTGAAAGAAATTGTGTTTCCGAAATTCGTGTTTCCGAAGAGGCTATGTTTTTAAAGTTGCCACTGGGAAACTATGACTATTATGAGTTTTGCAGTTTTGACATTGGATGGGGTGTGTGTGTGTGTGTGTGTGTGTGTGTGTGTGTGTGTGTGTTTGAATTGAGTTATAGAACTTACATGTAAAATTATTCATCTGACTTCCAGGGAAAAGTCTGTTTTTTTTTAAATACCTTTTTTTTTCTATTTATTCCTTTAATTATTATACGTTAGAAAGAAATGACAAGGATTGCATCCTAGTTTTAAAATGCTGAACTTTTAAAAAGGCAATTTTATTTTTAAGACTTTAAATAACTCTTATTAGTAATTGGATTTGTGGCAGATTCCAAGAGGGTGGTTTTGGAAAGCACAGTGGCTTCCGGTGGCTTCAGACCTTGGTTTGGAATTCTAGGCCTACCGCACACCGACTCTGGAGAGTGACTTGGAGCCTCCAAATTCCAAGCTTCCTGTGCGCGAGTGAGGCTAGCAAACCACACTGAGCAGGACAGCCTGAGGGTTAAGTTACACCATGGATGAAAAGCTGAAGCATGGTTCTAACTTGCCTGGGCTTGGTATTCAAAAAATGTCCATTCCTTTTCCATTTTCTCTCTTTTCCAAAAATCCTAGTGCTCTGTTTCTGTTAAGACCCTTTTGCAACACTCTGTTTTAACATGGTGCTTAATATATTGTCAGAAACCACATTTTCCAGTGCATATGGTGCAGTTTTAAATTTCTAATTTAGCTTTTTAATTAAAAACTCACCTTTTGCTCCTAATACCTATAGGGGTTGGTTTCCAATTCTGCTTTTCTGGTGGTAACTGAATCTCTGTTCTCCCAGTGATGAGTGTAACCCTCTGTGTACAAGTAGGAACATCATGACTGCCATGCTTGGGCTATTGGTATAATTATTTCTGCTACCTCTGAAGACTGTGGTGAGGGTAGAATCAGAGTGGTCCCCAGCCATCGTCCCCCTTTTGAATTGGTAGTCATCTTGAATGTCACAGCAGCCTAGACTTGTAGACCATATCAGGAAAGTAGAAGCAAGAATTCTGTCGTGTGCTACTCCACTCCAAGATGCTGTAGGTCATCAGAAGCTCTGTGACTTCAGATGTGCAAGTGAGGCCAAGGCACTGTCACATTAATATCTGTGTGATCTCGGTGGCATTGTGCTTTTCCATCATTGTCAGGACTGCTGGGCTCTCTGTGCCTAAAAGCTGCTTCAAACAAGCAGCTCACATTCCAGAGCTCTGAGAGATGTTATCAACCTTTAACAGTTTTCTCTTCGAGAAGACATTAGATTCTGTACAGGTTGCAGAAACGTTGTCTTAAGGTGGCTGGAAGGAAGTGTTTGAAATAACACATGTGCTTGTGATTTTGGTAACCAAGGAAACATGTACCTGATGCAAAGCTTCCTTTAAAAAATGATGGTACCCTTCTGGGATTGCCTCAGAATCACCCACAGCAAGATTCCAAAGGGATTTAAAATTAAAGTAGGTCACTTCCGGCAACTGTATCAAGAGTTAACAGAGAATCACCTCTTTAAAAATGAAGAACCATCTCTTTAAAAATGTACTGTTTAGAAGAGGAACCCAATACGTTGTGGATACAATATGCTACCATCTGAATAATCTGAGTCTTACTTATAATGGATGTTTAATAAGTCTTACCTAGATTAAATTTTCCTCTGCTTCTGCCTTATTATTTGTATTATTTTTATTCTTAGTTTGCCTCCTATTCCAAATTAATCCTTAGCTTCTCGCCATCTCTTTTCTAACGTTTGTTATTAAAATTATATAGTGTTGGTTAATGCAGCCACTACCTGTACTTTGCAAACAGATTTTGCTAATACATCCATGATATGTAGAATGATAGAAACTGGAGTTGACTTAGAAGATAATCATATCCAAACTTTTCATTCGATAAATGAGAAACTGTTGCTGGGTGTGATGGCTCACACCTGTAACCCCAGCACTTTCAGAGGCCAAAGCAGAAGGATTGCTTGAGCCCAGGAGTTGGAGACCAATCAGGGCAACACAGTGAGACCCCTCGTCTCTACAAAAACCAAAAAATTAGCCAGGTGTGGTGGTGCACACCTGTAGTTCCAGCTAATTGAGAGGCTGAGTTGGGTGGATTGCTTGAGCCCAGGAGGTCAAGGCTACAGTGAGCTATGATCATGCCACTGCACTCCAGCTTGGGCAACAGAGTAAGACCCTGTCTCAAATGAATGAATGCATGAATGAATAAGAAACTGAATCTTTAGGAATAGTTACTTAGAGTCAGAGAAGTCTGACTTAAGTCTGACTTAAATCTTAAGTAAGTTAAGAGTCTGGCTTAAATCTGAACACAGTATGTACATTTTAGTAATGTTCTGGACACAGAGACCTGAGCCTTGGTACAGATTGTGTGGTATTATTACCAACACCGTTTTAACATTTATGTTACAAAAGACTTCTGCATGTTGGACAACAGGAAAGAAATACAGTACTTAACACACAAACAACAAAAGGATTAGGACAGTCCTTCTGAAAGCAGGGGTCTCAACATCAAATGTGACAACGGCCATACAGGCTTTACAAATATGTAGACTGGCCTAGTATAAGAGAACAGGGAGTGGGCACATATTTGGTGCATTGCAATGGGCATAAATACCTGAAGTTACTTGACCCGTGGAAGAGCCCTTGACAGCCAGATAGGCAGCAACCCCTTTCCTAGTCTTCGTTGTCATACACTGTAAACTGAAATTGTGCTGCATTTTTTTAAGTGGTACATTTCATAAGAGGTTGAAGTGAAAAGAATGTACCTAGAATTTTCACCTGGGAGAAAATTTTATTCCTGATTCTTGGTTATCTATAAAATTATATACCTGGGGATAAAAATTTCAGTTTAGCTTAAAACTTAAATTGTTGGCCAGGCACAGTGGCTCACGTCTGTAATCCTAGCATTTTGGGAGGCTGAGGCGGGCAGATCACCTGAGGTCGGGAGTTCGAGACCAGCCTGACCAATGTGGAGAAACCCCGTCTCTACTAAAAATACAAAATTAGCTGGGCCTGGTGGCACATGCCTGTAATCCCAGCTACTCAGGAGGCTGAGGCAGATGAATTGCCTGAACCTGGGAGGCGGAGGCTGCAGTCAGCCGAGATCCTGCCATTGCACTCCAGCCTGGGCAACGAGAGCGAAACTCTGTCTCAAAAAAAAAAAAAAAAGTTGTTACCCTCTGTGAAAGACACTGTGAAGCTTTGATGGGATTTTAAAGACACTAGATTATATTAGAGAGTCATGAAAATTAGCACAGACCCTGAAAAAAATCTTTATTGTTCTAAAACAGTGGTTCTCAAATGCCTCGGAATCCCCTGGGGGACTCTGTGGAGCACAGATTGCTGGACCTCACTCTAAAATTTCTGATTCACCACGTCTAGGAGGGGACCTGATAATTTGCATTTCTAACAAGTTCCCGGGAGTTGCTGCTGCTGTTTCTGCTCCGGGGACTACAGATTGAGGGTCACTGCATTAAAAGAAACCCAAGTTAATTTAATACAAGTATTGCATTTATTAGGTCGTTGCAAAAGTCATCGCGGTTTTGGCCGTTGAAAGTAATGGCCAAAACCATGATGACTTTTGCACCAACCTTAACGACTTGGCATTTTTATTTTATTCTCAACCCAATTGCTCAGCCAGTCACTGCAAGGGTGTGGCACTTCAGATAGCACATTATATAATCAGTGGTTTGCTGGTAAATGCTTGACAATTGGCTTTAGGGTTGAGGAGCAGCCTTGATTTGCAGTGTTGCCAGTTTCTGTGATATAAACAGTCTCGTCGTAGCCAATTAAAAGCTGTCAATCTGACATGGGCTTGTAAAATTCCTGAAAATTTAACAGTTATCTTCAGTACACCACTGAGTCATAAGGAGGCGTTAAAGGTCAGGTTGAAATTTAATCTCAGGTTGAATGGACCCTTACTATCTCTTTAAGGGGCAGGTATGGAGGGAGATGAAAAATAAGCCCTTGTTTACTCCTCGGGGATAGGACAGAGATGTGTGTCTTCAAGGGGAAGGAGACACTATAGTTCAAAAGTCAAAGCCTGGCTGCTCACAGAGGGTTTTATTGGCTCAAAAGCCTTTTAACTTTAAATTAGTCACTGACTTTAACTAAGATTTTTCCCTTGAAAAAAATATTTGAATTTTTTTTTTTTTTTTGAGATGGAACCTCACTCTGTCACCCCAGCTAGAGTACAGTGACTCGATCTCAGCTCACTGCAACCTCCGCCTTGCAGGTTCAGGCAATTCTCCTCCTTCAGCCTCCCTAATGGCTGGGATTACAGGTGCGGGCCACCACGCCTGGCTAATTTTTGTAGTTGTAGTAGAAACGGGGTTTCGCTGTGTTGGCCAGGCTGGTCTCAAACAAACTCCTGACATCTGGTGATCCGCCCACCTCGGCCTCCTAAAGTGCTGAGATTACAGGTGTGAGTTACCTCGCCGGCCAAAATATTAGGATTTGTATATTTTATTGAATGGAAAATCAGAAATTGCAGCAACTCCGGCCCAGATTCTTACTCAATGGCACTTAGCTGGAGCCGAGGAGCAGCTGTTCCCCCCACACCCCATCTGTACTTTGTTTAGACTGGACGGGCCGTTTCTAGCCCATCCACTCCCAGGCTCTCAACTAGGGTACACATGGGACCTGGTTCATCATTGATACTCATGCCTTCAAGAATTTATATGCTCCTTCTTAGATGCATGTTTCAGAAGGGGGAAGGGAAGAATTTGATCACCTTAAAAGGACCTTTAGAAACGTAAGAGTGAAAGTGAACCAAGTATCCCTTTTTGTTTCTTCTTCAGTGTTTTCACTCCTCCTCCTCTTTCCTTTGGAAGGGGAAAAGCAGGAAAGAGGAATTACATTTTCTAGAAACAGAAGCCAAGACCTCAAGAAGCCTCTAACTGGCCAGGCACAGTGGTTCATGCCTGTAATCCCAGCACTTTGGGAGGCTGAGGCGGGTACATCATTTGAGGTCAGTAGTTCGAGACCAGCCTGACCAACATGGTAAAACCCCATCTCTACTAAGTACAAAAAAATTAGCTGGGCGTGGTGGCGCATCCCTGTAATCCCAGCTATTCGGGAGGCTGAGGCAGGAGAATCACTTGAACCCAGGAGGTGGTGGTTGCAGTGAGCTGAGATTGTGCCACTGGACTCCAGCCTGGGCAACAGAGTGAAACTGCATTAAAAAAACAAAACAAAACAAAACAAAACCCTCTTAATTTCTCTTTCTAAACTGTAGACCTGGTATCTAGATGAGGATACTGATAAAAGCATACATGCTCCTAGGAGGTTTAATTACTATTTATATGGTGTACACACTTTTCTTTTCAGAATACTGTTATTTATTTGTCACTTCAGTGTTTCTTTTCCCATTGCTCTTCTCTCAGCCTCTTGTGTCAGCCCTGCCCAGGTTGGCTTTTATATCCTTAGCCTTTTTTTTTTTTTTTTCTAAGTATGGGAAAACATAGTTTAGAAGAAATCCCTTCTCACAAAATCACCTCTCTCAACCACTCTGTGGTTGTTTTATTTGAGGGTGGTGGAAGGAGGGAGATGTTTGTAGAGCCTCAGAGAGAAAAGCACGGTTTTAAATCTAATCATTATCAGATTGAGAGCTAAATACTTTTGCAACCTTCATGAGGAGATATCCCTGGGAATTTTCTGGATACATATCATTCTCAAGTTTTGGCAGTGTGCAGAATTTAGGCCACCCACATTGTATGGGGCATAAAACTGTTTAGTGAAGTTCAAATAATGTGTTGCAAGAGTTTGGTTGAACTTGTAATTTAACCTTGAGGAAAGCAAATACTTGTGGGAAAATATTTGTGCTCAAAATCAATAAGGAATGTGCAAGTAGGATGCCCTCACTCTGAGAGCTGTAGTTTGCAGCTGAAGCTGGTACAAAGTGGCATTTGTCAGTAGTAAGTAAAACGAGCAAAGTGGATGGGTGGCAAGACTTTGACACTATTGGCCTATCACATTCAGATCAAGTTCATCTGCAGATGAATCATCACTAAGATTTGTTAAGTGTTTACTTTGTGCCACGTAGTACAACACAGAACTTTAGCACTATGAGACCCTGACCTGTGAGATGGGGAAATTGACTCTTGGAGAAGTTAGTTACTTTGTGGTGGTCTCACAGCTCAAAGGGGGCGATAGTCTCAGATCTACCTGACCTCACATTTCAGATAACTTATTATCTGTGCATGCCATGGCCCTTAAAAGAGGATTACTTGTAACTTTTTATTTATTAATTTATTTATTAAAGAGATGAGGTCTCACTGTCACCCAGGCTGGAGTGCGGTAGCGTGGTGCCTCATTGCAGCCTTGAGCTCCTGGGCTCAAGTGATTCTCCCACCTCAGCCTCCCAATTAGCTAGGACTACAGGTGCACACCGCCATGTCTGGCTATTTTTATTTTTTGTAGAGACTGGGTCTTACTATGTTGCACATGCTGGTCTTGAACTCCTGGCTTCAAGCGATCCTCCCGCCACGGGCTCCCAAAGTGCTGGGATTACAAGCATGAGCCTGGCACATTATTTTTTATATTCATCAATGTTCAATCTACAAATGTATCTCTGTACAACTGTCTTATTTTAAACTCCTAATCTGGGTACATGTAGTCCTTTGTATATTGCCTAGAACATACTGCCTAACTAGACAAACATATATTTTGATTTTAATGTATATTGATATATATTTATGGTGAATATATCTTACAGTATTATTCATTGCTTTATGGCTAATTTATTCATTTTTTTTCTTTGAGGTGGAGTTTCGCTCTTGTTGCCCAGGCTGGAGTGCAATGGCGCGATCTTGGCTCAGTGCAGCTTCTGCCTCCCAGGTTCAAGCGATTCTCCTACCTCAGCCTTCCGAGTAGCTGGGATTATAGGCATGCACCACCACACCCGGCTAATTTTGTATTTTTAGTAGAGACGGGGTTGTTGGTCAGGCTGGTCTCTAACTCCTGACATCAGGTGCTCCTTCCGCCTCAGCCTCCCAAACTGCTGGGATTACAGGCATGAGCCACCACGCCCGGCTGGTTTACTTTTTTTTAATTTTATTTTTTCCTTTTTATAATTGACTCATTTGTCAACTACTCATATATAAATATAATATATATGTTAGTCATATGTATATAATTTATATATACTAGTGTCATATGTATATCTATATATGTATATCTTATTTCATTTGGAAAAATTAGAAACTACCAGGCTATCAGACACCCACCTAAATAAAACAGGAAGATTCTTATATTCTATAAAAAACACAGCATCTGGTGAATGGAACATGTTGGAATTTCTATCAAGAATTCTTTTATGCATCAATTTTCTAGAGGTATCTGGTGTTTTCCCAATTAACCTGGAAATATGTTTCGGAAAGAATTTATTTTTCCTAGAGGCCAGATGTGTCCTTGCCCTTTCCCCAACATGACCCTCGGCAACCAGTGGAGTGTTGGGAGCTCTGGGAAGAGAGCGGCTGCTGCAGACGTCCAGGCATGGGCACTTTTGCCATCTGTCCCGTGTTGTAGGTTTTCATTGCTTTAGTTGTTATCCTCAACACAAGGACCTTTAGGGGCTGGGACCACAACTCTGCCTCCTATTCTCCCATTACAGCTGCATAATTAGTTGTAAAACTTTTACTTGTGGGTGAAAACTCATTTTGGCAACCATTAATTCCCACTGTAATTCATTTAGTAACTGCAGTGCTTCTATTAATGGGAAAGTAAGGTCAAGCATCAAGCAGCATGACTAATATGTGTTGATAATTGCATATTGTTGATAACTGTAAACTCTGAGATTGCACTAATAAAAGGTAATAATTCCCAAGACAACCAGGAAGGGAACTGGGGAGCGGCTGCAAATTTAGCCTTTGTCATTTTGCCAGTTGTTTAGCGTCATTTACGTTGGTGGGAATTCTAGTGCTCATAATGCACTGGAAGATTTTTTTCTGGACTACGTAAGAGTAATTGGAGATTGATAATGTGTCGATATGGGGGCATGGGAAGTGACTGATGCTGGGGCAGACGGTTTCTCTAGACAATTGCTAAGAGGGCGTGCAAGAAAGTTGCAGCTTAGCACAAGCTTGTGTGGTCAAAAAGTAATCTGCTTGCTTTTTGGACCCACATTGTATGTAAGCTGATACTGAGAGCAAGCACTTGTAGAGAGAGGGAGGGGTGAAGATAGCCCAAAGACTTGAGCTAGAGTCTGGCTCTGCCATTTAGGGGAATGCCCTTGAGCCAGATCTGTTAAATTCATTGAGCCTCAGTTTCTTCCACCCTCGTAGAATGTAGTTATTCTTGTAAAGCTGTTGATAGCATTAAATGCGATTGTGTGTGTGTGTGTGAAAGAAACTGATTTGGAAACCCGAAAACCCCTCTATAAACAGGAACCTGGAAGCCTGTTTGTCCTTTCTTAATTTTCTGATGATACAAATAGATATATCATTGTAAAACTATTCTGTGTACTTGAGTTTCTTTCAAAACACCAACCCTGAGTAGTGCTTGCAATTTCTCTAAAAAGTAAATTATCACAGAAAGTCAGTTTATGACCCATTTTCTGGGGCTAGAACTACCTTTCTTTTTGGGGATGGGGTCTCACTGTGTTGCCCAGGCTGGGCTCAAACTCCTAGGCTCAGGCAGTCCTCCTGCCTCAGGCTCCAAAGTAACTGAGACTACGGGCACATGCCACTGAGCCCAGCTGGAAGTACCATTTTTGGTAACTCAGATTCCTATAGCTGTGCATGGGGTCATTACCTTGGACAATCTGATGCCTGAGAAGACTCTGTTTTGTGTTTCCAAATGGACCATCTTTGCTTGGAAAAGGCACTGTCCAGAATGTGTGGCTAATGGATTGCTGAAGGAGCTGGACATGGCCCAGGCAGTCCGGTGAATCAGTGACTGATGGTTGTTTGTAGTAGCTAATGCTGTTTTTTCCCCCCTCAAAGATAAAAGAACCAAAATACCATCAAGTGGCTTGATTTGACTATAGCAGCATTTGTGACAGAACTGGGAACCAAATGAAAATCAACTTAGTACTACTCTTCAAGAGATTTTTTTTTCTCCAGAGGCTTAGCGTAGGTCATACCCCAGATGTTGATGATGAATATATTGATTGCTATCTCAGGGCGAAATCTCAAAAGTTTGTGTTGCCCTTTTGGAAATTTCACAGTTTATATTAACCTATAACCAAGAGGCAGGTTCATTATGTTTAATTGCATTAAAAGATAAAAGAAGTAGAGAAATTGAAAGGTAAAAGAGCCCAGAGATTGTTACCTTTTTATCAAGCAACAGCATGCCACAAACTTTGCATAAATAAAAAATAATAACCTGAGCCTTTCATCTTGGGAATCTAATGAAATAAATGTGGTGGCTTTGCTGTTTTCCCCCCTAGCCGTCACCTTAGCCAGCCCTTACATTGTGGACAGAGGAGTGACGTCATTATTTGTGAGCTAGATGACTGGCTCAGTAGGTGCCATGTGGTTCCTAAGAAGATTGTAGGTCTTGCCATTGCGTCTTGTGTCTCTTGCTGTACAGGTGGAAACATCTGTGTGTTTTCATTATGGTGACCGCTGGGTAACTGGTCGCCAACCTCTGTAGCTGAAGAAACAGCCCTCACAATAGAGTACACTCTTTTCCCATCCAGAGTGTGGCAGTCCTTTTCTGCGTGAGCCTTTGTCTGCATTTCTACCTCTTGCAAACCGTCCTCCAGCCAGAGATTGATATGCCTGGATGATTTATGGCAGTGATTGTCAGAAACTTTTGAAGCCCATCCAATTTCAGGATTCGGGTTCTCATTTCTTGTCATTTATGGCACATTTGATGAATTCTCACTATCAGCTGACATGTTTCATAATTGTCAAAACTTTGATTGAAGTGGTATTTCTGAAAAAAAAATTATGGAAGAGAAAAAAAGGAAACAAGACTCCTTCATCACATTTTTTTCTCCTGTGCCTAAAACTGCTTTGCCAGAGGTTCACAGCCCCATCATTTAGCCTCTCAGCTACTTGCTGGCCTGGCAAGTCAGTCTCCTCACTCTCCTTTTACAGTCTTGTGCCTGCATTTACTGGGGCTTTTCTTTTGCTTGTTTGGGCCTTTTTTAGTCCAGATGATAAAAGGTTTCGAAAGTAGCCCTTTGGAGAAAGTTTCTAAGCTTTCCCTTCAGCTGTCTTTCAAGGTATATCGGTGGGGCATGAATAGACAATAGCAAGCTCTTCGCTCATTTTGTTATCTTGACCTAGTGCGGTTTGTTTTGTTTTTGTTTTTATTCCATGAGCCAACATTCTTTGGCTGGAATGTTGGCTCTCCAGGTCTTTGGCTGAGGTCAAAACTTAGAAGTCTGCTCCTGTACTTTGGAGTTCTCCTCATGGTGAAGCCCACAGCGGTGAGCCAGGAATGGATCTGGTTCCTTCATCTGTAGAGTTTTGTTTTTGTTTCTTTACCTACCTTAGTCCTGTGTCTCTTTCTAGGTCAGAGAAAACTTCTTATAGCAAATAACTCCTGTCCCTTCCCACTCTGACCCCCAGTACAGTGACAAGGAATTCCTTCTTCTCCTAGCTTGTCCTTTCTCAGTTTCTTTCCTCAGAAGCAACCACTATCTGCAGTGCCTTTTGTATCTTTCTAGGTATACTTCATGCATAGATAAGGATTCATACATACACGTACATAGAAACACACATATAAACACAGACATGCAAATATCAAGATATAGTTTGAACTCATAATTCTGAACTTTCACTCTAGTGTTTAAAACACATCAATATTTAATATCTCACTGCTGCTAGTTGGATGAAAGATGACCATCTTATCATGCCCTACAAGGATCATGCCTCCTGTGATCTGATTTCCCTCCAACTCTCCAGCCTCATCCAGCACTTTTCTCCTCTTTCTCAGGCCTCCAGGCCCACTTCCTGTTCTTCTGTTAATTCCTCAAACAAGCCTTCCCTTGTTTCTTATATTAGCTGTCACTCTGCTACATTCTGTAGTTTCTTGACTGTTCATTTAGGGCATTTAGCACAGTTTGTAAGTTCCATATTTGTGTGATTATTTAAATAGCATCTTTCTGCCTCTACTGAACTGCAAGTTCCAAGAAGACAGAAATGTAGCTGTTTTTTTTCTTTTTTTTTAAGCTGTTTTATCCCTAGAGTCTGTGCATTACCTGGAATATAATAGGATCTCCGTAGATCATAGTTGAATGAATGAAAAACAAATGGCTGGCTGGCTGGATGAATGAATGTATGATGTAGAAACTTCCTTTGGGTAGGGAGGAAATGCTACCTTTTGGAAAACAGTTGTGTTTTAGTATCCAAACACATGTTTTCTCTGTAGACCTTAGGTATTTTCTTTTTGTTGTTTCTAACCATTTTCTAAGAAGTCAGTTATTCTAGAAAGGCTGATCATAGGCACCATCAAGGAAAATCTTGGCAGTTATTAAGGGTATTAGCTTACAGGGTTTACATTTTCTCACCTTCCTTGATCTCTTTTGTTTCTACTGTGGTTTATTTTTTGAAACATAAGTAGTCCCTGTTTTTCTTCTAAGATTTCTCCCACATTTTCATGGCTTAATGGGGCATCCAGGAGATAATAAGTGGTGGATGGGAGATAGGGGGAAGGAGAAAGTGAGCAATGTCCACTCTAGACTTACAGTCCTCTGAAGGCAAGATTAGGGTCCCACATCTTTGTATTCCCAGCATGTGGCACAAGGTAGGAACTTCACATGCAGTGTGGAGCCACAATGTGAGGGTGAACAAATATGCAGGAAGAAAGGAAGAAATGGCATTGCTAATTCTGGAACTGGCATTATCGTTAATGAGCGGCTCTGTATCTGTGCTCAAGTCTTGCTCCTAAGAAGCTGCTGAGGATATGTATTACCTGCTGTTGCAGCTGCTATTTCTTTCAAATTTACTATTGCTTTTTCCCTTTTTAGTTTCTTCATCTACCTCTTTAGTGTTAATCTTTGTGTCTAAAAAAAGAAAGAAAACATAGAGTTTGGAGCAAGGACAGAAAGATTAATTTCTAGGTACAGCTCTGCATCTGGACGTGGTCCTCATTTATTTTTGAAGGCTGAGGGTTTAGTTTATGATGACTACATTTTCCTAGTAGCCTGAGAGCCTGCTAGGAAGGCTGTCAGTTTATATTTCTATTGGTCCACTTCTTGCACTTAAAATGGCTCAGAGAGTGAAGCCATTCCTATTTTAAAGCTCCCTTTCTGCTGACAGCTTTCTTCTTAGCCAAAGCCAGGAAGAAGTATTTGCTATTACCCATTGTTTTAGATGTGCTAACACCATGCTAATTGCCAATAGTCAGGAACGGTCTTTCTTAATAACAATTCCTGAGTTATTTATAATTAACCCATTGTTTATATCCTAGTAATGTTCTTGTATTTGAAGTGATTGAAAATAGCTTAATCTGTCTTAAGTGAATAATTTCTCCTTGTTTACCTTATTCCCAGCAAACTTCCTTTTTCCTGATAATACAAAAGTAAACTTTATTCTATTTCATCCTAAGTGATGAAACTATTTTGCCCATTTATGAAACATTTTGAATACTTACAATTGGTTATTTTCCAGGAAATATTGAGACCTTGCCTTGAAATTTAGTATGGTTTATGACTTGGTTTATGACACCAGACAGAAGCTACATATATGAATCCTCTAACCACCTGTTCCTATTTTCCTACCCTTCATTAATTTGACTTTTGACTTTTGATAAAGTTATCACATATTAAAATATACGTGGGTGCTAAGCCTTATACTGTGAATGTTCCAGGGTTCAAATATTTTATTTTTACTGCATTCCCCAGGCGTTACCTCCATAAATGATAGAACATACTTTCTTTTTGTCATGAGAAGTAATTGGTTGTTTCTTTTAACCTGTCTTGTTGCATTCCAGAAAAATAATAAATCTTTAGAATTATTAAAATAATGAGCAACAGTTATAGACATTGTTGGGTTAACCTTGGGAGTCCAAAGCTCATCCTAAGAGGAATTAATAATATATCTTTTTTGGGGGGGGCCAGGCGTGGTGGCTCATGCCTGTAATCCCAGCACTTTGGGAGTCCGAGGCAGGTGGATCACCTGAGGTCAGGAGTTCGAGACCAGCCTGACCAACATGGTGAAACCCTGTTTCTACTAAAAATACAAAAATTAGCTGGGCATGGTGGCATGCGCCTATAATCCCAGCTACTCAGGGGGCTGAGGCAGGAGAATCGCTTGAACCTGGGAGGTGGAGGCTGCAGTGAGCCGAGATCGTGCCACTGCACTCCAGCCTGGGTGACAGAGCAAGACTCCATCTCAAAAAAAAAAAAAAGAATATATATGCGCCCGGCCAAGTATATCTTTTTTAATATATTGCCTCCCCCTGCACTGTTTTTTTTCTTGCTTTCCCAGTTATATATGCATATATATAAACTTCACAGATACCAAATAGGTTATTGGTCATAGGTAATATAATTTGTACCTGATGTAAAGTCTGCAACTGAGGTTTCACTGATGGTTGGTTTACCTGGAATTTTGTGAGTCGGAAGGCTTACTGAAATGAAGGAAAATGCTTATGTATGACCCGGCTCTCTCTCTACGCATTGACCAAAATAGGTTGATCAGGGCAACAGAAATGATTAATAGGATAGTGCAGATTTGGATAAAGAGCAAAAAGATTAGGATTTGAAAGTTGGAGGATGAAGGGAGTCATGTAGGATATAGTCAGGTGGAATTCGGACTTGCTCACAAAATCCCAGAATACTGTAACAAAATGGCACTTCTTTATGCTAGAAGGAGATAATTTCACTTTAAATAAAGGGAAATGGAATGGCTTTGCCCAGAGGATAACAAGCAAATAGAACTCATTTTCCCAAGCACCTGTGTAGTCTGGGGTGTCAGGGATGTGTGTTCAAGAAAAATTTAGGCAAAACCCAATGATAGCTTCTCAAGGGTAAGTTTGAAACATTCAGACAATATCCCTAACCCTTGAGTGAACCATCACACAGGGAAACAATTCTGTTGTACAGAATATGTTTTGATGCCACTGTCAGACATAAAGTCTGGTGGGAACTGGACTTCTACGCTGACCCAGGGTGACAATTTTTATGTTTTTAAAATCGGCCGTCTTCCAGAAGTGTTCATTTTACAGTGCTTGTATCTCAGTACCTGAACTTCTGCAGAAGAGTTTTATTTGAGTCATAAATTTCTAATGTCAAAACCTCCCTGACAATTATTAGCCAAATGTTTAGCCCAAAAGAGAGATTAAAAACATATATCTTGTAACCTAGCTACCCAATGAGTTAACCCAGAGAGAATTTTCATGTTGGAAGTGGTTTCATAAGACTTTGGGGAGAGATACCTGCAGAGCTGACATATTAGTGGTCAGAACAAAAACCTTTGTAATACATGATCAACTGTCTGCCATATGAAAAGCGTATTCATAGAAGCAACTCAAAGTGCACAGTTAGGCAGTCCTTACCAATTAAAGCCTCCCTCTTTTAAAAATTTTTTAAATAAGAGTTCATATTTGCACAATAAATGATTTATTGAGAAATTTTAATGTGTAAGCTTTCCACTGACTCTAACTGAAATTAGAAAGCTTTGAAATTAACTCATAAATATTGTTCTTACATACAAAATACACTGGAAGCTGTAAAATGTAAAGCAGTTTATCATTGAAAAGCTAAGCTACATTAAAGAATGTAGATTTGGTTTAACTCTGTCTTCCCCACGTGATGCCGAAGAGTTTGCGAAGTACTTTTTATGTGTATTGTTTTATTTGATCTGTGTAACTACCCATTAAAGTCAGAAGGAGGGTGGGTATTACTGTCTTGGTTTTATAGCCAAGGTTGCTATGGTCAAAGAAGGCTAAGTGACTTGCTGGAAGGTCACTGATACAGCAGAGTGAGGGCTGAAGAACACACATACTCTGTGACTCTGAGATCTCCTCTCCTTCATCCGTGCTAACCCATAATGTAATACTGTTCGATCAGGCACAGTCCTGAAATAACCTCAGAGTGCTTAATGCTGAAGGACATATTCTGTGTTTTAATCAAAGAAGACTATGACAGCAAGAATTAGCTGCACCAGCCCCTTTGTCAAATGTTGGTTAGCTGAATATTTGAAAAAGCTCAATATTTGTGTCTTTGATCAGATAATGCACTAAACATTGATTTATAGAGGATTATCATAGCATCTATAACGTGTTTTAAATAACACAATTAAAATAGTTATGATTTTACATAATAGGACAAGATCTTAATGTAGTGCAACCACTGAAAGTGAAGATATGTAAAGACCAGAGTCTTTTCCCTAGACTACTAGAATTAGTAGTTCCTTCTAATTCTAGCAAGGCTGAAAACTTGTAAATAGAATCTTTAGTAGTGTTAGAGTGAACTGTTTACATTTTATGTGTCTGTAGGAACTGAGGCCAGATGCGTCGATTGCATCCTCCAGTAATTTCCAAATGAAGTTTTATTAAAATCCTTTCCAGACAAGCATTTTTATAAGAATGACTAATAAAACCCCAAACACAAATTTTAGGTTCTCTTATTTTATAAAAACTTGCAAGTTGCTTCTGAGGTTATTGGAAGACCAGTAAAATAATAAATGTCAGTAAAGATGGAAGAAGAGCAACCCCAAAATAACCAGGGGTGAGCAACATTGCTGGGCATCTTTTGCACATTGAACTGCTCAGGGCTCTGAAACATGAGACTATGAAAGAAGCATTCCTCATGCAATGGGTTTATTGCTTGGTTATTTCACCAAGCACCATTTATTGAAAGGCAGTGTTCCTGGTGGCTAAGAGGGCAGAGTCTGGAATCTGCCACCACCACTTACCAAGTGGGTAACTTTGGTCAGAGTTATTTAAGTTTTGTCTCAGTTCCTCCAACAATAAAAAGGGGATGCTGACAATACGTAATACATAGCGAGTGCTTAAAATTGTGTGTGACACACAGAAAACTTCATTCTGTTCAGATCACCCTGTGAGAATTGTTGGGGATGGTGGGAAAAGAAAGACACTAAGATCTTAGAGATGACTTCAAGGTTCCTTTTCTGGTCCAAGACGATGTACGATGAATAGTCACAGGAAATGACTCTTTCCTGCGATAGAATCTGGACCCACCATTTACCTTGTGGTTCTGCTCACTGTTTAGTGCTGAGTTGCTAATATTAAGGATTCTTCCTGTTCTAAGAAGCATGGCTCTGAATCGTATTCTCTCTCTCTGCCTGTCTTTCTCTCTGTCCACAAACACACACTTTTTGAGTACAACAGCACAGAAGACGATTTAGAGATACATGTGCTCAAGACTTACCTCTCTCTGTATAAAAGTTTGAATCTATTTCTCCCATTTCCTCTTTCTTTCTTTCTTTCTTTCTCTCTTTCTTTCAATCGTACTGCTATGTCTTACTGCTTCCTAAGTGAAAGGGGAAAAGAATCAAAGTTAGGGAAATCAAAGGTTTCAGAAATGAAAAACTGGATTTCTAAAGCACTCACATTGTACCAACTTATTTTGTGCCTGTTCCTTTAAGTTTTTTTTTTTTCTTTTTTTCCTCTGCCTCTAGAGCTACCAAAAGCACATTGATCACTTTTTACAGCTTTGCCATGATAGGTGCAGTAGTTGCTTTTTTATTGAACCATAGATTGCAGCATTGTAAAACACACTCATTCAGAGGAGTAATGAAGGCCATTTTTAATTGCATTTGGGAAGCAGGGTACTATTATTAAATTATACCTATGTCTGTATTGGAAAAAAGAGAGAGAAAACCAGGTTGTGTTTTCTTTGGGATTTGAGGTTTCCCAGAGCTGGAGTGAATTCAGGGTTGCATGACAAAATTTGGAACTTCAGCCTTTTGGGATTGTGAGTCAGAATTTCCCCAGTCCTGTGATTAACCTCATGCACCCACAACTGTTGCAAATCAAACATCCAAGGGCTTAGTAATAACCAAATTTATTATTTCCTGGAAGATAACTCTCAATGTATGTGCGTATACAAGTAAGACAGAGTGGCACACACAGATTTTTACTTAAAGATTGTTGTTATACACTGTATTAGTTTCCTAGGTCTGCTGTAACAAAGTCTATAAACTTGGTGGATTAAATAACCCAAACCTCACAGTTCTGGAGGCCAGAAGTCAAGATCAAGGTGTTGCCAGGGCTGTTTTCCTTCCGTGGGCTGTTAGAGGGAGTCTGTTCCATATCTCTCGCCTAGCTTCTGGGGATTTTCTGGCAATCTTTGGTGTTTCTGGCTTTATAGAAACATCATCCTGATCCCTGCTTTCATCTTCACCTGTTTTTTCCCGTGTGTATGTGCATACATGTGTGTGTGTTTTTCCAATTTTTCCCCTTCCTATAAGGACACCATTCATATTGGCTTAGGCACCCACCCTACTCTGGTATGACCTCATTCTAACTTAACTAATTACATCTGCAATGACCCTATTTCCAAATAAGGTCATATTTGGAGGTACTTGGAGGCTGGGTCTTCAACTTATGAATTTTGCAGAGGACACAGCTCAACGAGTAACATACACCTATAGATTTGTCTTTAGTGGATATGTATATATCACACTGTTCTATACATTGGAGAAGTGTGAAAATTAATTGTAAGAAAAAATTGCTTGTGCAATGAATAGCACTATAATCCCCTTCTTGACAGTTAAGGGAATCATTCTGGAAAGCAAAATTGCTCTGAGCCAATGTGTGGAAAATTCTGTGCAAGAGCTCATTCCTTTTGTTGCATTTTTTCAAAGATTCTTTTGGCAGTGCTGGGCTCAGTCCAGATGCCTTCCACATCAGGTGGTTTAAGCATGTGTGCAGGGTTGTGGGAAGCCAATTACGGTTGGAAACAGTTGTTTAGCTGGCAATTAGATTCCTCACAGTCTCGAATTATGTTGCTTTAAATTAAGATTATGCAGATTTGAGTTGCTTTGATAATTTGCAAAAGCCATTTTGGGGTTATAACTAAAAATGTAATCTGCCAATTAGGAGATTTTCTACCTGATACCTGTTTTGTTCATTGGACTGTGGACCCATTTTAAATATTTATCATCTGCTTTCTAAACCAATGGCAAGAGTGTCTGCATACCAGTGTGGTGAGGGGAGATACAGTGGTGGAGGGGAGATACAGTGGTGAGGGGAGATAAGTCCCTGAATCAGACTTAGCTTTCTTGAGGACGCGATGCTGACTTTGTTACTGTTTACTTTAGCAACTCAGGTAAAAACACGCATCAAATAACTCTTTTGTTTCATATAAAACCTGAGGTTTTGCAAGAGACAAAACCTCTTAAAAGTGAGATTTGTTGTTTAAATAAGAAATAGTGTTCTATTATTAACCCAGGCCAGCTGAGACAAGCTTTTTAATTAGCCTAAAAAGAGAGGATAATGTATAAGGAGAATGAGGTAGATTTTACTTAGTAATGTCTTGGAGATTTGAAAACTTATCCTATGGTGATCAGATTCAGATTCAAGCAGACTAACGGATAGCAGTATTTTCCGTTCAAGATGATGGACATCTTATCTTTATAAATGATTATACCGGTCCGTCTGGGAGAATAAGATGCTAAATGTTACATATTCCTTCCTTCTTTCATTGGAAGTTCATTGGAAATTTTATACACGTACCATGCATACAGAGAAGTTCGTGCATCACAAAGATTCAACTCGATAATTTTTCACAAAGTGAACACGTCTATACCCAGCACCAAGATCAAGAAATCGAATGTCACCAGAACTCCAGAGGCTACTTGTGTCTGTTCCAGTCACTGACTCAGAATTTTGTGATGGCATGGAAAGCTTGGCTTGTTGTCTGCCGGCAGTGAGTATTGATGATTTTGGGAACACGTTTCCATTCACAGTGCCTTTTCAGTTGTAGGTTAGTTTTTACTGGGAGCAGTTTCATGCTTCCTGTTCATTCTGCTAGAGACGGGGGTTAGCTCCTTAGAGTTGAGCCTTTTGGTGAGCGTGATGCAGAGCAGAAGATGGCCTTTACTGCAGCCGGGACAAAGTCTTCCAGGCGCTGCCTGCCTTCCTCTCTTCCCACCAGACTAAATTCTTTGTGGTTCCTTGAAACAAAGGTGGCCTTCCCCTTTACCTCCAGGTCTTGGTCCTGTGGCTTTCCTACGTCAGGATCCCATGCCCTCTGGCCCCGTCCTACTGCATTCATTTCCCAAGGCTGCTGTAACAAAGTACCACGAACGGAGTGGCTTTATTTATTCATTTATTTATTTTTGAGACAGAGTCTCTCTCAGTCACCCAGGCTGGAGTACGGTGGCGTGATCTTGGCTCACTGCAACCTCTGCCTCCCAGGTTCAAGAGATTCTCATGCCTCTCCCACCCAAGTAGCTGGGATTACAGGTGTGCACCACCATGCCTGGCTAATTTTTTTTATTTTTGGTAGAGATGGTGTTTCTCCATGTTGGCCAGGCTGGTCTCAAACTCCTGGCCTCTAGTGATCTGCCCGCCTCGGCTTCCCAAAGTGCTGGGATTATAGGCGTGAGCCACCACGCCCCGCCTGGAGTGGCTTTAAACAACAAAAATCTATTCTCTCACAGATGCGAAGGCTAGAAGTCCAGAATCAAGGTGTTAGCAGAGTCCTGCTCCCTTGGAAGCCTCTAGGTTTCCTTCCTTGCCTCTGGTAGCTTCTGGTAGCCCCAGGCATTCCTTGGTTTGTGGCACAGCGTAACTCTGGTCCCTGCTGCCACCTTCACTTGGCCATCTTCCCTCTGTGTCTGTGCATCTCTCTCTGTCTTCACATGGCATTCTCCTCTTTGTGTCTCTTTCCTTTTTTTATAAGGACAGCAGTCAACTGGATTAAGGGCCCTCCCCACTCCAGGCTGGGGTGACAGCTGCAACAACTGCTTTTTCAAATAAAGTCATGTGCTGAGGTGCTGGGGTTTAGGAATTTGGCATATCTTTTTGGGAGACACAGTTCACCCATAACATCTGCATTACCCCCTTCTTAGTTTAGATGCCGTCTTTTCTAGGAACTCTTCTGCCATGTTCCTTCCCCCAACATCTGGCTTTGATGTCCCTCTTGACACTGGAACTCTCTTGTCATGCTTTCTAGCATCTCTCATAATTGTTTTTTTGTTTTTCTTCTCTGCCGGACTCTGAGCAATTTGATGTCAGGAATAATTTAGGGTATTTTAGAATTTTTTTTCCAAATTATTAGAAACTTTAGATCGTGGAATTTTGGATACATTTATGCATTTTGATGTAACCTGAAATATTTGTAACCGAGGCATGGTCTTCATGTTCATTTTGCAGGGAAGAAGTGATACCTATTGGTAAAAGAAAAGGCTTGGGTTAAACATTACCCCCTCTCTCGAGTTTCTGTGATCATGACAAACACGGATTCTAAATCCTTGGCTTGAGAGCACATGAATTGCCGAGCAGATGTGGCGTCAGCGCTCGCAAGGCTGTAAGCAGCTTACTGATCCAGCAGTTTAAAGACTGTTTACTGGCAGTGGCAACATTACTTCTGGTTGCCTGTCTTAATTCATTTTAGATTAATCTGTCTTACAGTTCGAAGGAAAATGAATTGAGTCAGTAACTTCAAGACTTATGTAAAATCTGTACAGTGCTAAATAATTGAATGGGGTTTTATGTATGGTCTTTAAATTGGCATGTCAATTTGACACAAATGCTCCAAAACAGAGTGTTAGATGAGCTGATCTGTTCCTCATATAAAAGCTTTGAAAATTCCATTCTTGTATCACTCTGGAATTCACTGTTTCCATCCCTTGCAGAATATTAATGTTAACTTTGGGGAAGGTGAGTCTGCTTGTGTAACTCTTGGGCCTGGGGTTGAGGTTTTAGGGTAATGGTACCCAAACTTGAGCGGGTTTAAGAACCACACAAGGAGTTTGTTAGGAAGGGTGCTTGGCTGGGCATGGTGGCTCCTGCCTATAATCCCAGCACTTTCGGGGCTGAGGCGAGGGGATCACTTGAGCCCAGGCGTTTAAGACCAGCCTGGGCAACATAGCAAGACTCCATCTCTATTTAAATTTAAAATAAATTAAAAAGAAAAAAGAAGAAGGATGCTTTCTGTGTCCAGCTCCAGAAATTCTAATTTGGTTGTTCTGTAATTGGGCTCAGGGAAGTCCTTTGGCATTACAGGTGGTTCTAATGCTGACATTCTCAGACCACATTTTAAAGAAATAACTGGTTGAAGGGATGCACGGACATGAGAAGGAGAGTATGTGAACTCCTGAGAGAAAATTCATGACTATTTTGCATAAAATACATTTATCACAACCAGGCAGACCAAAAATGACCTTTTTGGGTGGGATAAAGGGGATATTTTGCAGACCCAAAGAAAATAAATTCTTGAGATTTTTTCCCAGAAATCCGTGGGAGGAAGGCTGAAGTATCCTTATTCTTATCAGAAAACATATTTGAATTTTATTACCAATATCTTTAACCCCATTTTGCAGGTGGGAAATCTTTGAGGCTCAAAGAGCAAAGAAGGCTAACATTTGTTGAGCACTTAATAAATGAAACTGTCAATATTAGTAATTATTATCGCCGTCATCATTATCTTTATTTAACCTATAGCACAGCCCTGTGAGGTGTTATCACTGCCATTTACAGATACGTAAAGCAAGATTCAGGCAGTTCAGATAACTTGCTAGGATTACACATTGAGCTTGTAGTGAGCCAGGATTCAATCGCAGTTCAACTTAACTCCAAAATCCATATTCTTTTTACTACATCAAGGTAGATTTAAGATCTTTACATGACAAGAGTTGCCAGGTAAAATGTAGGAGGCCCAGTTAAATTTGATTGTCATATAAATAATGACTAGTATAAGTATATCCCATGAAATATTTGAACATACTTACATTTAAAATTAGTGGACCATAGTATACTAGAAAATTCGTTGTTTATCTGACATACAAGGTTAACCAGGTATCCTGTATTTTCATTTGCTAAAATCAAGCAACCCTGTATGTGGGTAGTGGGTTTTCAGGTTGTATGATCGTACTTTCTGACTTCTGACTCCAAGTCCATCCATCCTTTCTATGTGCCACATTCTGTTCTGTCTCATTCTTGGGTCTCTGCTGTCCTCTTGGGGAAGAGAGTGAATGGCTTACCTACTCTAGCCCCTGTACTAAGGGGCCCGGTGGCTCATGCCTGTAATCCTACCACTTTGGGAGGCCGAGGCGGGCGGATCACCTGAGGTCAGGAGTTTGAGACCAGCGTGGCCAACATGGTAAAACCCCGTCTCTACTAAAAATACAAAAATTAGTTGGGCGCGGCGACGGGCTCCTGTAATCTCAGCTACTCGGGAGGCTGAGGCAGGAGAATCGCTCAAACCTAGAAAATGAAGATTGCAGTGAGCTAAGATTGCGCCACTGCACTCCAGCCTGGTGACAGAGTGAGACTCTGTCTCAACAACAACAACAACAACAACAACAACAACAACAACAAAGTAGCCAGGCGTGGTGGCCCATGCTTGCAATCCCAGCTACTAGAGAGGATGAGATGGGAGGATCGCCTGAGCCTGGGATGTTGAGGTGCAGTGAGCTGTGATTCTGCCACTGTACTCCAGCCTGGGCAACAGAGAGAGATTCTGTCTCAAAGAAAAAAAAAAAAAATCAGTGAACACATAGAAGTAGTTCACCCTTTCTTCACCCACATTATGCATGTTTTCATTTGCTTAATTTTAGAGACGAAGGAGTGAGAGCCAGTTAGTTGCCTTACTAACGATAGAAAGAATCAGGCCACCATTCTGCTACAACAAATTTAGGAAAAGGCTTTTATTTTGGGTATGATTACAGTCAGAGCAATAAGGGTGAGTTAGAAAATGGAACAACAGAACCTCCTGGGGTCTTTTTTGTGAGAAAAATAATAATGTTTTGGTTAATGTTAGATTGAATGTCCATTATGTGCCAGGCAATTTACATGCATCATTGTTGCAGGCTGCCCTGAGAGGTAGTTATTTTTATCAGCCCCATTTTAAAGATGTGGAAACTGATAGAGATGTGATGTGCACAGCCCCAGGTCAAACAGCAGTGAGACGCAGAGCTGGAATTTCAGCCAGGTGTCTCCACCCTGGAGGCCTGTTCTTAGTGCACTGTGCTGCCAAGGCTAAAGCCTTTTATCTGGGCCTGGTCTCTGTCCTAGAGACTGCCTTGTCGGGTGGTCTTGTGGAAATCTGCTCTTTGGCTTGGGGAGGCAGACACTGCACCGGCAGCTTGTTCCATCTAGCCTTAGGAAGCTTCACCTTCCTGGGCAAAAAGGGTCAATCCAAAAGTGGCTTTTGACACCTGTGCCAAACTAGGAAGCCGCAGTGGCTTCTTCGGGAATTAGGCCTTAGCCCAGTGGAAGAAACTCTGTCTTGTGTGGTCTTCTGTGTGCAGTGGAAACTTTCAGCAAGGCTTCTAAATTCTTGATGATCACAGGATCGCTTTGCACCGAAAACTGGCATCTGGCCTGTGCTTCATTGAAGGTTCCCTACTTTTGGCGAGAGCTTTTGAAGGCCTGGGTCTGTGAGTTTTCCTTTATTAGTAAATGATAACAAAGCACTTTAAAGAAAGGAAACACGTCCATGGTGGTAGTTCTTGCTATGTGAAGAAAGGGAGCACTGGATCTGAGAACAAACCTCTCCCAAGTTCGTCCCTGGGGCTCCTCCTGCTGCTGCTGCTGGGAGCCCCTTCCTTGCACCAGGGGTCGGCTGCTTCCCATGTTCTCTCGCTCTCTCTGTGGGACTCTGCCTGCGATGACTGTCCTCCCTTCCTGAGCCATTTATAAAAACAGGCTGTTTCCATTTCTAAGTGACTAAAGGGATTCCTTGAAGTAGTGAGATCAAAGATACGTTTGGAATTTGTCTCTGAGTGAATACTAACTGCTTGTCATGGAGACATGTCACAGGGGAGCCCCATCTTGGGAAAACCAAATGAAAGCCTTAGGAGCCAGAGAGCGATCAGGGTGGGGAGTGACAGATGCAGGGAATTTTGGATCAGACAAACCAGAAATGATCACTTTCCACATATGCGACTTTGGGTGAGTTGTGTTTGTATCTGTGAACCTCAGTTTTCCTAATCTGAAATAGCATTAGTCATGCCGACCTCAGAGAGTCCTAGAAATTAAGTGACTATTATGTATAAAATGCCAGGCATGGTGACTCAGATCCAGTATTTACTCGATACTTTTTCCCCTCTTCATACCCTAATATGGTAATGGAAAATGGATTTTGATGGATTTTGTAGGCACATTTTAAAATTAAAAGCTATTGCAGAATTCCAGCTAGTCATTCACTGGTGTTCATAAGGTTAGTGGGTGCCTACTACGTTCCAGGCTCACTTTAAGTGGCTGGGGAATGGAGTATTATGAGACAGACACGAGTCCTGCCTCTTTATAGCTTCCATTCTGGACCGGGAAGTCGGTAACAGACAAAGCAGCAGAGGGAGTACACTTTTAATGTCAGGCAGGGAAAAGAGATATGAGAGGATTTGGCTGTGGTAGTCTGTGAGGGCCTCTTTGAGGAGGTGTCGTTTGCATATAACACTCTCTCATGGTGAAGTGGCTGCTGTGCTATGCTGACAAATAGCCATAGCTGACCCTCCCACATTGCAAACAGGTTTTCATGTGCGCATCTTGATGGCTCTCCCATTTCCTACCCCTCTTCTTTCCTGCAAGCTCCTGTTGTCCTCTCAGTGTCATATTACCGAACAGGGTTGAATTACCCACAGAAAGCTTTCATTAATCTTGCTGTCCCATTGGGGTGTTACTGTAAACCTTGGCACCCAGAGCGTCTGCCACGGAAGTGGCTTCTAGCAAGGGGAGAAGGTGAAGCCTGAGATGGGGTAGAGTGAGGAAGAGTGAGATGTGAGCCAAGAGAATCCTTAAACATTTCATGAGGTTCCACAGAGCCTGCGATCACACTCTTGCGGCTGCGCCGTTGCCAGTGAGAATTGATGCCTTCAGCCCGGGGTACTGGGAGCCTCCCAGCAAGGTGATGTGCCGCGTAAACATGCTCCTAAAGGACCTGAATGCTAATATCCATAGGAACTGCTCTGCAGCTTCTTTTAATTAGCTGAGATGGATTTTGGGAGGTCAGCGTAACACATTCAAGTGAAATTTATGTTGGTTTTCTTTGTAAACTGTTGCAGTTGGAATTCTTCCCAGTGAGTGGTCAAAGTGCTCTTTTTTGCTTGTTTTGATGAGATTTGGGTAGAGGTGAAATAGAGGTGGGGGGTGAAAGTAGGCCAAAAAATCTGAAAATATACTTTTTTTTTTTTTTTTTTTTTTGAGACGGAGTCTCCCTCTGTCGCTCAGGCTGGAGTGCAGTGGTGCAATCTCGGCTCACTGCAAGCTCCGCCTCCCGGGTTCACGCCATTCTCCTGCCTCAGCCTGCCGAGTAGCTGGGACTACAGGCGCCTGCCACCACGCCCGGCTAATTTTTTGTATTTTTAGTAGAGATGGGGTTTCACCGTGTTAGCCAGGATGGTCTCGATCTCCTGACCTCGTGATCCACCCGCCTCTGCCTCCCAAAGTGTGAAAATATACTTATATCCTGCCAACTCTAAGTCCTAACATCTATCTTGCAATAGGCAAATGAACACACTGATGGACAAAGGTTATTCTTACTTTTTATCTGAGCTCAGGGATTTGGTTTTATTAGCTCTTTAGCCTACCTGTTATCTCTTAGCCACTTCTTAGAACCCAATTCCCTCAGCAGTTGAAGACCTCCTTGTTTTGCACTAAATACGCTTTTGGTCCAGGTGAGTATAGACCAGCGGTTCCCAACCTTTTTGGCACCAGGGACCGGCTTCGTGGAAGACAATTTTTTCACGGACCAGGAGGGTGGTGTGGGGATGGTTTCAGGATGAAACTGTTCCACCTGAGATCATCAGGCAGTAATTAGACTGTCATAAGGAGCGTGCAACTCAGATCCCTCACGTGCACAGTTCACAATAGGGTTCACTCTCCTATGAGATTCTAATGCCACCAGTGATCTGACAGGAGGCAGAGCTCAGGTGGTAATCCTCGCTTGCCTGTCACTCGCTTCCTGCTTTGCAGCCCGGTTACTAACAGGCCACGGACTAGCGTCGGTCTGCTGCCCAAGGGTTGGGGCCCCCTGCTGCAGACCCAGTGTTGGTATATGCAAATATTGCTTGCCGTTTTGGAGTCTGGAAATGTTGGCCACTGTCTGGTCATTCACTTGCTTTGACTCACCCTTTCTCCACGTCCTTTTCTCAGTTTTCCCTCTGTGGATTAGAGCCACAAATCTATGCCCTCATTTTCCAGTCCTGAAAATGGAGACATGTGACCTGGCATAGTTTTTGTTGTTTCTTCCAGGACTGAAGTAATCTGGGAAATGTAGTTTGGCTGCCAAGAATTTGGCCTTTCCTAGACACATTGCTGGTTGATTAGAACAACAGAGGAGAATGTTAGTCTGGGAGGCGTGCTCACATTCCCAGTGTAGCTCAGGGGGCCCTTTCACCAGATAGGACTCACAGACTTCTCAAGTCCCTATTGCGATGTGGCTTCTGGGACACCTTCAACCTCTGTCCCTGGTAAGCCAATGGCTGCTTCATTTCCCATGTTGGTTTCCACCAATTTTCTGGGACCTCCACATTAATACCTACTTTCCCGTTTCCTTTTAAATCTCCTGGCAGTTCTACTGCTTGGAATGCATTCTACAGATATACTTGCGTAGATAAGAGATGACCCATTTCATAATAGCAATCACATCTAACACTTGCTGAGGATTTACCTGGTTTCTGGAACTAAGAATTTTACATATTTTTCATGTATTTCATTCTTTAAAAAACTCTGTGAGGTGGGACTGATAGTATCTTCATTTTCAGATAAGGCAGTTTAAGCAGGAAGAAAGTAAAATGTAACCAAAGGTGTATTTTTTTTTTAATTGCAGCTGTGGTTTTAATAAGAAAATATTAGAAACAATGTAATCAATGTGTGTCTAATTAAATACATAATGCTTTATTGCCAATACCATAGGATACTGTGCAGCCACAGAAAAATGGTATTGAATATCTTCATATAATAGCGTGAAAATCCCTCCATAATACATGAAGTGAAAACAAGTAAGTCTGTATATAAAATGCAGGCTGGGCATGGTAGCTCAGGCTTGTAATCCCAGCACTTTTGGAGGCTGAGGCGGGTGGATCACCTAGTTCGAGACCAGCCTGGCCAACCTGCTGAAACCCTGTCTTTACTAAAAATACAAAAAATTAGCCAGGCATGGTGGTGGGCGTCTGTAATCCCAGCTACTTGGAAGGCTGAGGCAGGAGAATCGCTTGAACCAGGGAGGTGGAGGTTGCAGGGAGCTGAGATCACCTCACTGCACTCCAGCCTGGGCAACAAGAGCAAAACTCTGTCTCAAATTAAAAAAAAAAAAAAAAAAAAAAAAAAGAAAGTATAATATGCATAAATCAGCTCAACCATTGTGGAAGACAGTGTGGCCATCATCTTCAGCAAACTAACACAGTAACAGCAAACCAAACACTGCATGTTCTCACTCACAAGTGGGAGCTGAGCAATGAGAACACATGGACACAGGGAGGGGAACGTCACCCATCCCTGGGCCTGTCGGGGGTTGGGAGGTGAAGGGAGGGAGAGCATCAGATTTTTATTATTAGTTAATTTGTTTTGGTCGTCATGACTAGACTGTAATTCACATGGTTTAAAACAAGTATCAAAATATAGTGAAAACAGTCTCCCTTCCACCTGCGTGCCTCCTCTGCCAGCACTGCCCCTCTCCACCATAGATACTCACTATCATTAGTCCCTTGGGTAATGTTCTAGAAATTATAGGGCAAAATTGTCCTCTGTCAAACCCCTTACACAACTGAAGCATATTACACTTCAGTTTATTCATTTTTTTCTTTCTCTCTTCCAGCTCTGTGTCATCTCCCTGTTCCTTTCTTATCTTCCCAAACAAGATTTCTCTCATCTGGTGATGCGAATGAAACTACAGTCTTGTAGTTACCTGGGCTTGAAGCTCTGGAATCATGTTAGACCTATCTTCTTCTTCTTTTGTGTTTAATTTAATTTAATTTTACTTTAAGTTCCTGGATGCATGTGTGGAACACGCAGGTTTGTTACCTAGGTAAATGTGTGCCGTGGTGGTTTTGCTGCACCTCTCAATATATCACCTAGGTATGAAGCCCCACATGCATTAACTATTTGTTCTGATGCATTTTCCTTGAAAGGAGGCCTCTAGTTTTCACCAAGTTATCAAAAATATTCAAGATCCCCTTAGGTTGCTTAGGATGGTGGTAACTGTTCCTTGTTACCTTAGGAAGGATGCAGATATTCTTATGTAACCTGTCTGTAGGCATGTTCTCTAGGGCCATCAAATGCTTTTTTTTTTTTTTTTTAGACGGTGTCTCGCTGTGTCCCCCAGGTTGGAGTGCAGTGGTGCGATCTCAGCTCACTGCAAGCTCCGCCTCCTGGGTTCACGCCGTTCTCCTGCCTCAGCCTCCCAAGTAGCTGGGACTACAGGCACCTGCCAACACGCCCAGCTAATTTTTTGTATTTTTAGTAGAAACGGGGTTTCACCGTGTTAGCCAAGATGGTCTCGATCTCCTGACCTCGTGATCCGCCTGTCTCGGCCTCCCAAAGTGCTGGGATTACAGGCGTGAGCCACCGCGCCCGGCCGGCCATCAAATGCTTTTAAAAAATTGAATTAATTGCCAACTCTAACAACTGAAGGATTTCACATAGAAATGTGGATTCAGTGCTTAGGTAGGAAAATGGAAGATTTGGCAGCCCTAGGCTTGCATTTCTACATGGCCACGGTCCTCCCGAGCTAGGTAGAGGATGCCTCTTTCATGGAGAGAGTGTTCTCTTTTTTGCCTCAGGCCACTCTTACAACCTGTTGTAGTCTAAATGACACTGGCTTGGCTTGAGAAGAAGTGGGTCCTAGTCTCTTTTCTTCCTAAAGCAACTCTTTAAAAATGTGAATATTTTTTCAGATGATAAAAATGAGATTCAGACAGTTTAGATGGAATCAGCCTCAGCTGTTCACTGAAGTGGGTTAGGATCGTGTGAAACTTGAACTCAGATCATCTAACTTTATTCTAATATTCTTTCCACTGAACCACAGTTGTCCCCCATTATTGTTACGATTTTTGACCTTCAAGGCATTCCTAGAGATAGGTAGAGTATTATAGGCATTTCACAGATGAGTAAGTTGAAACTTGGTTCAGCTCTGAAAAAGGAAAATTACGTTCTGAAAGGGCAGAGCTCATATTTGGTCTCAGGTTTTTTGACTCAAACACTATACTCCTTTAGTGGTACTCAAAAACCTCAGAGATCCATATAATTCTGACATTTTTTACAGCAGTGATATTAATGATTCTAACATATTTGACTCCAAACAGAAGCAGGAAAGGTGGAGGGACCCCCATTGTTGATGTTGTCTCAGAACTGGAAGAAAGTTCCTGCGGTCAGTCAGAGAATAACTTGTAGTAGACTCACTCCTTGCAAAGCACTGACTGGTCTGGGACCATGGGCTGCAAAGTGGGAGAGATGTTAAGAGGAATAAGGAATTGCTTTCCAGAACCCTATAAACTTAGATGGGCAACCTAGCTGAGTATACCTGAGAGGATTTAACAGCTTTATAAAGGCCACACCTTAAGTTCATGTTAACATTATTTTACCTGCATTCTTACCCATAGAGTAACAAGAATTGTCCTATTTTATAGTATTAGAGCTGTCCTATTGTATAACAGTAGAGATGGCTGCTTTGATGGACACTTCTTGTAAGCCGTAGTATATTTGATGCATATTTATTAGGGCTGTGTATTGGTGGCCAAATTTGTAAAGTGAAGACTCTGCAATAAATGAAGAAGCATACATAGGGTGTGTTATTTTCCTGGATGGTCCTTTTCCCATTGCAGAGTTTGCAATCATTTTGCAATCTTCACTTACATGTGATGTAGAAGAAAAAGTACAGAGAGGGCCAATTATCATAAAAGACACTTTGCGTAGTGGTGAAATGCTGGACTTGTAGCCAGTCTGCCAGGTTTAAATCCTGGCTCTATCACTTAGCAGCTTGTGTGACCTTAGATCATTAATTTATGTAACCCTTTGTTGCCTCAGTTTTCTCCTCTGTTAAATGAAAAGATTAGACAATTCATATCCGATAGAGTTGCTGTGAAAGTCAGCTAATTGCATGTGAAACATTCTTAGGAGAGAGCCTGGCATATACTAAATAGTGCATAGGTATTAGCTGCTGCTGCTGTTTTGTTTTGCTGTTTTTAATCATTGTTGAGGTGCCTATTCCTCTGTTGCTATGCTGTAGCAAATCGAGCTTTGTAACTAGAGCTAAGAAACTGGTGGGAACCTAGGCATGGAAGTTGTAAATGTGTACCCTTTGGGCTGAGCACTATAACATGAGGGGTTTAGACTAATCCCTAATAGTCTGCCTAGCTGCAAACAAGTCTGGGATATCTGTCAGTCATGAGAAGCATCATTAAGCATGTGATGGTCTCTGAGGCTGGGCCCTTCAACTTGTATGAAAAACCCCAGCTGTCAAAAGTTAGGTAGAGAGCTTTGGACCTCAAGTCCTGACTGCCACTCTCCAGCTCTGTGATCTCATGCAAATCACTTTGTCTCAGGACTTTGTCTTCCTCACCCCCATGTAAAAGTGGGATGATAACATCATTTTCCAGGATCAGGGTGGGGAATAAATAGACCATGTTTACTAAATGTCCTACAGAGTGTGGTGGCCAAGTAGGTGCTTAGAAAGTGCCTGCAGCTCTCAGTATTATTGTGAATGAAAAATTCTGGCCTCATATCCGGTAAATCAAAATACTTCACCCTAACTCCTAAGGCAATATTGTTGCCTAGAATCATCAGCATATTTGGAGACCAATAACGCAGTTTGCATATTACATGGAGAATGTGGGTGGACTAATTGCATCCAGGCATGGGGCGACTGGCTTGAGATTAAATCAAAAGGAATTTCCTGAGTTTGTGATGTAAGGGAAGCTCAAGAGACTGGAATACTCAGGAAGTGAAATCCCAGATACAAGGACTGAAAATAATCATTCAAGTGGCGGAAAGGGTGATAGAAAGATTGATCAATGGCACCGAGTTTAGTGGGACATCTGCGCTGTGCTCCCTCTTTGGTTTCCTCCCTTTCGTGGCTGAGAGGTTTGGCGTATCAGTGCTTCTTCCTCCTCAGCCAGAAAGTTTCAGTTTTTCTATATTCTGCCCACCCTCTTTTCTTGCCTGTATTTGTCCATTCATTCAATAAAGACTCATTTGGCTCCAAAATATTCATTGAGGAGCTAAATGTGCCAGGTCCTGGAGATGCAACAGTAAAACACACATATGCATATACCCACATGCACGTGCATACACAATTTGCACACATACGTGCACATGCACACCTCCATGCATATGAACATGGATGCACACATGGCCACGTGAATCCCTCTCTTCTTGGAATTGACATTCTAGTTGAGGAGGACAGAAAATTTAAACAATAGTAGTAAGGAAAATATGTAGTTTGTTTCACTTGACGATTATTGTAGGTTTCCCCACAATTTTTTTTTTCCTGCCTCTGCTGTTTGGGAGGTTGTGTGTCCAACTATTTCTATTCTTTGAAGAACTTCTAGCCTAATTGGTTAAGCTTCACAGAATCTCTTCAAACTGTTTCTTAAAGGGCTCTAGTTATTGAATAAGTTTTGATTCACAATTTCATGAAAAAATTTGTAAACATATTAGAATGTGGTAATATGGTTTTTCTGTTTATTGTGCTAAAAGCAAAAGTGTAGAAAAGTACAAAAACCATGAAAATATACCTTGTTTGAAGTAAATAAATATGAACATGAAATATATTATTTAACCATGCTGGAGGTCAATTTTAAATGAATTCTGCTTTTCTCTGGGCTTAAAAAGAAAACTTAGTAACTAGTGGGTTGCTATGTTTTATGTTAAGCAATATTTAAATTGAAATCAAAGTAGAGTAAGTACATATTTTAACTAAAACAGGTATGTCTGGTTATGGGGCAAGTAAAATTGTATAGCAATGAAATTAAATAAAAAACCTATGAATATTTTTTGAGTTTGAAATACAATTGGCAGAATCTGAGCTTGCTATACATCTAGTTGGCTTTTAAGGGAAACTGATTTTTTAAATTTCCCTTCTTTGATTTTGGATCTTGACTTAAAGAATCCAGATTCCCATAAACATTATACAGAAAGTTCTAATGGTGCCAGGAATTAGAAAAATCTCATTTCTTTTTTTTAAAATTTTTTTTTATTTCAATAGGTTTTTGGGGAACAGGTGGTGTTTGGTTACATGAGTAAGTTCTTTGGTGGTGATTTCTGAGATTTCAGTGCACCCATCATCCGAGCAGTGTAACTATACCCAGTGTGTAGTCTTTTATTCCTCATCCCTCTCCCACTCTTTCCTCTGAGTCCCCAAAGTCCATTTTCTCATTCTTACGCCATTGCATCCTCATAGCTTAGCTTCCACTTATGAGTGAGAACATATGATGTTTGGTTTTCCATTCCTGAGTTTCTTCACTTAGAATAATGTCCTCCAGTTTCATCCAGGTTCCTTGAATGCCATTATTTCATTTCTTGTTATGGCTGACTAGTATTCCATGGTGTGTATATGTGTGTGTATGTGTGTGTATATATATATATATATATATATATATATATATATATATACACACACACACACACATAAAACATTTTATCCACTCGTTGACTGATGGGCGTTTGTGCTGGTTCCATATTTTTGCAATTGGGAATTGTACATCTATAAATGTGTGTGCAAATATCTTTTTCATACGACTTCTTTTCCTCTGGGTAGATACTAGGAGTGGGATTGCTGGATCAAATAGTAGTCCTACTTTTAGAAATCTCCAGGCCGGGTGCAGTGGCTCACGCCTGTAATCCCAGCACTTTGGGAGGCCGAGGCGGGTGGATCACGAGTTCAGGAAATCGAGACCATCCTGGCTCACACGGTGAAACCCCGTCTCTACTAAAAATACAAAAAAATTAGGGGGGCGTGGTGGTGGGTGCCTGTAGTCCCATCTACTCGGGAGGCTCAGGCAGGAGAATGGGGTGAATCTGGGAGGTGGAGCTTGCAGTGAGCTGAGATCGCACCACTGCGCTCCAACCTGGGTGACAGAGCAAGACTCTGTCTCAAAAAAAAAAAAAAAAAGAAAAATATTCACACTGTTTTCCATAGTGATTGTAATAGTTTACATTCCCACCAACAGTGTAAATCTCATTTCTTAATGGCTTGTTGGAAATTAAAGAGACATCAGGAAACAGGCAAGCCTTTTTTTTTTTTTTTTTTTTTTTTTGGGAGACGGAGTCGCCGTCTGTCGCCCAGGCTAGAGTGCAGTGGTGCTATCTCGACTCACTGCAACCTCTGCCTCCCAGGCTCAAGCGGTTCTCCTGTCTCAGCCTCCCACAAACCATTTTTAACTTAAATCTTCTTAGTGTAAAGATGACAACTAATATATTAAATATATGTTTTTTTAAATGGAGTTTATGCTGAGGAAGAATTATTTTGAAAATAATTTATTTGGAAATATTTCCATTGTTAGATTTTTGTTGCTAAAAATAGCATATATTCACCATTAAAACTTTCCTAGCTTCTCAGCTTAAAACAGCATTGAAAAATGACTATTTTACTTTGTCTAAAAAAGTCTTTCAACAAGGGTCTCAATAGTTTTTGAATTCATTGGTTTAATTTCTTTTGATAAGTTTGCAAGAACAACTGATAGACATTAAGATAGCTGTGATGCATTGGTAAATTTTAATAAAATCTTTTCTTATGAAATTGGCCAATGGGATTTAAAAGCTTGGTCATGGTTTTCTAAGTGTAGCCCCAAATGCACTTCTATGTGGATTCACATAGCTTTGTTAGCTTTCTTACGTAGTTGTAACCCTCATTAATTCCAAGTTTTGGGAGAAAAAAAATCCTGAATTTCAAACCTGTTCTTGGAATCACTGGTTTATAAAATATAGACTGGGTTGAAAAATAATGAAGCATGACCTATTATGTTGGTTTTACTACATTTTTTCTTACAATTAATAAATAAGATAAAAATTATTTTAAAATGTATCTTAATCTTATTCTTCTTATTTTTGTACATTTCACAATATACATTTTATGTCAGTAAAGCAGAGTGTGTATATTACCTAAAAATAAACCAGTAGATACTGCATGTTCAATTAAAAAAAAAAATGGATGGAGGCCGGGCGTGGTGACTCATGCCTGTAATCCCAGCACTTTGGGAAGCTGAGGCAGGCAGATCACTTGAGGTCAGGAGTCCAAGACCAGCCTGGCTAACATGGCGAAACCCCGTCTCTACTAAAAATACAAAAATTAGCCAGGCCTGGTGGCACACGCCTGTAACCAGCTGCATGGGAGGCTGAGGCACGAGAATTGCTTGAACCTGGGAGGTGGAAGTTGCAATGAGCCAAGATCACCTCATTACACTCCAGCCTGAGCGACAGAGCGAGACCGTCTCAAAAAACAAAAACAAACAAAAAATGACAGGGTAGTGTACAGTAGAGAATTGAGAAAATCACCAAATAAGATGATATTCTACTGGTACTGAAGGGTTAATAATACTCACCTATCTTTGTGTTACTCACCTGTCAGGAACCTCCCAGGAATGGGTTGATCGTATATTTTATTGTACGTGTTTTATGAATGAAATGCATTTTTATTATCGAATGAAGAAAGCGTATAGGACAATGGGGAATGATTTTTCTCTTAATCTATCTTTTCAGCTCTCCTCGTGTAGCATATGTTGGGCTCCCCAGTTTTAATTGTGCAGACTGGGAGATTTTGCTACATTAGGGATCACATCACTTTCTTTGTGCAGATAGAATCTCAGTCTCTCTTGTTCTTTTCTTTCTCTCGTGGAGATAATAATCTAACTCTGACATCCATGATGTGATGATTTGCCAGGTGCTCTATTTCTAGTTACAGCTACTAGGGAATTGCAAGAAGACATTGGGAAATGGTACTTGGCCTCCACTTAGCTTTATTCAGATTGGCTTGTTTCCCAAGGACCCACAGGATCAATGATGCGTGCAGTGCTAAAGGGCAGCTGCGAGGTCAGGGCGTATTTATTGCTTGCTGGGGCATGTTATTGACCAATAAGAAGTTAAACAGTTCCTAGCTACAGCTAAGACATTGCCTCTTAGGCAGGAAGACAAGAGATCACCTCGGGCAACTTTCGTTTACACAGAGAGGTGTGTAAAGTGGAACCAAGGCTTGCAACTCTAGGCATCCCTTGTGTTTGTCAGGATTTCAGCTTATTTGGGGTGGCTGCAAGGCTTTGAGACATGCCCATGATGCTATGCATTTTTCTAAACTCAGCCTTTGTCAAGGTAGTCAGGGATTGTTCATTTTGAAACCTCTGTAGATATCTGCATGTTTGCTGCAGAGGTTTTGTCTAGGTGAGATGGACTGGCTCATGTTTCCTAATGCTGATGCCCCTCCCTCCCTTCCATCTGTCTTTTATACACACAGATCTATTTATTACTTTCTTTTCTTTGAAAAGTATAACTTAGCTTTGGATAAAGGAGGAACAGGATCACATTTGATTAAACGCAAGCAACAGTTTACCTCGCATGGGCTTGGATGAATAAGGAATCCAAAAGGAGCGGTATTCAGGAAAAAATAAACTGTGTGTGTGTGTATGTGTGTGTGTATGTGTGTATAAAGTACAGATATATATATACACACACACACATATATACACACACATACATATATATATATATACACTCAGAAATAAGTAGTGAAAAATCTCCTTTTAGCTTTATGAGATGTTCTGAGCTCAGCTCTGAGGTTTATGTTCTGACTATGAAAAATAAAATGATTTTCCTAAGTTTTTAAAGAATCTTTCTTTCTTTCTAGGTGTAAAAAGAACTTTTTTTGTGAACTATTGAATGAAGAGGTGAGGAAGGAGAGGCAGGAGGAAGAAAACAATACAAATCAGGCTGAAAGGCCTACAGATTAAAAACTAACACTGCCTCCCCTGCAGTGAGATAGTCCTTTCATTTTAGCTCCTTGCATTGAAATAGCATTGAGGATTAAATTTGTGTAAGCCCCACAAAATTCAAAATTTGTGTGCTTTTCTGACCACTTGCCTTCTAGTGGAAATTTTAAGCATATTAGAGGATATGTTTCTGTGGGAGCTGATCAGAATGGTACTAGGAGTACAAAAGAATATCTAAAACTAAAACACAGCTGTATTTCAGATCATACTGCTTCATCACATCGAGTGCATCTACAAAGGTAATAAATAGTATGTGGCTGAGTTAGGGCTTGGGACCATTTTCTAGAAGATTTGCCCTTTCTGCAATTCTAGTCTCTATAATGATTGGAGTGTAGGAGTTAAGTTGTGGAGCGTCTCATAAATTTAACTAGAATCATCCCCTCTTAAAATCTAAATCAAATATTGACATATTAGTTGGCCATTATTTGATTACATTTTTATTGGTTTAGGCAGTGAGAGATGTTTTGTGCAGAATCTGGTTGTTTTCAGCCCTAAAGTAAGGCATTGCATTATTTCTAAATAATCCTATAAAGCACTAAATTAAAAAATTAAAACAACCAACTTTATAAATGATGGCACTGCTAGTTTTCTATGTGCCAGCCTCTCATTCCGGAATTTCTGAAAGGAAGAAGAAAAGTAAATTAACATTGATCACGGGCCTACTCCATCCCTGGCTTTGTGTTTATACATGACTTACGTTCCCTCCCTTCTCAGAACTCTGGCGTGTTAGTGGTATTACCTTGCTCTTACAAGTGAAGAACGGTTAACTAATTTGGGGAAGGTTACTCAGTTAGGGAGTAATTGAGCTGAAGTAGGAATGCAGTGCTGACTTCTGTAATCTTTCTCTTTCAGTTTTACCAAAATGGACTCATTCTGACTCATTTGGGGGTTTTACAAGTTAGCCCTCGGTAACAAGTGCCCAGCAGCCTCGCCTGTATTCAGCTCTTCTATATTTGTGTGATGGGCACAGAACACCTTCATATGTATGCTTTCTTATCCTCATGATCAGCCAACAGAGGCATGAATCTACCAAAAGAGGCAAATTCCTCCTTAAAAAATGCAGAATTTTAGGCTGGGCACAATAGTTCATGCCTGTAATCCCAGCACTTTGGGAGGTGAGGAGGGAGCATCACTTGAGGTCAAGAGTTGGAGACCTTGTCTTTACAAAATATTTTTAAAATTAGCCAGACTTGGTGGCACATGCCCGTTGTCTTAGTGTACTCGGGAGCCTGAGGTGGGAAAGTCGCTTGAGCCCAGGAATTTGAGGCTGCAGTGAGCTATGATTGTGCCACTGTACTCCAGCTTGGGTAACACAGTAAGACCTTGTCTTTTAAAAATGTAAAATAGGCTGGGTGTGGTGGCTCACACCTGTAATCCCAGCAATTTGGGAGGCTGAGACAGGTGGATCACGAGGTCAGGAGTTCAAGAGCAGCCTGACCAACATGGTGAAATCCCGTCTCTATTAAAAATACAAAAATTAGCCGGGCATGGTGGTGGGCACCTGTAATCCCAGCTACTCAGGAGGCTGAGGCAGGAGAATTGCTTGAACTCAGGAGGCAGAGGTTGCAGTGAGCCAAGATCGAGCTACTGCACTCCAGCCTGGTGACAGAGCAAGACTCCGTCTCAAAAAAAAAAAAAAAAAAGTAAAATAAAATGCAGAATTTCTCCATATGCATGAATGGCAGTGGGTTTCCTCTCTCAAAGAAGATAGATCCTTTGCAAAAGCATAAAACTGAACCATGAAGGATGTTACAGGGAAGGAAAGGCTGCTCAGTCAGGGTGATTCACTGGGGATGAGGCATCTTGGGGGTTCCTTGGGGAGCAGAGGTGAGCCCCAATAAAAGACAGCTTTGTATTAAAACCATGGGGGTTCAGAGTACTTATTAACTTATAAAATATCATCAGAATGAGCTCATCTGAGCTAATGTTTCAGACAAAGCACAGAGTAGGCTGTTTACTATTCTGTACCTCTACTGAATAATGGAAATTGTATTTTTTGGTTTAGCCAGTTTGTTTTTATCTTTCTTGATCTCTTTCTCAAAGCAATTTCTGTTTGAGTTAGTGGCTTTAACCACTTATCCCTAGGTATGTATCAAGATTGGTAAACTATGGACCACCAGCCAAATATGGCCCCTTAGAGACAGAGGTTCTCAACCCTGGTCTATAGTCATGATTTTGGGGGTTTATTGTACCTTATGTACTTATTGTAAATAAATATAAATTCTTTCTGAAAGTAGGTAGGGGTAGAACTCTAAATATACATCCATCAACATATCCAAGTTGGTCAGACTGAAAATTGAAAATTACCCCTTTTTGGTGTGTTATGACTATTTGTTAAAAAAATTATATATATATAAAGTATATTATATATAAAGTATATATAAAGTGTGTATATATATATATAGTATGACAACTATACCATACAGGGAAGGGCCAATCAATGCCTCAGTTTGAGCATCTCCACTTTAAATTGTCCAGACATGCAGAAGAAGACTCTCCCTCTTCCCTAGTTAATGAGCTTCATTGCAATTGAGGATTTTGAGAGGGGTGCCACTTCCCTCAAATGGTATTCCCTGTTTAATGACTGCTACTGCTAAAGGTATTGTGAGTGTAACATGGAGAAGGAACCCAAGGCATCTGGCACTTTATCTCTCATTGTGTGCAAGAGCTGGGTAACATTATAGAGAAGTGTTCCAGAATTAAAGTGGTGCTCTGCTGGCCTGTACCTACAAGAGATAGTGATGGAAATTTTAGTTGTTTCTCCTATAAAAATGTTAGCTGCT
Source organism: Gorilla gorilla gorilla (assembly GCF_029281585.2). Taxonomy (NCBI): domain Eukaryota; kingdom Metazoa; phylum Chordata; class Mammalia; order Primates; family Hominidae; genus Gorilla; species Gorilla gorilla. The sequence goes on along the minus strand of NC_073231.2, from coordinate 123,864,238 downwards.
TGGCCCAGAATGGGCTAAGATGTTCAATGACAGAGATTGAGTGTTCAATTGTGTTACAATGAGCCATTTGAACAATTTCTGTTTGTCCTCTGCCTGTCACTTTTCTCTTTCCCCTTTCCAATCCTGCTTTAAGAAATGTAGGAATAGCAGTTTTGCAAAGGATCTCAGCAATTCTAATATGAAAGATTATTTTTCTGGTTACCGAGTCTGCATTACAAATTACTCCAAAATTTACTGGCATAAACAGCCATTTATTAAGTTGATGGATTCTGGGGCCAAGCATTAAGATAGGACGGTGCACAGATGACTTGTCTTTGTTCCACGATGTATAGGGTCTCTGCTGAAGAGCTCAAAGGCTGTGGCTAAAATCATCTGAAGCAGCGTTGTGTCTGGTAGAACTTTCTGTGTGATGAAAATATTCTATATCTGTACTGACCAATATGGCAGCCACTAGCCGTACATGGCCATAGAGCAACTGTAATGTAACTAGTGCCATTGTAGAATTGAAGTTTTTATTTAATTAATTTAGATATAAATACCCACTAGTGGCTACCATATTGGACAGCACAGATCTGAAGGCTTGCTCACCCATATCTAGCAGTTGGTGCTAGGTGACAGTAGACTTTAGTTGGGGCTCTCTCCATTGGAACACCTTTCTGTGGCCTCTTCCTGTAGTCGGCTGTTCCTCATCATATGGTGGCTGGGTTCCAAGGGCGAGCATCTTAAGAGAAGGAACCAAGGGAAGTAGCCTTGGAGCCAGCAATCTTGCTTCCACTGTATTATATTTATCCTGTCTAGATTCAAAGGCAAGGGCAGTAGACCCCATTTCTTGATGAGAAGTGGCAAGGTTCTGGGAGAGCACCAGGACAAGAAATATTGCTATAATCATATCTGGAAATAATCTGCCACAGTTGTTCCAGGTACCCAGTCCATTCGTTCATTTATTATTCATTCAGCAGACAGTGAATCCCTACTTGGTTACTTGGCATCAGGTTACTTAGAGAATGGCAGTTGATGATAATGAAGCTCATAAAAATGTGAAGGAGGTGGTTGGGAAGGCATGTATAGGTATCTCCAAAGCTGTATGGTATATGCCATGATAATACATGGTAAGCAGAGAATGGATGATTAGCTTAGACACGTAGGGGCATCTTTGAAGAAGCAACATGAAAACTGGATCTTAAATTTGCAGTAAACTAAGGAGTTTGCCAGAGAGAGAGAAAGAGAAGTCATTTAGGCAAAAAGTTAAGCCTACACAAAGTCAGAGAGGCAAAATGGTAAGCTTTTCCTGGGGATGCCTCAACTCTACATTGCTTGTTCAGAAAAGAGCACTGTACAGCTACCCTGCCAACCACGTCCTTCATTTTCAGTGTGTGTCCCCACCCACGCCATGCATATTGAAAACCAGCCGCATACCCAGCAGGTCACCAATCCAGAAAAATCCATAGCCCAAGGGGATATCATTGATGAATTACAGACAAGTTGCCTATCAGCAGGAATCCTGGATTGGATTAGAGAATCCTCATACCATGCTGGCTTTTCTAAAGAAGATCTGGCTCTCAGAGAGGAACAAAGATGCCTGAACACATGGTCTGCATTGAAAACAAATATTGATTGGCCCCTGCTGGGTTGCTGAGCTAGAGTGGGTTAGAATCTGATGTCAAAAAGTGCTGGGGTGTGGAAAACCATTAACTCTGCTGATTGACCAGAATAAAAGCTCCATCTATTTTTAAGATCTTAAAAAAATGAGGGTGAAATCTTTAAGTGGGCGGAAGGACAGAATTGATGGTGAGAACCCATAGTTAGGCAAAAACACTCTCTCTCAGTTTGTCTTCATGACTCTGGACACAGATCTTAGGCCATTTGTCCCTATCTTCTATATAGCATTTTTTGGACCTGTGACTATTTATTAATGCTGCACTAAATTTACTCAATTGCAAATTAACGTCCAAATAGCTGATGTTCTGTGGTGTTCAGATTTAGGATTCAGACCGTCTGCTGGGTGTTCTTATTACACTGGTAGAAAAATGCTCTGGCTGTATCTGATTGCATCCGACAGTTAGATATATTTCTGTCACTGCCAGATGTACAAGATACTGTAAAAGGAGCATTTTCTCTAGCAAATTAGACTTGCTAGCTCCATGGATCTAGATTGACTAAAACAGCTTGTTGCCCCAGGGATGTAGCTGGATTTGGCTTGGTCATTTCTTTTAAATACAGGACTTCAGAAACCTGATCTAGAGTCCTTTTCTTTTGGAGACAGTATCTTGCTCTGTTGCCCAGGCTGGGGTCTAGTGGCATGATCATGGCTCATTGCAGTCTCAACCTCCCAGGCTCAAGTGATCCTCCTGCCTCACTCTCCCTAGTAGCTGGGACTACAGACGGGTATCACCATGACTGGCTAATTTTTGTATTTTTTATAGAGATGGGCTTTGCCATGTTGCTCAGGCTGTTCTCAAACTCCTAGACTCAAGTGATCCATCTGGCTCAGCCTCCCAAAGTGCTGGGATTACAGGTGTGAGCAACTGTGCCCAGCTGATCCAAGTCCTTTTAATGAAGATTTTCCAGATCTGCTGCCTTTACTTTTAAACCTGAGATGTGTTTGTCTTTCTAGAGTAGCCCTCCCAATAGAACTTCTTATGATGATGACGTATTCTAAATGTACGTGGTAAGCATTAGCCACATGTAGATATTAAGTACTTGAAATGTGGCTTGGGCAAATGGGGAGCTGTTTAAAATTCAATTAAATTTAAATTTAAATAGCCATATGTGGCTAGTGGCTGTGTCATTGGGCAGCACAGTTCTAGCATCCGCTTTTAGAGATGGTATTTGCTTAGAGAAGAGTAAGAACTTTGCTAGCTCTGTAACTTTTTAGCAGTATCTTAATTTGAGTCATCTCTTTCCTCTAACAACAATCTAGGAAAAGAAGCCATTGGCCATTGGGGATGCCATTGGCCAACTAAGGGCTGGGATGGGGACTTGAGCAAGGGCCACTAGGCTGGCCATAAAACCTGTCACTTTGGCTTCTTTACTCATTTTCCTGAAGTATTCTCCGCAAGATAACCAGGACATTTTTAGTAGGTTCCATAGCCTAATCAAAGGTGTTTGGGAAGGCCTGGTTAATTACAGTTGTACGGGTTTCCTTCCAGAAGATTTTCTCAGCCTTAACTATACTCATGGATTGTGATTCTCCAGATGAGGCTGTGGTATCACTGCCAAACGTATTTGATATGAACAGAACCCCTTTTCTCTTTCTGGTGTTGTTCTGCGTAATAATATGCTTTGGGAAATGTTGGTTTAAGCAATGAGACTTCCTGCTACAATAGATGGTAAACTTAAGGCATATTATAGGCAATTAACATATCCCTTTTCTGGACTTTGGTGGAATTTGAAATCTGCATTTATAGTTTGACTCCGTTCATCCTTCACTGTGTTTGCATTTTTAGTTAACTCTTCAAGTACATAAATATCCAGGCTGGCCTGGCTGTATCCTGCAGGGCCAGAGATTTGTGTCAAGTTTAGTTCTTATAGTTGGAGAAATGCTAGTGTTTCCTCCATCAGTAATTTTTTTATCTGTTGATCCCCATGCAGCTGTGAGTATGAATGCATACATATTTCTCCTTTTTTTTTTAAAACTTGATCAGCCAGCAGGAGATGAAATAGAGCAGATCACAGCTCCCTGTTCATTTAATCATATGAGTTACTAAAGGAAGGAAAAAGAAAGAAATGTAAAAATGGAGAAATATCTCCTCCCCTTTCTTTTTCTCTCTCTTTCTTTTTAAAAATTGTTCAACAAGTTATCTGCAGAAAACATCTGCCTCTCAAAGAATAAATGTAATTTGGGTTCTGAACTCATATGTCCCTCTGGTTGGAAGGAAGAGTTTTTTGCACATGAAGTGAAATCAGCTAAGATGCTGTCTGTGAAGCTGAAATATTGAGATTTATAAGATGACAGTAAAGTAGTGAAAAGTGGTGTTTTTCTGCTTGACACTGTCACCACTGTGGAATAAGAATTCCGGGAAGAAGAGACTTAGATACAGGGTCTACAGCTGTCTGTTCCCATGCCATGGAAGGTTCTTCCAGCCACCTTGTTATGGCGATCCTCCTGGCAGGGAATGAGAGCCATCTCCACTGCCTCCCTTTGAGTGGTTATCTGGCTTGTGTTGTTTGTCTTGTCGGGAGACCAAGGGCCTTGCAAAGTAGGTGCCTGTGAAGAGTGTCAGCTGAGGCCCTGCAGGGAGCTGGAAGCTTGGAAGGCCTGGGAGACAATGCCTGGCTAATGTATGAGGCCTGGAAGACTCTTCTTTGTTAAGAAGATTCATGGGTCTCTGAGGAGTGGAGTAATCAGGGCTAGGAGAAGATGTTGGGCCAAGCCTTGGTATCCTATATCCATCTGCTTGAACATTTTTTTTTTTTTTTTTAGCTAGTTGAAAAGAGGAGGTCCCGTTGAGGCTTATTTGAACAAATATTTGCTCTCCCTAATTATATACCCAGAGCTGCTCTCCTGAATGTTTAATGCAAACCTTAATATTTACAATAGCATAAGGAAGAGTTTATAATGTGTTTGGGAGGCTTCCGAAGTTGGGGCAATAATTCTTCTTTGCACTTATGTAAGACTTTTCTTCCTAAGAGACCTGAGCCATATTTACCTTAGCCACTGTTCACATTGAGATGAAGTGAAGTGAGGGAGGGAGATGAAAACTCCAGAGAAAGGAGGAGCCCCTGTGGGCAGCTGCCAACATGTTTTATAGGTGAGACACTTGTCTTTGCCAAAAGTTGTGTGCCAGCGACAAACTTTTCTTTCTGATCAGGAATAACATGTAAGCCTGTGCTTACAATTGCCTTCTGATATGGATGTGGAGAGTGTCACAGAGGTGCCATGCTGGGTTTTTGACCCTGATGGTGGTAGACTTCTTGCTCAGTGCCCTGCTGTGTGACAAGCCTGACCCATTCCCTTATTAGACTCAAGATTTAGTGAGTCTTAAAAAGATATTTGGAGGCTAGGTGTGGTGGCTCATGCCAGTAATCCCAGCACTTTGGGAGGCCGAGGAGGGTGGATCACTTGAGGTCAGGAGTTCAAGACCAGCCTGGCCAACATGGTGAAACGCTGTGTCCACTAAAAATACAAAAATTAGTTGGGTGTGGTGGTATGTGCCTGTAATCCCAACTACTCAGGAGGCTGAGGCAGGAGAATCACTTGAGCCCGGGAGGTGGAGGTTGCAGTGAGCTGAGATCATGCCACTGCACTCCAGCCTAGGTGACAGAGTCTTACTCCATCTCAAAAAAATAAAAATAAAATAAAAAAAGGAAAATAACTCCAGTAGGGAAGTTGCCAGGTTCAAAAGGCCAAAGAAGAGACTCAGAACCAGCAAAAGATACATGGGATTTTATTAAGGGCTTAATTCAGGGGAGAGAGTCCAGTGGTGGTAGGCTGGACACGAGAACCACCTTATGTACAGAAATGGTCCAGTGGCAATGAGCTGGACAAGGTAACCACTGGCTCAGTGTCAGCAAGCTGGTCGGGAAAACCACAACTGCTTGCAGACATCATGCACTTTATATGGCATTTCACAAATATAAAATTTAGCTGGGCATGGTGGCATGCACCTGTAGTCCCAGCTACTTGGGAGGCTGAGACACAAGAATTGCTTGAACCTGGGATGTGGAGGTTGCAGTGAGCCAAGATTGCGCCACTGTACTCCATCCAGCCTGGGTGACAGAGCGAGGGTCCATCTAAAAAAAAAAAAAAAAAAGACATTGAGGTCTGGAGAACTGAGTTTGAAACCTTCTTCCATTCCGTGTATGGACCTTGGGAAGGCTGTTAAGCCTCCTGGTGCCTTGTTTTTCTCATCTGTAAACTAGGCATAATGAACACCATTTGCACATGGTTGGTACGAAGATTAGAAAGAGTGCAAGTCTAGTGCCTGGCTGCATAGACTCTTGTGTTGGAGCAGCGGTGATTATTAGTTCTGTCATCACCTGTAGAGCCTGTTGACACTCGAAGGCCACCTTAATTTTGCAGTTTGCAAGGGTCCTCTGTAGTGATTTCCAGAGTTTTTCCTCCATGCACGGTGCCTAGAATGATGCAAACTGGGCAGTTACTTGGGGTTTGGATCTTTCCACAAAACAAAAGATGAAAAAGGAGAGATCCTGCCAAATGCAAGCAAGGTGACTTCAAGGAAGTCAGGTTGTGGGCAGTGTTTATGCAAATGGGAACTGCATTCCCCAGCACCGGATCTGTGGGTCTTACTCTTAGGCTTGCCGGCCTTAGCATTATGGCAGCAGCCACTGGAGAGGCACAAGTGGTTCCTGAGCATTTTGCCGTCAGGGAAGGCATAGGTTCAGGTGAATATGTGTAAGCACTCATCTTCTAGGATGCTGGAATGTGTCAAGATGTTGCTTCAGCTGAGTCGGCTTTTCTTTCTTCTCCAACTTTTTCTGTGAAATCTGGTTCTATAGATGCTGTGCCCAGCTGTCAGATTGTCTCAGTTCTCTAGAATTAGTTTAAAATGAAAGTTTTTCCTTGTCTGCTATAGACAGTTCTACAAACAGAATTACTCTCCTTTTCTTAATTGCTTCTGTCTTCAAGGGCAGGAAGAGATAACTTTCTCTATAGGAAGAGAGGGAGACCCAATCTGGGTTCTTTTCTTCTTTTCTCTTTTTTTTTAGGCGGAGTCTCGCTCTGTCGCCTAGGCTGGAGTGCAGTGGTGCAATCTCTGCTCATAACAGCCTCTGCCTCCTGGGCTCAAGTGATTCTCGTGCCTCAGCCTCCCGAGTAGCTGGGATTACAGGCTCATACCACCACACCCAGCTAATATTTTGTATTTTTAGTAGACCTAGTGTTTCACCATGTTGGCCAGGCTGGTATCAAACTCTTGGCCTCTCAAAATGCTGGAATTATAGGCGTGAGCCACTGTGCCCGCCTCCAGTCTGGGTTCTAAGGGATCATTTGCTTTTTCCCATTTTCCACATAAGCAAGTGCATTTGTTTTTTTGGCATAGTTGCTGTCACATGACCGTGTAGGTGAGAAAGCAGTGGGGCTCTTCTGGCAGGGCATGGCACCTGTTGTCCTTAGGCATGGACAGCAAATGTGAGTAGCTAACATCTCGCCCAGATGGATCTCTTTTGTATAAATGTTGATGCTGAAAACTGACTTCCTGTTCTGAACTTTTTTCTTTTGAGTGGCTGAGTGGGTGACTGTCCTAAGATACCAGTATGACTTGGCTGTTTGCAAATGATTGCTCAACAGGGCTTCCCCCAAGTTGTTCTTCCCCATGAGAGGAAGAGTTAGCAAACAGAATGGACTTTGGAGTTGGTCAGTTTAAAAGAGCTATTGAGTACTGCAGGCTCCATTATGAGGTCTGGGGCCACAGGAATGAACTGAACACTTAAGGGTCTTTGTTCTCAAGGAGCGTGTAATTGAGTGGAGGCAGACAGACAACAAACATGGAAGCAGAAATAAACACAAATAGTGGGGGGCAGGGGCAGTGGAGTAGAAGCAAGGAGACCCCTTCGCTGGCTTTTGATGTACTCCAGACCATAGTAATGTGGCTTAGCCGACGCAGGAGCCAGGTGAGGCAGTGCGATGGGGGTAGGGGGAGGAATTGCTTTTGTATTTTAGAGCTAGAGCCAATGGGACTTGCTAGGTCTTGCCTCTGCTATGGCTTAGGTATGTTACTTAACTTCTCTTTAAAACCTTCATTTGTTTTCCTCTGAAAAAGGGAGATACTTCACAGAGTTGTGGTTAAAATAAAATAGTTTTTTAGTTTTTTTTTTTTTTTTTTGAGAGGAGGGGTCTAGCTGTGTTGCCCAGGCTGGTCTCAAACTCCTGGCCCCATTGATCCTCCTGCCTCAGCTTCCTGAGTAGCTGGGATGACAGGCATCAGGCACTGCACCTGTCAGATTTTTTATTTTTAGTTGTTATTTAAGTAGTTATAAAAGAATGAGCACCTCAGACTGGATTTTAGAGGAGAGCCCCCTAGACTGTCTCTGTGTGGCCACTTGTCCAATTCTGGGTTGGACTGGCAGGAGCCTGTGCTCATCTGTCCACAGGGACCACCTCAGTGTTTGGCATTACCAGGCAGCAGTTGCGTCCATTGCCTCTTCTATCCCCTTCTTTGCATTGGAGTAGACATCCCTGGGGGCAGCATGGGAAGAGGTTCCTGCTGCACCTTGCAGGCCTCTCTTGACATCGGGGTTGGGAGGGTGCTGGAGGTGGAGGGAGGTGGGAAGCTCAGGCCTGCACTGTTTTCCTCTCTGCCCGGCCGATCCTGACCCCTCTCTGTTCCTAGCAGCTACCACTGTCTTTGCTGATGCTGTGGTTACCTTTACAGCAGTGGTTCTCAAAGTGTGGTCTGAGCGTCTTTTGCATCAGAATCACCTGAGATGATTATTAAAACTGCAGGCTCTGGGCCTTACTCTAGACCTACTCAGAATCACTTGGACTGGGCCCAGGAATCTACACTTTGTAATGACCTCCCTAATTTAGTGAGCCTTGTGTGCTCTAAATTTTGAGAATCTCTTATTTAGAAAATTTGATTTTCCTTTTGGAGTAATAATAACAAGTAATATTTGTTAGAGGTTAATTATGTGATGCTACTCAGTGTTTTATATGCAGTAACCGAATTATTCCTCAAAAATAACAGTGTGAAAGAGAAACTAATATTAGCCTTGTTTTGCCAGTGGGAAAATTAAGGCAAAGAGTATTTGCTCTAATGTTGATTGAAGAGCCAATATGTATGTATGTATGTATTTATTTGTGACAGGATCTGACTCTGTTGCTCAGGCTGGAGTGCAATGGCACCATTATGGCTCACCACAGCCTCAACTTTCCAGGCTCAGGTGATCCTCCCACTTCAGTCTCCTGAGTAGCTGGAACTACAGGCACCTGCCACCATGCTCAGCTAATTTTGGTATTTTTTGTAGAGATGAGATTTTGCTATGTTGCCCAGGCTGGTCTGAAACTCCTGGGTCCAAGCGATCCTTCCACCTAGGCCTCTCAAAGTTCTAGGATTATAGGCATGAGCCACCGCACCTGACCAACAGCCAGTATTTAAACCCAGGCCTCCAGCCTTATCCTTCACCTATTCTCTCCCAGCCTCCCTTATGTGGTGATATTACATGAATGAGTCTTCTTAATTTAAACTGACTACTGGATGGCTTCCTGTTATGTTAAGAGGTAGCAACTTAAACATAGAGCATTTTAAAATTGAGCTTTAACGTACATCAGAGCCTAAGATTTGACTCTGATTTTGATACCCTGAGTAAACTTAAGCACTGTTCTCCTTCATTCACTTTGGTAAATGAGCTGTGCAGCCATGCTCTTCTCGTAAACTTTTACCTGCTGTGCTAGGCTATGAGCCACGAAGTGCCTGCACTGCCCTGTGCCAGTGTCTGGAACATTCTCCAAGTAATTGGCCAGTGCCTGCACAGATAGAATGCAGGTAGAATGCCAGTTCTCCCCAACCCTTGCCATTGATCTGCATCTTGGGAGGCTGTGCAAGGAGTTGGAGGATCTGGGGTTTTCTCAGTGTCTGGTCACTGAAAGAAATTTTTTCTTTTTAGTGACTCCAGGTTAGTGTCTGAGAAAAGTTGGCCATCAAAACAGGACCAGCCCGAGCAGGTTTGAAGATAAAAATCAATCATTCCGTTCATAATATTCTTATTTCATGTTCCTTTTGCTTCCAACTCCCATAAGGAATTTGCTAAAGATACAACCTCACAGATAGCTTAAGGTGGAGAGAAATTTTTGACCATAAGTTCCTTGGAGAATATGAATTCAAGTAGGGTGAGTGGGAAGAGGTTTCTACCAACATTTTCTCCTTGCATCTCAGGTCCTGAATCTTGCAAAAAGTGCTGCTTGTGCCCTACACTGGCTCAAATTTGCATTTCTGAAACTAGTTTGGTTTACATTAATTTCACTGGAGTTGTGATCACATTGAAAATGCAAAGCCTAATTGTTATTAAGAAAAGTCATTTTGAGATGTGATGGTGTTTTATACTCAACATGAGCAGGTTCTATTTGGTTGTGGCAACCTTAAGATTTATGACTGACTGTCCCATCAACACTTGGCAAAAGTTTCCATGCTATGGGGATGCATTTTACAGGCTGTTAAATAAGAACCCACGAAGTGGTCCGGTATGTTTTTAAAAAATGAGCCTAGCACCAATGTATAGCTTTCTCTAGAATTTAAATCTCATTGTTAATTTGAAGTTCCTCTCTTTATTGAAAGCTGGGTATTGAATACACCTACTGGGAGATGTGGCCACATAGAGATAGTCTGGATTAATGGGCTTTGGTCTTATTTTTTAGGCCTAAATTTATTCTTCATTAAAAGAAGAGTAAATTCCAGGTGCGGTGGCTCACGCCTGTAATCCCAGCACTTTGGGAGCCTGAGGCGGGTGGATCACTCAAGATTAGGAGTTTGAGAACAACTCCTCAGTTGGTCAACATGTCAAAACCCCTCTCTGCTAAAAGTACAAAAACTTAGCCAGGCGTGGTGGTGCATGCCTGTAATCCCAGCTACTCGGGAGGCTGAGGCAGGAGAATCGCTTGAACCCAGGAGGCAGAGGTTGCAGTGAGCTGAAATCACACCACTGCACTCCAGCCTGGGCGACAGAGCGAGACTTCGTCTCAAAAAAAAAAAAAAAAAAAAGAAAAAAAAAGAATAGTTAAGCAAGGTGCTTTTTATTTTCACTTGGAAAGTTTCTTTATATTTTCACTCAGAATACTTAGGGTTACATACAGTAATAAAATTTTTAGTAACTCTATTAAAGGAATTGCCTAACACTCAGGAGTCACCACTTTCCTTAGTAAAAGTCAAGAATACACTAGGGTTTATGTAAAAGAAGAAATCTCCAGTCCAAAATCAGTGAAATAAGAATACAGCATCAAATTATATTATTGAAGCTGAAGAACAGTGCACAGGGAGAAAACACTCAAAATGATAACTTAATTCAATGCTATAGAAAAGTGATTTGTGAGTCACTTTAACATTTCAGATTTGTTTAAACCGTAAAAGTGATAAATTAGCCAAAGAGCTAACAATTGATATTATCTTAAGTTCACATAAATTTTGATTTAACTGAAGCAAATGAAATCAATGTAGTTACTCCCTTCCCATTGCTTCATCTTTGTACAGTTTATAAAGCTAAGAATAAGTAGCTCTAATGAACAGTTTTTGCTTTTAAGCTTTTTTGCTGAAGTTTCTCTAATATGTGTCTTTTAATAATCTCTTCATTTTTTTCCTCCCAGTTCCTCATCTCTTGGGCTCAGCATCTCCTTTACTTAGAGCATCCTGAACACCTGAACATGTAGACACAGTGGTAATGCACCTTTCCTTGTGGCTATTTTGCCACACTAGGAACTCTTTACATTCCAGGGGTCCCATTCCAGAGATCCCAATATGCAGATATTCTACTGTCTATGCTCAGTGCTGTGAAGTTCTCTGTTAGGGACCGAACTACAAGGCATTAACAGGCAGGATCGGTGCCTGCTAGAGGTTTTCTCTCTGAAATCATCAGGGAAAACAAACAAACTCAAAGGGCAAATGTGTGCATAGCAAAAGGGAAGTCGTGGAAAGAGGTCTGTGGCTTGTGCCTTTGAGAGCTTGCAGAATGAGTTAGCAGCACAGGCTTGGTGAGTGTTCCAGATTTATTCAGAGATCCCTCACTGTCCCCTCAGATTTGGTTTGGTATGCATGGGCTCTTTTTATTACTTCCTTTGTTAGCGGTTCAGTGTTCAAAAGTTTCGAAGAGTCGCCACAGAGTTTCTTCATCATTCTTGGGGAGCCAGGCAGGTGGGCAACTCTTTCTCTTAAGCAGCCATCTGAAAGACCTTACCTCAAGATTACACTTGGAGAGTCAGAGCTGTGAGATGCCTGCCCGTCCATAGCGTTCCTGACTGTGTTACAACTCTGGTAGCCTGTCTGCACCTGGTTCCAAGCTTTTCGGGTTGTTGATCATTTTTGAGGTGGTGGAAACTGTTAATGTTCCCTCCTCATTTTGAGTTCGGGAGAGATTTGCCCAGCCAACTTCTAATCAGAGACTCTTTCAAATCCTGTCCAGTCCCTCCACTCCTTCCTCTAGTTACTCTCCATCAGGCCTTCAGAATGTGCTTTTTGGTGTGTCCAGTCAGATCATGGCACTCGGCTTCCTGTCTACACAAGGAAAAAATCCACATCATGTTCACCAGATGCTTGTTCAACCCGCTTCAGCCCCCCAGGTTTCCTGCTGCCTTCCCACCCTCTCCCAACACTCTGGCCTCAGGGCTTTTGTCTGGACCACTCTTCCTAAGGTATCTTCCCCTTTTGCTCAAAGTCAGTCATGAGCGAGGCGTTCCTTAATTGCCACATCTCTTTTCTTTTCTTTTCTTTGTTTTTTTGTTTTGTTTTTGAGACGGAGTTTCACTCTGTCACCCAGGCTGGAGTGCAGTGGCATGATCGCGGCTCACTTCAGCCTCCGCCTCACCCTGCACCCCAGGTTCAAGCGATTCTCCTGCCTCAGCCTCCCAAGTAGCTGGGATTATAGGCACCCACTACCACACCCAGCTAATTTTTGTATTTTTAGTAGAGACAGAGTTTTGCCATGTTCGCCAGGCTGGTCTGGAGCTCCTGACCTCAGGTCATCCACCTGCCTCAGTCTCCCAAAGTGCTGGGATGACAGGCGTGAGCCACTGTGCTCGGCCAGTTGCTACATCTCTAGCCCACATTGCCACTGGGTTGTCATTTGTCTTTCCCTGTAGCATGTGGGCTTCCTGAAAGCAGGATAGTTCTCTGTCTTGTTAATTTATCTAGCTTTAGCACCCAGAACAGTGTCTTGCATATTGTGGGGGCTCAGTCAATATTTGTTGCATCGTAAATAGTGGGTTTGTGAGTTTTCCATTTCTCAACTACAACTCTCTGAAGATTCCAATAGGAGGGAGAAACAGGGTAGTCAGAGAGATAATAAACAAAATCAGCCAACATTGATAAATTCAGAGTATGGAGGACCAGGTAGGATGTGTCATCATACCTAAGAATACTGCCTCTGCTTAAAAATTATTGTTAGCTCTGGAAACAATGACATATCTATTTGTGTAGCCCTTTGCAATAAACACATATACATTAATTCATTAGATTCCCCTAAAAGATTCTATTAAAATGGTGTTTAACTTTTTAGTGCTGGTAATGTAAGATCTTTTTTGTAGGATTGCCTCTATTTTGTTGTTGTTGTTGTTGAAGGCCAGGGAGGGTATTGTAAGTGTTGGATGATGTTTAGAACATACCTGTGACATTGGGGCTGTTACTACTGAGAGTCCATGTTGCCATTTGGATTTTCTCTCTTTTTTTTTAAATATTATTTGAGAAAAGATATCTGTCTGTCTCCCAGGCTGGAGTGCAGTGGTGTGAACACTGCTCACTGTAGCGCCAACCTCCTGGGCTCAAGCAATCTTCTCACCTCAGCCTTTTGAGTAGGTGGGACCACAGACACATGCCACCACACCCATCTAACTTTAATATTTTTTATAAAGGCAGGATCTCACCACGTTGCCCAGGCTGGTCTCAAACTCCTGGACTCGAACAGTCCTCCCATCTCAGCCTCCTAAAGTGTTGGAATTACAGGTGTGAGTCACAATGCCCGGTCTCATAGTTTTTATTCTGATAGTTTATGCTGTTATTCATGACTCCTTCTTCTAACCTTCCCTGGCTGGTGTTACTTATGTAGAAAAGGAAGACAGGTCTTGTTAGTTGCCTTCAGGAAGACTAAAAATCTTGTTCGGGAGAGAGAAATCATGAAATGAAACTAATTTATTGGCCTTGAAGAAGTGTCAACAACATTTAAATCAAGAGCAGGAGAATGGTGCTGGGGAACAAATTTAAACTGGTTTTTTATCTTGTAAAAAATATTAATTTTGAATAATGGGAAGGAATGGTAGGCAGAACTCTATAGTCCCTAAGATTTTCATATCATGATATATTTACATCTGTTTATCTAAACTAACATTAATGTAGGTGCTGCTCTGAAAATATTTTGCAAATGTAATTAAAGCCCTAGCCAGGCATGGTGGCTCACGCCTGTAATCCCAGCACTTTGGGAGGCTGAGTTGAGCAGATCACTTGAGGTCAGGAGTTCAAGACCTGGCCAACATGGTGAAACCCCGTCTCCACCAAAAATATTTTTAAAAAATTAACTGGGTGTGGTGGCACACCCCTGTAATCCCAGGTACTCGGGAGGCTGAGGCAGGAGAATCACTTGAACCCAGGAGGCAGGGGCTGCAGTGAGCCAAGATTGTGCCACTGCACTCCTGCCTGGGTGATACAGCAAGACTCCATCTCAAAAAAAAAAGTAATAATAATTAAAGCCCTAAATAGTTGGCCTTAAAATAGGGAGATTATCTTAGGTGGAACTCCCAAAATCTGATGAGCCCTTAAAAGGGGCTAGACACTTTTTTTCCAGCTAAAGAGTCAGTCCATGAGGAAGCGTCTTCTTTGATGGCTTTGATGATTGGGGAAAGGGAGCGTAGGCAAGGATGCAAGTGTCCTGTGGTAGCTGTGAGTGACTCTGACTGATGGGCAGGAGGGAAACAGAGATGTCAGTCCTACACCCGCAAAGAACTGAATTCTGCCACAAACGTGTGCTCCTAAGAAGACCTGGGGCTCTAGACAAGGACATGGCCGACTGACACCTTGTGAGACACTGAGCAGAGAAAGCAGCCACACTATGCCCCCAGACTTGTGACCTACAGAACTGTGAGCTAAAACATGGGTGTTGTTTTAAGTTGCTGTGTTTATGGGAATTTATTACAGCAGCAATAGAAAACTAATCATTGAGGGAAATCTCATTCTGACAAAATCTGGAAAAAAAATCTAAACTGTAAAAAATGAAATTTAGTTTAGTTTCTGAAAGAAAGTACTTTTTCCCTCCCTCCCTCCTTCCCTCCCTCCTTTCTTTCTTTCTGCCTGCCTTTTTTTTCAGTCTTGCTCTGACACCCAGGCTGAAGTGCTGTGGTGTGATCTCAGCCCACCGCAACCTCCACCTCCCAGATTCAAGTGATTCTCGTGCCTCAGCCTTCTGCGTAGCTGGGATTATAGGTGCCTGCCTGCCTGCCACCAAGCCTGGCTAATTTTTTTTTTTTTTTTTTTTTTTTTTAGTAGAAATGGGGTTTTGCCATGTTGGCCAGGCTGGTCTTGAACTCCTGACCTCAAGTGATCTGCCTGCCTTGGCCTCCCAAAGAGGGAGGGATCTCCCATGGGATTACAGCCATGAGCCACCATGCCCAGCAGAAAGTACTTTTTCAAGAACAAATGACCAACATACATCACCAATGGGATCAAGCTCCATGCTGCTTGCCTTGCCCCTCTGAGACCTGGTTAAATGAATAGATAAGAAGTGTTGTAATTAGTAGATCAAGTATTTATAAATTAGTGGGTAGCTCCAAAGTACTAGAATAGACCTAAAATAGTTCTTGCCAAATATTTATCTATTCTTGGAACAACCTTACTCATGCATTATAATTTGCTTAGCAATCCTTTGTTCATAGGCAGTGCAAAGATTAGTTACAGCCCTCCTACTGTCTGAATTACTGTACTTTCTGAATTAGTAGAGTTGGCATCGATAATCTTAAAAATATAAACAGTAAATAAAGCATTTAAAACCCCCCCCATGCTGCTGACTTCATATAAAGAGATAGTTGTTTTTGAATATTTTGATGTCCATACACATTTTTTACAGAGGCAGTATTTAAATGGGTTTGTATAAATAAGTTCTCTTTCTTGAAGCTTGTGCAAAGCATCTTTACACAAGAAGCTTATAAGCACAGTCAATAAATTCAAGAAAATGGCCCTTTTGAAAGGAAGCCACTGATGCATCTGTGGGCTGACTTCTGCATGAATGACAGCGCAGTAATAAGAAAGCAGACAACAGCTTCCTCCGCCACCACCGCCCTGCCGTGCGCACGCTGCATGGGGGTGCCCTCGCAGCGGGAGTGTGTGTTTGTCCTGGTGGCCGGGGACTGCGGCTTGGCCTTTTTGTTTACAAGAGACGGGACAGCAGCCTCTGCCCTCCAGCTGCTGTGAAAACAGTGTTGGAAAACCAGAGCGAAGTTTCCACTGAAGAACTCACACTGGAAAAAAAAAAAAAAAACAACAAAAACAACACCCGAACAAACAAACCTTCCCTCATAAAAGACCATCTGGGTTAAAGTACAGACCACTGGGTCAGAACCCAGATGGTAATGAGAATAGTCGTTCTTCAGCAAACTTTCCGAGTGGGATTTCCATATATTAAGTTGGAAGAGAGCCCAACGTTGAAAAACAGGAAACTAACTGAAGGGCTGTTAGTGTAGTTTGTAAGGAAGATTTTAGCAGTGGGATTAATTGTGTGTGTTGGATAAAGGATCCCCATCACTGGAGGTCTCCTTCCAAGTGAAATGGGTGCTCCTGCTGATTTGAATTGGGAGGTGACAGTGGCGATGGCAGATGGGTATGGATTAGAGCAATACTTTGGAGGAAGTCTCAGCTGGGGTTGGGGATAGATTGCATCCTGAGGGGTGCAAAAGGGGAAAAGAGAGGGGGAAGGATGAGGATGACTCTCAGGTCATTTCTTTCCTCTCTTATCCTTTGTTCTTTTCTCATATTATCACTCAGGCAAAATGGGAATGGGCGTGTGAGATAGTTGCTTTGATTAGTCAGTGCCAGCATCCAGCAATGTGGAATTCTCTGCGGGGCATCTTGAGGCCTCTGGGTGTTGATGTGGAGTGTTGACCCTCTCTGAATTAGTAACACACCTCTAGCTATCTTAGACGGGAAACCACAGTCATTACACCATGGAGATCTCTTCATTACAGCTTTGCTACCTTGTCCATGGTCACATTAAGGACTCCTGTCCCAGTTCATCATTGATAACACCTACAGTAACCCATGGTGCTCTGGGAGAAATATTGGGGGAGCAGACATATGAACAAAACAATTTGTTTAAGTGGTAATTTATTTTCTAGCTTTTCTCTGTCACTCACTAAAGGTACAATGGTCCAAATAAATGCTGTCTTGTATGGATATTTCCCCTGGCATTCTGTTCTATTGCAGTGCTTTGGAAAGACGAAGAGTCATTCTACCCATTCAAGGGTAGAGATTAGGGGCCAAAGTGTAGAACATTTTGTTGTGGAGATTACGCATCTAGGATAAATGGTGTTTTGCCCGGTCTAGTTACTAAAATGTGGAGGGGAACTGACTTTTTCATGTTCGTGTTACCCTTTTCTTTTGTAACTGTCTACCATGATACTCCTGGTTGCTCCATTGTCTAGATTTTTTTTTCATTTTTGATGTTTGGTTTTGAGTTAGGTATCTGAGTTCCAGAACTTTTGCTACTTGATCACCCTCTGCCAAACATATTAAAATATGCTCCTGTAATCAGTAATGAAGACAGACATAAGTAATGGATAAGGATCTTTTTTTTGTTTTTGTTTGTTTGTTTGTTTGTTTTTTGAGACAGAGTCTTGCTCTGTCGCCGAGGCTGGAGTGCAATGGCGCAATCTCGGCTCAGTGCAACCTCTGCCTCCTGGGTTCAAGCGATTCTTCTGCCTCAGCCTCCTGAGTAGCTGGGACTACAGGTGCACCCCCCCGATGCCCGGCCAATTTTTGTATTTTTAGTAGAGATGGGATTTCACCATATTGGCCAGGCTGGTCTCAAACTCCCGACCTCATGATCTGTCTGCCTCGGCCTCCTGAAGTGCTAGGGTTACAAGCATGAGCCACCGTGCCTGGCCGATCATTTGCTTTTTAACTCAACATAGTAACATCTTCTTCTTGGGGCCATGGCCTGGAAACTGATGGTGGGACAGGCATGTCACTTGAAGTCATTTCTAGGGGTCCACTCTGAGGTCTGCTGATTTTTAGCTCTGGCCTTCTGTTTCTTCATGTTTAATGTAATAACAATACCCATCCTACCTCCATTACAAGGTCAGAGGGAAAATTTAACATGAGTTGGCATTATCAGTGTGGTACAGCACACTGTCGCCACGGGTGGTTGTTAATGTTATTTCTGGACTGTTCTGAGAGTGAACGGGGATACCCCAAACCAAAGCTAGCCTTTGCGGGGTCTATGTTCTGGTGATAATCACTGCTTTCAGACAAGTACCATTAGGTCACAACTAAAAGTGTGAGTCACGCAGCTGTGATACATTTGTAAAGAAACCTTTCTGGGCTTTCCTGGGAATGTTTAGTTTATTATTCCTATATAGGTCATCCAGAAAAGGACTTCTCTTCCCTACTCCACCTCATAATCCTCAAACAGAAATATGACCCAGTCTTTTTTTTTTCATTAATTTAGATAAGTTATGAATTTTAGGGAGAAAAGTTCAGATAAGAAGTACTTTTACATAGTTGAATGTGACCTCTGGATTCCAAGGAGATGATGTGCTTACTGGCTGAAGAAAGCCTGCAGATGGAGGATGGGGAGAAAGTCATGAACTTATTACTCAGTTTCTATTTTGTAACCACTTGGAATAAATATTTGTGTAAAATATGAGTGTAACAATGTGGTTTTAGTTAAAGCCAGAATGTGGTTGTTCAGAAATAACTGAGCAAAAGTTTGCCAGACATTCACATTTCACTGGGCACCCTTTATTGCTGTATACCAGGAAGCAGGGTATATGACATTTCCACTTATTGCATGCCACCTACACCTTTCATCAGCAAAGGGACACCTATACATCCTGGGGACAGAGCAGATAGAAGACATGCATTCCATTGCCTTCTTTCAAATAGATACTTTTCAAAAGATTTTAGACCCTGAGTTAAGACAACCTCGCTCTTAATTATTGTGGTCAGGAATTCTTTTCTTTGAAATGAAACCTGCATTAGCACTGTGTGTTTCCTTATTTACATTTTTGTTAAATTTCTGGACAATACGTAGCTCCCCTTAGGGACTTTCTAAGTTTGGTGGAGAAAGAAATCCTAGTGGCTAACTTCACTGTTTAGTCCTTAAATTTAAATTCTTTATTATGTACCCACCAGGCCACTGGTCTTGGGTAGTGGGTATGGAGACATTTATATGGATCTCACTCTGTCTCATCTGACCCTCCGTGGATTAGATAGCCAGGCCAGGCAATGATTAGGAGGACCCCAAAACCCAACTGAGGGACAAACCAGCATTTTCTTTCATGCAAGGATTAATTTGCCCTGTCTAGTGTCTATATTATTCTCCCCTTTTATGTATGTTCTTTGTATCCAGCTGACATATTTAAAATTGCTTGTGGTCTACTGTGAGCCCCACATCATCTTTACCTCTAAAATCATTAACTCATTCTAACTTCATTTCACATCTGGCAACTTCTTTTCCTACTAACACTTTATTTTCCTACGTTGTGATATACCTGATGTCTCTGCTGAGTGGGCCCTTGGATATATGGTCTTTTTTTTTTTTTTTTTTTTTGAGACGGAGTCTTGGTCTGTTGCCCAGGCTGGTATGCAGTGGCACAATCGCGGCTCGCTGTGGCCTCCGCCTCCTGGGTTCAAGCGATTCTCCTGCCTCAGCCTCCCGAGTAGCTGGGATTACAGGCATCCGCCACCACACTCAGCTAATTTTTCTATTTTTAGTAGAGACAGGGTTTCACCATGTTAGCCAGGCTGGTCTCAAACTCCTGACCTCAGGTGATCCACCCGCCTCGGCCTCCCAAAGTGCTGGGATTATAGGTGCAAGCTATCATGCCTGGCCAGATATATGGTCATCTTTTTTAAAAAAATCAGGATTAAGTGTCCTCATATAAGCCTTAACATATTATGTAGTAACTGATTCCCTGAATGATCAGTTCCAAAGATTTTGCTACTGTGCCCCAGGAAGCAAACATTAAAACCTCAGTATTCGGGGCCCCTCTCCTTTCAGGGTTCAAACTTGGGATACCAACGCCCTGACATCATCTTTTTTGCGTAGCTACTCAGCTTATCCAAAAGGGTCTCTACCCCTCTCTCCCTAACCCCACCAGGATTGCTCATTAACTACTTCTTCACCTCCAAGCCCCTCTGCTACTATTTTAGGATTAAATCTCCTATGAGACTGAGATATCTAAACAAATTTATATTTATTTAAAATTTCATTAAAGTATAAGCTTACATAAAATGCCAACTCTTAAATGTGCAACCGTATGAATTTTTGTGTATGTCTATACCCATGTAATTACCACCAGGTTCATTCAAAATATAGAATATTTCTAGCACCCAATAATACCCCTCACGCATTCTCTCAGTCAGTAATTTCTTTTGCATGTTTTTTGATTTCATACACATGGAACCCTACTGTATACAGTCTTTTGTCTGTAACTTCTGTAACTTGCCATTATGTCTGTGAGGATCCATGAGGTTGTGGTTATCTGTGGCTCATTCTTTGCTCTTGCTAGCAGTATTCGTTTTATGAATATGCCAGAGTGTGTTTACACGTTCTACTGTGGGTGAACATTATGCGTGTCTCCAGTTTGGGACTATTTATGAATAAAGTTTCTATGAACATTCTCATATGTATGTATTTTGATGGAAACAAACACTTATTTCTGTTGGCTATATAGCCTCCAAGGAATTTCTGGGCGGTAGGCTCTTTGTGTGGTATTTTTAATGCAAGATAATAGATTTACATACTGAGAATTGTGCTTCATAGTAAGCTTTTCTGGGTGTATTTTTCATTGGTAGAGAAATAGCTCTAATATGGGCCTAAATAGCTCATATATACATTTGCTTAAGTTCTTTATTCTGAGATAAATGATTTCTTTAAGTTACCAATGTCATTTTGAAGACCAATTCAGTTATGTTTTCTTGTTAAAGTCCTGGCTCACTTCCGTAGCTCATGTTACTGTTTTGTTATTAGCCTTCTTTCTCTACCAGCATTTAGATTATTGTTGAAAAACTAATATAAGCGTCCAGGGTCAACACTATCACAATCTTTCTTGTAAAATTACTCCTGGGTTGACATTGAACTGCAGATGACAAGTATGTCAGATCATGTGAGGTAAAACTACAGAGCAAGGAGGTTAATTTTTCAAATGGATTTATTTGAGCAACAAGCACTTATGAAGCACTGTATGAAGCCATTGCTCTGTCAAGTAAAGTAAAATATAGCCATTATTTTCAAGTAGCTGACAGTTTGGTGGTGGGGGCAGAAAATGGAAACCATTGTTTGCAATGTCCTTTAAGCAAGCATTGCCCCGCATGTTAGAGGGGAGGAAGGGAGTGGGGGGTGGTGATGAGAGAGCATGAATGAGGGCATCGGAATCAGATTGGAGATTCAGAGAAGGCTTCCTAGAAACATAAATTTTGATGGAAGAAAACAAATTAGATATTTGGGGAGATAGAGTGAGGGTGAGGGCTTTGCACTGTAGGGGAAGGGACCAAATAGCATATTTAAAGGAATGGAGGCATGAAATAGCATTATCCATCTAGTAGTCAATTTAGGGGATAAAACATTTTTTATTCCATTGATGGTGTTATTGCCGTATACATTTCTGGAATGCCTCTTTTGGAATGACTTTTAGAGCTAATTTTCAAACCACACCAGAAAATCACTCTTGATACTTTATAGCTTTGAACCAAATGGTATTTCCCAGCTGGACACTCACCAGATTTGTCTCCTAAACACTTTTGGCTCATTCCAAAGAAATACAATCTGTCTTCAGAAGGTTTAAGGCTTACCATTATTGAGAACATTCAAAAGCCTGTGTGTGTCCCAGAACTCAGAAATCAATTCCAAAAGGCCACTTGTGTGCAAAAAGCACTTATCATTGGAATAAGTCTGTAACCTCCTAACGTGAAAGTACAGGTTCCCAAAGACTTGGCTTTCAACCAAGTTTTTATTTTAGAAATTTTATGTCAAAATTGGATCATTTTATGTGGTGGGAGCCAGGGGAAAGGGATGGTGGGGAGTGAGTGGGTGTGCTTTATACTAAGCCCAGTGCTTTTCATTAGTTGTCTTAGGATATGATAACTAACTCTGGGTTTGGTTAAACTGGCTCATAGATCATGGAAACAAGGGTTATCTGAGAGGTGGCAACAAAAGCCAAATCCAGGTAGTGAGGGCTGGGTGTGGTGGCTCATGCCTGTAATCCCAATACTTTGGGAGGCCAAGACAGGTGAATCACTTGAGGCCAGGGGTTCCAGACCAGCCTGGGCAACACAATGAAACCCTGTCTCTATAAAAAATACAAAAATTAGCTGGGCATGGTGACATGGGCTGTGGTCCCAGCTACTTAGGAGGCTGAGATGGGAGGATTGATTGAGCCGGGGAGGTCAAGGCTGCAGTGAGCTGTGATCTCACCACTGCACCCTAGCCTGGGCAACAGAGCAAGATCCTGTCTCAGACAAACAAAAATTCCAGGTGGTGAGAATCTGTGGTGTCAGCCTGTTTTGACCTCACTGTAAAGCAGCTTTGTGAAGCCATGGAGCAGATGAGGAAGCATGGAGGAGATACTACAGCAGGGAAGAGGGCTTGGGAAGGCAGGAGGGGGATCCCAGACAGTCGGGAAACCCGGGCCAGCTCAGACAACAATCAGTTAATTCTTTTGCCTTCAGTTGTATATTTTGAATTGATCTCTTCTTAGTTCATCCACTACTATGACTTTTAAACAATAATAACCTGAAAGCTCTTCTATAATCTGCTAAGATCAGTATAGAGCTTATCTATTATGTTCCATGTATTTAATTAATCAAACCTAGTTATTTTTGAAGATGAGAATAGTTTTATGACCCAGCTGGGTGGGAGGGGATGAGAAGAATTATAACCTTTTTACCTTAAAACTTTCCTGATAAGGCACTAAACCACTGGGCTGGTCTACACTGGTCCAAAAGACATTTATTTCCTTCCTTCCTTCCTTCCTTCCTTCCTTCCTTCCTTCCTTCCTTCCTTGCTTTCTCCCTTTCTTCCCCCCTCCCCTCCCCTCCCCTCCCTTCCCTTCCCTTCCCTTCCCTTCCTTTCATCTCTTCTTTTCTTTTGAGACAGGGTCTTGCTCTGTCACTCAGGCTGGAGTGCAGTGGCGTGATTACGGCTTACTGCAGTCTTGACCTACTGGGCTCAAGCAATCCTCCATGCTCAGTCTCCTGAGTAGCTAGGACTACAGGCAGACACCACCATGCCCAGGTAATGTTTAAATTATTTTGGAGTCAGGGACTCATTATGTTGCCCAGACTGATCTTGAACTCCTAGGCTCATGCAGTCCTCCCACTTCAGCCTCCCAAAGTGACTTTTTAAAAAAGATGTAGAGGCAACTAGTGTGCTTTTAATTTGCACTAGTATAGCTGTTAATTTGCACATAGCCATCAATACCTTTGGGGATGGAGATCCTGAAGTTTGCCAGAGTTTTCATCTGTTTGTTCACACAGATTATATATTCCCATACAGCACTGGTTAGAACCACACTGAGGATCAACCAATGCCCTCAAACCAAGAGGGTTTCCACTAGCAGTTACAGTGGAAAAGGAGGGACTTACTGCAATTCCCACTCTCCTGTCATTTTGTCTTGTATCATGCTACCATCAGTTTATTGTTTCATGAGGATGCCCACATTGAATCAAGGAGGGGTATCCAGAGAGATTTCACTTCCACACAGAAACACCAGCACTTAATTTCTCACAGAATCAAATATTGTACAATGGTTCTAAAATACTACATGGTTTGTGTTTGAAAATTATCATTCAGGCTTAAGGTAAGGTCAACATGTGTCTGTTCTTGGTTTTCTGAGCCTTTCTTTGGTTTCTAGTGAAACATATTGATATGATTTGGCAGTGTCCCCACCGAAATCTCATCTGAATTTTAGTTCCCATAATCCCCATGTGTCATGGGAGGGATCTGGTGGGAGGTAATTGAATCATGGGGGTAGTTACCTTCACGCTGTTATCATGATAGTGAGTGAGTTCTCATGAGATCTGATGGTTTTATAAGGGGCTTTTGCCCCACTTCACTCTGCACTTCTTACCACCACCATGTGAGAAGGACCTGTTTGCTTCCCTTTCCGCCATGGTTTTAAGTTTCCTGAGGCCTCCCCAGCTATGCCGAACTGTGAGTCAATTAAACCCTTTCCCTTCATAAATTACCCATCTTTATTAGCAGTGTGAGAACAGACTAATACACGTATCAAAACTATCAAAAGAAAGCAATTGGTATTCGATTTTGCATTTGCCACCATAGTATGTGTGCGTGAGTGTTTGCATTTTTTTCCCGCTGGGATGGAAAAAGGCACTTAAGAGGATAATGAAGTTGCTCTCCTGACACCTCTTCACCTCTTTTACCATTTGAGCAAGAGTGGTTTCATATACTGTTGTCTAGCAATTGACCTTTCCTGTGTCTATCTATCACTTACTAATTTTATTTGTGCCCAGCACCCTTGCCACAAATTTGCTTTTCAAGTAGAAAACAGTAAATATACCTCCACGATATTTATTGCTCTGAAAAATGCATAGGCAAAAGTCATAAAATTTTGCATGCTACACAGTGGATCCTTTGACTGCACTCTGGAAATCCTGAAGCCTATTCTGGTCCCAATTCCATTTCATTTTTCTGTTGTTCATTTTTCTTTTTTTTCTTTCTTTTTTTTTTTTTTGAGGAGTTTTGCTCTTGTTGCCCGGGCTGGACTGCAATGGCACAATCTCGGCTCACCACAGCCTCAGCCTCCCAGGTTCAAGCGATTCTCTTGCCTTAGCCTCCTGAGTAGCTGGGATTAGAGGCATGCGCCACCACGCTCAGCTAATTTTGTATTTTTAGAAGAAACAGGGTTTCTCCATGTTGGTCAGGCTGGTCTCAAACTCCAGACCTCAGGTGACCCACCCACCTTGGCCTCCCAAAGTGCTGGGATTACAGGCGTGAGCCACCGCACCCGGTCTTCTGTGTTGTTAACAGCACTTTTGGTGATCTTGAATGCATTGGCATATAACTAAAAAATTTCCTTTTGGAAAAATGTCAAGAAAGGGGATACCATTTGCAAAGAGTTCAACCCAGATGTTGATTAAGCATCTATAATTTACATGACCACAATTAATTCATGGAGTGGGTTTTTTGGTGGAGAGCAGGGGTGCTGAGCATTCTTTAGCCCTTCATCGCCAATATTAATTTGAATGGCTTCTGTACCTCCTTGTAATTGAATTATTAATAATCACGAAGAGCTTATTAACTTCGAATTTAATCTTCATTAATATATAAAGCTCAAAGAGTAATGTCTTTTGACCATGAGTAGACTGCTTCTCTAATTTATCTTCAAAGTTGCTTTTTTTTCTTCCTGTAAGTTTCTGTAGTCCCCTTAACTCCTAAAAGTGAGTGACATGGTGTGGCTTTGATCAGGGAACATACATCAGTAACTGTTTTGTGACCTTAGTCCCGGCTGTGTTTTATGGCTTGGCCAAAGTTTATCATATAATTTCCACTTCAGGAATTTGCCCCACTTACTAAGGCTTTGAGGGCAGGGGAGGTGAAGTAGTATTGTGGGAGAGGAGTAATAAATGTGTTTTCTTTTCAGTTTCTACAGTGAGTGGTCTGTTTTGAAATGAGTGCAGGTGGTTGCAGTCCACTCCCTCCCCAAACAGGACAAATTAAGATCATTTTGCTCTTTCGGGAAGCTGAGGGCAAGCCTGCACAGGTGAGGTCACGAGAGGCAAGCTATGTGCACACCTGGTGTCCTCGTGCTTCTTGGGCAGGCCAGCTCCGTGCAGTGCAGTGCCCCTGAAGGGAATGGGGCCAGGAGAAGACATAACAGGGCGTGAGGATCTTCTCTGTGCCAAGAATCATGCTAGGTAACCCCCCTGAGATTTCTCATCCTCTTGAGAATCCTGTGAGATGATCCTGCTGCCCTTATTTTTCCAGATGGAAAAAGAGATTACCCAGGATTCACCGCTTGTGAGTGGCAGAAAGTGGCAGCATTAGAACCGCTGCACTCCATGGATACATCCAGCACATGTGCTCTCCTCTAGTGTGTGATTCCGGTTCATTTAAGTCAGATTTTGGATTCCACTCAATGAAGTTTGTAACTGCTAAGTTGTGATGTGAGCACTTAGATCATCAAGAATTTCAACTAACCCACTATGCTCAAAGTGTGGTCCATGGACCAAGTACCTTGGAATCCCTTGAAAGCCCCTGTTGAAAATTCAGATTCCTGGCCGGGCATGGTGGCTTACGCCTGTAATCCCAGCATTTTGGGAGGCTGAGGCAGGCAGATCACAAGGTCAGGAGTTTGAGACCAGCCTGACCAATATGGTGAAACCCCATCTCTACTAAAAATACCAAAAAAAATTAGCCAGGCATGGTGGTGCACACCTGTAATCCCAACTAATCAAGAGTCTGAGGCAGCAGAATCACTTAAACCTGGGAGGCGGAGTTGCAGTGAGCTGAGATCACGCCACTGCACTCCAGCCTATGCGACAGAGTGAGACTCCGTGTCAAAAAAAAAAAAAAAAAAAAAAGTAGATTCCTGACCCCTGCCTCAAACCAATTAGGTCAGAAGTTCTGGGGGTACAGCCCAGGTGTAGGTTCTCTGGGAGAGTCTGTCATGCACTAAAATTTGAGAGTCATGCCATAAAACCTCTTTATAGTGCTCCAGTATAAAAAAGATCTTGGGGTTAAGCTTAGCTAAACAAATACGTCTGCAGGCTGGCAGTTCATGAATTCCACCTAAAGACTATCTGGTTTATCCCTCATTTTACACAAAAGGAAACTGTGGTTTAGAGGGCTGAAGTAACATGTTAAAATTCTCATGGCTTTTTTGTGGTAGAGCAGACACTAGAATCAGTTCTCCTTCCTCCGGTCCATAGCTGGCTGCTTCTAATCTTTTAAAAATCAGCTAATCAAGGCAACTTGGATCCATTTCAATCCTGTCAGTGACCCTACGTTCAATATAAAAGATGAGTCCTGGGAGAACTGCTGTTCTGATTCACATTCATCTGAATGTTGAAAAAGTGCATTTCTTCAGAGTTCTCTGTAGGAGGTGGAAATATTCAATAAGCTTGCGAGAAAGGTTTCCATCTCAACCACACCATGTGTGCATGTGCGTGCACATACACGCGTGCGCGCACACACACACACACACCACTGCCACAACCACATAGCTCAGATCTGTCACAACATGAGGGAGGGGACTCGCAAACATGCATAATTTATGGAGGATTTTCACGGATTTTTCAGTATTTGGAAGTGATTTCTTAAATTATACATTGAAACAGCTCCATAAAGATGAAGCTGGAGTTAGTTTCACAATAGCCTTAAAAGTGAGAGAATTTGCGTCTCTGGGATCAATGTGCATATTTCAAAGTGAGACGTTTCACTTTATAGAATTTAGAGGGTCTCAGGCTGTGGTTGACATTTTTAGTTTGTTGGGCTAAACAACCATTTGCTATACAATACTATGGAAACGAATGGTGGAAGAGATTGCCCTGGAAAACTCTGTTCAATTCAGTTAAGAAATATTAAATTCCTAAGGACGATCTACTTGTTTATTATTTTCAATTTCTCTTAAAATAGTATAAAAGGATCTTCTTGGGTGGGAGTACAGGGATGACAAGGAAGGGACCAAATCTCAGTTGTTCACATTTTTACTTAGTTTGGATTCCAAATAATGGGGCTTCTCATAAAAGATTTGGACCCTGCCCCGAGGCTTTTGGTAATAAATGTGGCCGCTTTGTTTTGTTCCCTAATTATTTCATTCGTAAAAGTCTTATCTTCCCAATAAAGATGGTAACTCCTCTGGACTGGGTCTGCTTTTCGCATTTTCCTTCTTTTATATACCACCATGGTATAGAACTTATTTTTGCTTAATAAATAGTTTGGACATCAGGAAGAGACAGAGCTGTATACAATAGGTAGTTTACAGTCAAATATTTACTGCTTTAAATAAGGCAGAATAAGTAGTATTTAATTAGAGCACAGACTTTGTGGTAAGGCAGGCCTGAGTTTGAACCTCAGCTGTGATACTTATTGCCTCATTTGAAAAAAGTAAATTTTGGCCAGGCATGGTGACTCACACCTATAATCCCAGAACTTTACGAGGCCAAGGAAGGAGGATTGCTTGAGCCCAGGAGTTCAAGACCACCCTGTGCAACACAACGAGACCTTTAAAATTTCAAAAAACTACTAAAAATTTCAAAATAATTAGCTGGGCACGGTGTTGTGTGCCTGTAGTCACAGCTACTGGGGAGGTTGGGGTGGGAGGATCGCTTGGGCCCCCGAGATGGAGGCTACAGTCAGCTATGATCATGCCCCTGCATTCCAGCCTGAGTGACAGACCCTGTCTCAAATAAAAAAATTTTAAAAAGTAAATTTTATTGTTTATATTTAAGGCATACAACATGATGTTAAGAGATATATGTATAGGTAGATAATAAAATGGTTATGATAGTGAAGCAAGTTAACATGTCTATCATCTTGCATGGCTACCCATTTTTTTGTATGTGTGGCAAGAGCAGCTAAAATCTATTCATTTAGCAGAAATACAGAATACAATAGTATTAACTATAGTCCTCATGTACATCAGATCTTTAGACTCGTTTGTTTTACATATCTGCCACTTTGTTCTTACTCACTTGTGTGATCTTGGGCAAGTGGCTTCATTACCTCTCCACCTTTAGATTTCTGTTCTATGAGTTAAAAGTAACTCTCAGCACTGTTGTAGCAGAATCCATGAGTAAGCACTCAATAAATGGCAAGTGCAATCATTATTAGCAACAACCGTAATAATAGCCATAGTTCCATTATTAAAGGGGATGATTGCCCTTGTTATCCAAGTGCTCATCTCATTTGACTTTGGGCCTTTGGAATTAATAAAGTAGGCTTAGTTCCTGGGTTTGGTTTTCCTTTTTCCCCCAAAATTTGTTTTGTTTAGTTCAAACCATATTTTATGATGTTTCCATTTATAAACACATTCTCTCAAGTGCTGAACTTGTAAGCATGGAAGTCTGAAGATACCTCCTCTTGTGAAGGGAAATTTAAAAAATATTTAACGACTGCTTTTTAAGTTTTTGGTCTGAGGAAAGAGCAGCATTACCTTGGTCATTGACTAAAATGAAGACATAATAAAGGTACTGGAAACTGAACAGAAGTATGGAGTTTGTGAGTGAAGAGTTGGTCATACAGACAGCTCTCCTTCCTCAGACATTCAGGTGCATTCTGGGTAAGTTGACTGATTTCAAAATGCTCACCTTCAAGTGCCAGGCGCAAAATTATAATGAGCTTCCTTTCTCATAATTCTTCTTTTCATGATTTTCTCAGCTGGATTCTTCAAAGGATTATTTGTAAAGACCTTTATGGTGTGTTATGATTTAATCAGATGTAGCCCGAATTTCCCAAGATGTGTTAATTATCATCGCCACACAAGTGCAACAGAGGAAGCAAAATGTTTTTCATTTGGGCAGGTTGAGGGTTTGTTTAAAACGTACTTAGGGCCATTAGGATCACATCAAAATATAGTGCATGGTAATTATGCATGAAATAAAAGATTACCTGCTGTTTAAGTAGCTAGTTTCTTGATAATATTGCAATAAAGTATTGAGAGAAGATTGGTTTCTCAATAGCAGTGGAACACCTTGTTTAAGGGACAAAGTGAACTGCATTAGGCTGAAAAACGAAAAGGGGGAAAATAAAAATAGATTTTATCATCAAAGTTGTCAGTGGATATTGTTCTCAGTCTTAAAGAATTATTTTTAGTCTTTCCCTTCATCAAAATGGAGAATTATTTGTTTGCATGTAGATTGTGGTGGAGTTGGTATGTTTCAGATTTAATGAAATGCAGAACAGAATAAATCCCTCAGGAAAGAAAGGAAAGAGGGGATACGCTAGCCTTAGTATATGAGAGTAGTCAAAAGCCTGGCTTTAAAAGTCAAAGAAACCCCAAAGTTGACACCTGGACCCTATGCTAACTAGCTGTGTGACCTCCTCCATGTTACTTAAGCTTTCCGACCTCCCAGTTCCTTTAGTAACAAAATGGAGATGTTATTATTAATATAACAGACCTTGTTGAAAAGATGAAATGAGACATTGTATGTAAAGCACTTTAGGAGGACATGTCTGTCACATGGCTGTGCTAAATTAGATGTTATTATCCTGTCAACAGGCTGAATAGCAAGGGGGAAAAGTTCTAAACTTTGGAATCCTGTTGTAATACACACAGAGATCTCATTCCTTGAATTCTCGTTTTGGAATGGGATGCTGCCTTGGGGAACTGCCATGACAAGGATATGAAGTTACAACTGTGATGGTGGTCCTTTGAAGAATATGTGGAGACTTTTCTCTATATTGGATTATTATATTTTTACTTTTTGGAAATAATTACACTTTGAATCATTTCATGATTATTTGGCTAACAAAACAGGTGATTTCTGTGAGTATATATATGTATATGTGCGTGTGTATATATGTGTGTGTGTGTGAGTGTATGCATGTATGTGTTTATTTATTTATTTTACCATGGACATGCCCTTGATGAAAAAGAAATACTTTGCTTGGTTATTCCTCCAAGTGGAAATTTGGACATTACCCTTTGTTCATGGTGGGGAAGATTTTTAGTTATTCCACATATCAGAATTATCTACGTGAATAGTTAGCACATAATTAGGATTAAAAAGTAACTAGTTGCAGAAAACTCATTATTTTTTCTAATTCTAAGAAAGTAGCTTCATTTTGGGTATTAGAGAAAAGCTCAAGAGATTCACTGATTAATATGTATTGAGCCTGTTACATAGCTGACAATGTGCTAGTGTTTTCACAGTTTCTATCTAACTTACAAAATAACTGAAAGAGGAAGAAAAATATTCTATTCCATATGTATTAGAAAACTATCCTTTAGTTATAAAGTTGGCTTATGATCTCCTGAATTGCACAATATTTATCTGCAAACCTTGAAACTATTTAATCAGAGACTTCTGACCCCAAAATGCCAACATTACTCTTGGTGGTCTTTCAAGGTAATTCCCCCTTGTTTTTAGTGTATCCATTGAAACACTAAATGGAAATATTTAGTGTCCTGATGCTAAGGGAATATTCCAACTAGCAGCACTGATTCCACTCCAGGTTATTAATTAAACAGTAGCAATCAGCCCATCTGATCTTTAATATTCTATTGCTGCTGACTGATGCCCAGACATCAGACATTTTGTAATCTAATACAAAATTGCTCTGTGCTTAGGACTGAAGAAAAATAACACATAATTTATACTATGTTTTATCTTTATTTTCAAGTTCCAGAGGATACGCTGGTTGTGTCTTTCAATGATTAACTTAAAAAAACAAACAAAAAAACAAGACACTACGTATCTCAAGCCCAACATGAAGGGTATTGAGAGTAAATTATAGTTAAATCATTTATTTCTGACTTTTTAATTTTTATGTATTCATTTTTTCAACAAATATTTATTGAATGCCTACTGTGTGTTAGGAGACATCCTTCTAGGCACCTGAACTTATAACAGTGAGTAAAACAAAGATTTCTGGCTGAGTGTGGTGGCTCATGCCTGTAATCACAGCACTTTGGGAGGCCAAGGCGGGCAGATCACCTGAGGTCAGGAGTTCAACACCAGCCTGGCCACTATAGGGAAACCCTGTCTCTACTAAAAATACAAAAATTAGCCAGGCATGGTGGCACACGCCTGTAATCCTAGCTACTCGGGAGGCTGAGAAAGGAGAATCACTTGAACCCAGGAGGCAGAGGTTGCAGTGAGCTGAGATCATGCCACTACACTCCAGCCGCCTGGGCCTGTCTCAAAACACACACACACACACACACACACACACACACACACACACACACACCCCACAAAAATTTCTCTTTCTGTGAAATTCACATTCCTCCCAAATGGAGGTTGCTGGAAAATTTTAAGGTGCTCTTTTGACTCCTGTGGTTGTACTTGGAAAGAAGAATTAAACCAGAAGAGGAGATATTCTACAAATCGTATTTGGGTGATTTAATTAACCTCTGTCCACTATCCTCACTCCCCACTCCTTCACTGCTACCACCAACAAATACTGTGCGTACACACATACCTTGAGGGGAGGAGGAAGGGAAGACAAATCAGAATTTGCTGTACATGCAGTACTCTAGAAGCCAATGTGGAGTTGACCTAAGGGGATCCTTATAAAAACTTAGCAGACGAGAATTATATGCACTTCATTGGAATTCCACTAATTCCAGATTTCAGATCAGCTGGGAGGGTTGTCTAGACTGAAGCTTTACGTTGTTATCTTTAAAGATAATGTAAATTAAAAGGATGGAGGGGAAATAGGTAAAGTGTATAAGTAAACAAATGATACAAAGCACTGTAATTCCCCAAAGCAGTTTCTTTGACAATGCACAATGGTTTCTACTTAATACTGCATATTTTATAGTTTTCACTAACTTTAATGAACATAACCATTTAGCCAAAATTATGGTGACTTTCATCAAATGAACCTCATGATGAAAGGGTTGGGAGGGGATGTGGGTTGCATGTAATAAAATCTCCATATATTTTGCATAAACAAACACACACATCATCCTCTTGGGAATAAAATAGTTAGCAGGAGCATTTTTAGAGAGAGGGTGTTACTCTTTTGCTGTTGTGCCAAACCCCAATTAACCTCAATAGGGGCCGGGCGCAGTGGCTCATGCCTGTAATTCAAGCACTTTGGGAATCAGAGGTGGGCAGATTACCTGAGGTCAGAAGTTTGAGACCAGCCTTGCCAACATGGTGAAACCCCATCTCTGCTAAAAATACAAAAATTAGCCAGGCGTGTGGTGTGTTCCTGTAATCCCAGCTATTTAGGAGGCGGAGGCAAGAGAATCGCTTGAACCCGGGAGGTGGAGGTTGCAGTGAGTTGAGATCCTGGCACTGCAGTCCGGCCTGGGTGATTGAGTGAGACCTTGTCTCAAAAATAAAATAAAAAAATGAAAAACCACCACCACCACCACAACAAAACTCTAATAGAGAAGGCGCCGTGTTCAAAAGGCCAAAGAAGAGACTCAGAGCCAGCAAATAAGACATGGAGTTTTATTAAGGGCTTAATACAGGGGAGAGAGTCCAGTGGTGGCTGGCTGGACAGGAGAACTACCTTATGTACAGAAATGGTCCAGTGGCAGCTAGTTGGACAAGGTAACCACAGGCTCAGTGGCAGCAAGCTGGTCGGGAAAACCACAGCTGCCTGCAGACATCATGTACTTTATATGGCATTTAACTTAACACCTGCCCTAACGACCTCCACTGGTAACCTTCATTTAACCCGAAACTCAACACCTCAATCCCCTATACAGCCTGTGTTCCAGGGAACAGGAAGGGAAGGAACAAGACTATTGGATGGGATGGGATGGGATGGGATGGTGGGAGAGCAGCTCAGATGTTCCTCATAGATAAGGAAAGACTCCAGATTTGTCATGTCCAGTTTCCTACCTTGGAACACACATTCAGGTGCATCTGCCCTAGAGGGTCATTCTAAGGGTATGCTTAAATTAATGCTATCAGGGCTGTGTACCCTACAGTCACCTAGGCTGGAGTGCAGCAGTGCAATTACAGCCCACTGCAGCCTTGAACTCCTGGGCTCAAGGGATCCTCCTGCCTCAGCCTCTAGATTAGATGGGACTACAGGTGTGTGCCACCATTTTTTCTCTTTTTTTGGGGGGGGGTGTGTGGGGGGATGGAGTCTTTCCCCGTTTCCTAGGCTGGAGTGCAGTGGCATGATCTGGGCTCACTGTAACCTCTGTCTCGCAGCCCCAAGCAATCCTCCTGCCTCAGCCTCCCAAGGAGCTGGGATTACAGGCATGCACCACAAAGCCCAGCTAATTTTTGCATTTTTAGTAGAGATGGGGGTTTCATCATGTTGGCCAGGCTGGTCTCGAACTCCTGACCTCAAGTGACTGCCGGCTTTGGCCTCCAAAAGTGCTGGGATTACAGGTATGAGCCACTGTGCCCAGCCATTCTTGACTAATTTTTTTTTTTTTGGAGATGAGGTCTTGCTGTGTTGCCCAGGCTGGTCTCAAACCCCTGGCCTCAAAATGCTAGGATTCTTCCACCTTAGCCTCCTGGAGTGCTAGGATTACAGGTGTGAGGCACAGCACCAGGCCCCCTTGGCTAAATTTGGTTTGCCACACTTTACAGAAGCAACGTAAGCAGTTTCTGCTTTTCATAGCATAGATTCATAGAAAGAAGACTATTCCAAATAGATAATGGTTTGTTTACTATAGCCACTGGGTAGTCTGAAGCATATTCTTCTACCAGGAAGTGGTTGTTTTGCCTGTTACCTGGTGACTGAATGAGGAAGAAATCAGTGACCTAAACTGACAAATGAGCCTACTGAGGTGGCATTGTTTAAATGCACAAATCTGAGGCAGTGGAAAGAAGGAATTGATTGCCTTGCTAGTATTTTTTCCCCTGCACTGACCCTTCTTAATTAATACATGAGGTACCATTTACCCAAACAGATTTTTCAGCACTCACTTATGGAGGACACTAAGTGGCGAGTTCATAGTTCAGGCAGAGAGCTGGCAGATCAAGACTCCTTTCAACTATGAGATCTGTGGTTCTATGCAAGGCGACCATGAAAGGAGTTGTTTAGACCCCGTTTTTCAAGCCGGCAGCAGGAGCTCAGCCCGCCATTAAGAGTTTGTTCTGTGTGCATCTTGTAAGCACCTGAAGTTTCTCTTGAATGTTCTCTTTAGAAAGATCCATCGTTAGGGTGCAAGAGCAATTCTTATTTGCTGCAAGAATATTTATCCTTAACAGCATATAGCTGAATCTCACTTTATATATGAATTCTTGAAATAAGTGCATGTATGTTTCATGCTTGCAAATTGTATCCAATTAGAATAGCTTATTTTAAAAGCTGTTTTAGAGAATTCAGAAGTATAGACTCATAAAATGTCAACTTATCCCCTAATATTCCTTTTGGTACATTTAGATTTCTAGGTGCTGGTTTTGCTTAAATTCACTATAAATCTTAATTGCAAAGCATATTCAAGCCAATGATAAATATCAAAGAAAACTATTTTTTTTATCCTAAGGCCCATATGCCAGAATCCCCCTGTCCCCCAATCTTTATGCTTCTTCCTCATATCTGCTTCCAAATCAAGAAATGATTGGAATCTGGGTGCAGTCACCTGCACCCTGTAGTCCCAGCTATTCTGGCGGCTGAGGCAGAAGGATCACTCCTTGAGCCCAGGAGTTCGAGTTCAGACTGGGCAACATAGCAAGACCTTGCCTGTTAAAAAAAAAAGAAAGAGAGAGAAAGAAAGACAGAAGGGAGGGAAGGAAGGAAGGAAGGAGGGAAGGAGGGAAAGAAATGCTTTGGATAAGAAAATGCCCTGAAATTTTGTCAAAGTTGGAGTCTCCTCAATGCCAAAGTAAACGACCATTTGCCCATTTACCCTCTACTTCCCACAAAAGAGTTTATGACTCTTGCGCAGAGTATTGCACCTTTTTCTTCTTTTTTTGATACTAGAATCACCAGGATAAGGGTGTAGTGTAGACCATCTCAGGCATATTTCATTGCTGTCGTGTTTTTCCCCGTTATTATTTGAAAAACAAAGGATTTCTTGTAGCTCTTCAGTGCACTAACACTCACACAAATTGCCCCAGGCTTCTCATAAGTAGGGAGTTCCAAAAATTAAATGTCTAATTTTGCTGCTTTAAACATCCTTTGTTGGCTCCGTGTCCAGGATGCTCTTATCACTTCCTCAAGATGGCCACCTTAGGCAGTCGATTCTGTTAGAACCAAATTGTAATTAAACTATTTTAATTTTATGCCCTGATTACAACATTTTTCTCTTTATTATGCATGGTGAAAGTTCCTCACTACACAGATCCAGGTACTTATAATTATGTACAAAAGTAGTGAAACTGTTTTCTAAGCTGTATTCACTTACCTGATTTGTTTCTCTATCCAATCTCAGTTGAGTTCCTCTAAGACAGGGTGATGGTGGTGGTGAATTATTTGTGTTTGGCTTAGATAAATAAAAACTGGCAGAGTCCATTAAGGTTGGAGCTTTTTATAAGCTTTCAAAGAAAGCAAAGTCGAGGTGGAGTTAAAATGTTGGGGAGGGTTGCATTTAGATTACTTGTACAAAATAGTTTCAAGTTTTACCATGAAAAGTGCAAATTGCACTAAATTTGAAGACAAATTCACAACTTTGTATATTTTATTGGATATCTATTTATTTTATTTTATTTATTTATTTATGTATTTATTTTTGAGATGGAGTCTCGCTCTGTCACCCAGGCTGGAGCGCAGTGGCACAATCTTGGCTCACTGCAACCTCTGCCTCCCAGGTTCAAGCGATTCTCCTGCCTCAGCCTCATGAGTAGCTGGGATTACAGGTGCCTGCCACCACACCCGGCTAATTTTTGTATTTTTACAAAAGACGGGTTTTCACCATGTTGGTCAGGCTGGTCTCAATTCCTGACCTTATGATCTGCCCGCCTTGGCCTCCCAAAGTGCTGGGATTACAGGCGTGAGCAACCACGCCCGGCCTGGATATTTATTATGTGCCAATCTGTTGTTCTATATAACGTTCATGACAACTCTGTGAAGTCACAATGGAGCTTTGAAATGATAAGTAACTTTACTATCTTTTAGAGTAAGTAGAGGCAGAAGTGGATTATGAACTTAGGCAGCCACCCTCCTTAGCTTGGGTTCCTAGATGCTGACACTGGGCTCAAGTGCCTGATTCACTGTGGTTTGAGCAGCTGTATTATGAAGAAATATTACAATGCATTTAATATGAGCTTGGGCTGTGTAATCACACAAACGTGTGTCCAATATAATTGTCTCCCTAACTGTCTGTGATCTCCAGTGTCCTCACCAGTGAACTGAGGAGGTTAAATAAGATAATGCGAGGTGCTTATCCAGCATCTGCCTCAAGCAGGTGATCATGATGACAGTGGTAAGGACTGTGCCGAGAACTGCCTCAGTTACATTGTCCTCTTCCTTAGTGGTATGCTTCCCATGGTTATAATTTAAAGACACTTCTGGCCTTCAAATATAGTGCTAGCTAGCAAGGGCACAGAAGAATGAAACAGAGTTGTTTGTGGGAAACATGAAGCAGAAGCGAGTGATGGACAGAGGTGAGGCCAGGGGAACAGGCTGGAGCTTGATCAGGGCCGGCCTTGTGTGCTAGGCAGGAGAGTTCTGTCTCCTGCGGGAAAAGCTGCCTGTCCCTTGGCCAGCTTTCCCTAAGGCATGCAGCTTTCACAGGCACTAGCCATTCTTAAACCATTTTCTCTTTCCTTCACTTTGTGCACAACCTGTTGGAATTTCTCAGGTCCAATGTGATGCTAATTGGAGGAAGTGTGGAGTTGGACCTCCTATGAGTTCAAACAGGGGCCCCTTAGTGATTGCAGTTAGAACCTAGACTGTTTGGTCAAGGGAAGTCACTAGGAATCAGTGCAGAAAAACCCAACCTATTGCTTGTTCTCAGTAGCCTCAGAAAGGAGATTTTGCACGTGGAGTAAAATGGGAATGTTTAGTAGGGGAGCCAGAGATGGTAAGTGCAAGAATTATGAGAGAAATGGCATATTTAGGAAAGAAAAAAAGGCCTTGAATCTGTTTTCAATGGAATAATTTAACTTTAGTAAATTACATACTTTTGCTTAGGCTGGTTGAAAAGAATGCTCTAGTTCTATGTGCAGGTAGTAAAATTAGTGCCTTTTGGTACATAGTAAATGCTCAATAAATATTTAATAGACTTGATTATTGTGTTTCTCTGATAATGAAATTTTTAGACTCTAGTTTCACTATTATCATTGCTTTAATTTGGAAAGCAAGTAAGCAACCTAATTATAGTAGAATGATTTAAATAGAAAGATTATTTTTAGTTTAGATGTGATTCAGATAAATATTTTGATGACCTAGTCTTGTTTTCATTTCTATGTGGATTCAGTGTCAATGTTTCGTCATTATCCAATTGTTTTTGGTGTTGGAGGGGAGAAGTGACTTACATTTAATTCAAATGTGAGACAAGACACATGTTTGGCTCTTTCGGGAAGTCAAGGTCATTTTAGAAGGTTTAGGGTCATATATGGGAAGTGTGATGATGTAGCTCTATAGATTTCATTTTCTAGGCTCTATCCATACATTCTATTTCTCCTGTGAACTTTCAACATCTGGATGCTTTCCTATGAGATGAATGTTGTTCACAGAGAAATTTATGCTTGAGAAAAGTCCTGAGGCATTCTTCCCTACTTTATGTTAGTCTCCATTTAAATAAGTTTCTAAATCTTTGAAGAGAAAGTGCACTTATTAAAAAAAAAAGACTTGGTAACAGGAACTCTTGAGGTGGATATTCAGTTTGTTAAAGGCATTAAAGACTGTTCTCTTCCCTCCTTTTCCAAAATAACCATTAGGTTCCACCTTTACCAGTCTCATTAACTCTGTTTTTAGAATGAGCTGATTGTTTGAGTTGGTTAAGATAAGATCACCTCAACATCTGTTGGTGATAACTTTATCTCAAGTGTATCTTTAAGGAAGTCCATTTCAACTGAAACATAGTTAAGTATCTTGAACTGCACAGATATGCTTTCAACTTTGAGCTGGAATTAGCATTTTTATCTTCTTTGGGAACTGGACCCAGAGAAGGAAAAGAATAAACTTTGTTTACTCCTTCCAGCCCAAACCCTCCATTAAAAATTTTTCTTAAAGTACAAAACATTTGAATGCCCCATGAAAACATCTCAAATGATTGTATAAGCAAGGCAGTGTTTTACTGTTTTAAAAACGCACTTGGGGGAACCTTGAGGAGTTTGCCTTTTTATAAACCCCTCTGATCTTCTAGGT
Source organism: Gorilla gorilla gorilla (assembly GCF_029281585.2). Classification (NCBI taxonomy): domain Eukaryota; kingdom Metazoa; phylum Chordata; class Mammalia; order Primates; family Hominidae; genus Gorilla; species Gorilla gorilla. The sequence continues at coordinate 123,825,520 of NC_073231.2, read as the reverse complement.
GAGGAAACTGAGGTCCAGTGAGTGAAAGTGATTACTTCTGGGCAGAGCCAGGCCCATGCCAAGGGCTTCCTGTTTCAGTGTCTGTGTCCCGTTGGGGCTCCCTCCGTAAGACCTGCAGCCTGTTTATTCCGGGCCGAGAGGCCGGGGAGAAGGGCCATTATGAACTCATTGCCATTCAGGGAGTTATTGGATGCTTATTAGATGCCCCAGCATCTCTTTAGAGGCATTAATTTAGTAGCACTGTTTCGCTGGTTGCATAGTTTGCAACTTAGTCAAAAGTAATGAATTTAACCAATCCTCAGCTTTCATCTTGTTTTAGCAGTCTTCCAAAAATATCAGCAATAAGGGGGTGATGTAAAAAACTCTTAAAACACACACGAGATCTTCTGCTTTTAATATTTGCTGTGGTTTCTCTGCACTTTTGAGGCTCTTCCCCTCGTTGTGTGTGTAACTCTTGGTGACTCTTAACACAGTGCTGTCGCCAAGACACAAAGCAAAGAGAACGTGCCATGAACTGCTTCCCCGGAACTATCAGATGGTTCCAGTTAAGAAGGAAATTATGACTCTGTTGTTACAGCCTGGGAAAAGTGAAACAGCGTGTTTCAAACTTGCCACTTCATGGTCACGGGATTGAATTGGGCAGAACATTTTCCAGGCCCCAGCTGGTAGTGCCTCCTTCACGGAGGTGGGTATCTTGTGCCCACTCTGGTGTATTTGCACTCCCAGAACCTCCTTCTTTCTCTCTCCTCTTCCCCCATCAGGAATATATGCTCATGGTTAAGGAAACCTAGCTTGGATTTCCTTGGAATATATGTCCATTTAATTTATAATTTTAAGGCTGGATGCAGTGGCTCATGCCTGTAATCTCAGCAGTTTGGGAAGTCAAGGCAGCCGGATCACCTGAGGTCAGGAGTTTGAGAGGAGCGTGGCTCACGTGGTGAAACCTCGTCTCTACTAAAAATACAAAAAAAATTAGCCAGGTGTGGTGATGCGTGCCTGTAGTCCCAGCTATTTGGGAGGCTGAGGCAGGAGAATTGCTTGAACACCAGAGGTGGAGGTTCCAATGAGTCGAGATCATACCACTCCAGCCTGGGCGACAGAGTGAGACTGTCTCAAAAATTTTTTTTTTAGAGTTTAAGATGAGAAAGCAAAGGGAGCCTTTTCCTCTATGTTGAAATACTTCCTTGGAATCATTTGGTAGATTCTCATAGAATGGTAGTCAGAGTCATCCACCAGTAGTCAGGAAATTCAAGTTTCACATCCTTTTTATAAACCCCTCTGATCTTCTAGGTGAGGAAACTGAGGTCCAGTGAGTGGAAGTGATTACTTCTGGGCAGAGCCAGGCCCGTGCCAAGGGCCTCCTGTTTCAGTGTCTGGGATCCCCTGACTTGTTTTTTTTTTTTTGCTGTTAAAAAAAAAATCCGTAGTTATCACTTTCACTCCTTTTCCTGTGTGTGTTGTTGTCATTCATTAATAATGCTTAAAATAGATGCCAGAGGCTCAGATTATCTGTAAACAGCAAATACTCTAAAATCATTTTGATTTTTAAATCTGCTGCTGCTTTTCTCATTATGTTAATGTTCCATCTTTTTGAGTATTGTTTATTGTAATGTAAGAACCAGTCATGCCTGGGGTACACTCAAGCTGGATCCTTGCCATAAGGGCAGGCTGGGGTGAATGGTGGTACACTCTTGGTAAATGTGACATGATAAGAAATATGTATTTGGGCCAGGCACATTGGCCTGCACCTGTAATCACAGAATTTGGGGAGGCCAAGGCAGGCAAATTGCTTCAGGCCAGGAGTTAGAGACCAGCCTGGCCAACATGGTGAAAACCTCCTCTCAACTAAAAATATGAAGATTAGCTGGGCGTGGTGGCTCCTGCCCGTAGTCCCAGCTACTCGGGAGGTTGAGGCATGAGAATCGCTTGAACCCGGGAGGTGGAGGTTGCAGTGAGCTGAGATCACACCACTGCATTCCATCCTAGGCAACAGAGTGAGACTCTGTCTCAAAAAAAAAAAAAAAAAAAAAGAAAGAAAGAAAGAAAAAGAAATATATATTTGGTCTCTGCCCCTTGGCACCCAACTGCTAAAACCCTTGTAATTTCCTGAGTGATAGAGGTGATAAGAATGTCTTCCACAGAATTCCCAAATCCCTTGGAATTTCCTGGGTGATAAACCTTCTTTTGTTCTAATGAGGTGATTCTTAGTGGGTTCCTGGATAGCTTCAAAGTGGTGATGTCATCAGAAAGACCAAACTGTCATTAGAAGCTTGGAACTTCTAACCCACCCTACCCCTATTCTCCAGGGAGGAGAGAGGGGCTGGAAATTGTTTAATAATCTATCATGCCTATGTGATGAAACCCCCTCAAAATTTCTAAACTATGAGGTTTGGAGAGCCTCCAGGTTGATAACCATATACACATGCCGGGAGGATGGTGCACCCCGACTCCATGGGGATAGAAGCCTCTGTGTTTGGGACTTTTCTGGACATCACACAGTGTACCTCTTCATCTGGCTGTTCATGTGTATCCATTATGTCCTTTTTAATAAATCAGTAATAGTAAGCTGTTTTCTTGAGTTCTGTGACCCCTTCTAGCAAACGATTGAACTTGAGGAGGGAGTCATGAGATCCCCTTGTAGGCAGTTGGTGAGAAGTATAGGAGACCCAGCCTTGTGATTGGCATTTGAAGTGAGGGATAATCTTGTGGCTCTGAGCCCCTAACCTGTGGGGTCTGCATTAACTCTGGGTAATTACTGTCAGAATTGAATTCAATCATTAGATATCAAGTAGGTTTCCAGGAAGTTGGAGAACTTGTTGTTGGTGTGAGGGGAAGAAACCCACAAATTTGGTGTCAGAGCATTGCCAGTAGAGAAACAGGTCCCCCCCCCCAACATATGAGTTGGTTGGTGGTATGCTCTTGGTAGGGCATTTGTTTTGAATAATTCACAGATGCAGAGTGTTTGCAGAACCGTAATGGAGTTTTGAATTATATCCTTGTATAGGTGGGATTACAAATAAGACTCCAAATATAGGCCTGGTTTGAACCTCAGTTGTATTCATTGTATCATTTAGCAAGGACATATATAATCTAAATAACAACGAATAGAGTGGGCGGGGAGCTTCAGAGTTGGCTCAGTCCATGGCTCAGTCATATCCCTAGAGTTTTAGACACTTTACCTTTCTTCACTTTGCCATCTCAGCATGCCAGTCTGGGTCACAAATGGACATCTTATGGGGGCAAGACAGCTGTAGACATCACATCAGAGTATGGCAACTTCTAGTCTCCTCCTTGGGTCTCCTCTTAGGAGCAAGAGACTTTCCTGGAACCCGTTAGTGGACTTCCTCTCTGCTTCTCTGTTTAAATCATTCACTGGCAGAATAGCAGTACCCGGGATAGCTAGTGCAGTCAGGAGCCATCCCCTGAGGGGCAGTCAGAGCTGGGCTTCCATTAGTCGCGGGTCAAGCGAACAGCCCCTGGGAAGAGAGGAGATACACAGGAGAGATTCTTCTAGAAAGGAGGAACAAGACCAGAAATGGATTACTGCAGCCTGTTTCCTTAGTTGTAAGGTGGAGATAATAATAGCACTTAATAAGATTATTGTGAGAACCGGATGAGTTAATACATATAAAGCATGCAAGACAGTGCCAGGCACATAATAATCTTTCGGTAAATAACAGTTTTTTTATTTTTATTTTTATTTTTTCTGTTGTTGTTGAGACAGAGTCTTGCTCTGTCCCCCAGGTTGGAGTGCAGTGGTACGATCTTGGCTCACTGCAACCTCCGCCACCCGGGTTCATGTGATTCTTCTGCCTCAGCCTTCCGAGTAGCTGGGACTACAGGAGAGTTTATTTGTTAATACATTGTATGTATTATTATTATGACAATATTGAAGGCATTATAATATATTGGTTTTATAAGAAATGTTAAAGAATGGGAGAGGTGATAAAACACTTGCAGGGATGACCCAACTACATGGCTGCATAACACATTCTAATCTGAAATGGGAGCAGAGGCATCATTCACTCTCAGTAATTTGGGGCTGGTTGTTTGGCACATTGAGTCATAAGCATTTGAGTCTTCCAGGGTGGCACTGTCACCATACATGTGACCCACAGATTAGATACGAGGTAGGTGGAATGGAGAAAGCAGAGTAGCTGAGAGAGAACTTGATGAGGCTGTTTGCTTCATTGGGGCTCACAGTGCTAAGAAAAACCATTTGCAGAATCATGGGAGCAGAATGATCATTTCTCCTATAATCTGGGGTCCCAGCCTTTAGGATGTATCCCTATTCAATGTAAAACACTAGGTTTTATTCAGTGAATGGCAGTCTAGCATGGTTATGCTAGCCGAATGGTCTTATAGGGAAAGATTATAGCAGATATATGTATATATATATGTATATCTATCTATCTAACTATATATCTCTATATAATTGATATAGTTGGCTAAGTGACAGCTGAGGAGCCAGCTGGGTCAGAGTTCAAAATAAGGTGACAGTCTACAAATCCCTGGAAGACTGGAGCAACAAAAGAGGGAATCGTTATTTGGACACAGTGGGGAAAGTGAATGAAAAGAAGAAAGGCAAATTAATTAAGATAATTAAAACACAGACATTCTTGGCAATATTAAAAGCTATTTAATATTTGGCTTTCTAACTCTACTATTCAGTCATTTACAAAATATGGCTTATAATATGTCAGTTGATGAATAACCTTTATTTTACTATAAAATTCATGAACTTCTTTGGTCTACACAAATCCATCTTCCATTTTCCATGGCTTAACCTCGTTTAAGCCAATGCAAAACTGAAAGTGGGGAAAAGAATATTGAGGCTTTATTATGAAATGCCTCCTTATCCACTTTTTTTTTTTTTTAGTCTCCCTGTGTTGCTCAGGCTGGAGTGCATTGGCATGATCTTGGCTCACTGTAACCTCCGCCTCCTGGTTCAAGCGATTCTTGTGCCTCAGCCTCCCAAGTGACTGGGATTACAGGCATGAACTACTACACCCAGCTAATTTTTGTGTTTTTAGTAGAGATGGGATTTCATCATGTTGGCCAAGCTGTACTCTTGACCTCAAGTGATCTGCCCACCTTTGCCTCCCAAAGTGCTGGGATTACAGGTGTGAGCCACTGCGCCTGGTGTCTCACCATATTTTTTGAGGGTTGATTATATTTTCCTTCTAAACATAGATTCCTTAAATGACTGTCATTCTCATCTTCCTTTTTCTGCTGTTTAGCAGGCTACCTGGAAGGCAGTACTACTCTGTAAATGTTTGCCGAATAGTTTTTGAACAAGTATGAACCAACTATATTTTAAAAGTAATTTGACACTAATTTTGTATTCAAATAACATTGTAGTATTTCATAATTTATTACCTATACCAGTAATATGTATGCTATTTAATAAAGACAGAATGTGGTGATGTGTATTTAAAAACAGGATTTTTATGACTGATGTGTGCTGGGTGATTTTCCTAGGGTAATTACCGAATTCGTTCTTTTGGAAGCCACTAGGAGCCGTGTCTTTATGTGTTCTGATACTAATAATTTCTGACATTGGTTTAATTTACTCTTATGTTAGATAAGGTCCAAACCATCTAAACCAGGGGTCAGCAAAGTAGTTAATATTTTTGGTCTTGTGAGCCATATGGTCTCTGTCACAACTCTTCAATTCTGCCATGGTAGCTTGAAAATAACTATAGATCTTACATAAATGAATGAGTGTGGCTGTGTTCCAATACAACTATTTAAGAACCTGAAATTTGAATTTCACATATTATTCTTCTGTTGATTTTTTTTTTCCTAATGCTTTAAAAGTGTAAAAATCATTCTTAGCTTGCAGGCTGTACCAGAACATGTGGCAGGCCAGATTTGGCCATGGGTTTTAGCTTGTAGACCTGACATAGTCCACGTCATCTATTAAGTGTGCTACCAGCAGAGGAAGTGGTCTACATAAAGAGGATAATTTCTAAATCAAGAGTAGCCAGAAGAGTGGCTTGTATATAGTCATTTGTCTATGTCTCTATCACAGTCATAATTCCTTTGGTTCTTGTTATTTGTCTTTTTCCATAGGCAGCAGGTATCTTCCATGAAGGCAGAGCCATGACTCATTCTTCCCTTGTGTTCCCAGGGTCTAGTTTGTATGAATGTATGAATGAATACATGAATCAAGTTTACATCTCAGAAATTGGTGCTGTGGTTACTGAATTACAAAATATGAAATGTCTTTTGAGAAAATCACAAAAACAGGAGTCTGCTTATGCCATTATCCCATTTGCTGTGAGACCCTGAACCTATATTCTCACTTTCATAAGCAGGCTTTGTATAACATGTGAAAGATAGATGAGTAAAAGAGGCCAATTTAGGTAGGGAAATATACAAATCATTTCAGAAAGACTTCCGTTCCTATTGACTCCTGGTTGCCAAGTTATTTCTGTTCTTCCCTTAAAATAACCAGTCACGATAACACTCTAAAACATTACCTCTTCTCTCACTTTCTCCTTTTACAGAGGGATTGATTAGCTCTCAGAAAAGGTTTCCATAAGGAAATGATCTCAAATACAATTAGGTTTTTTAACTAATGTGTATTCATATTATTATTTCTGACATTGATTTAATCCTTATCTTATTTGGGGTCCAAAAATCAATAAGGCTCCCCCCAAAATATAATTTGCCTCTTTGGTTATACGTATAGAAACTTACAACTTTTTTAAAAAAAATTTTTGTTTCTTCATGTAGTACAGTGTAGAGAGCCAGTACAGTCCACCTGTTAAACATATGATAGGGTGATATGCCCAGTCTAGTTACAGAAAGCTCCTGGTTAGGACCCAGTAAAACAATCAAGGTGAACTTGAATAACATCTTTGTGTACATTTCATAGTCCATCTATTCTAATGGTCCAATATAGCTATTTTTAAAAATCTCTTTCTGTGCCTGTTTTTAAACTCATTTCTTCTCCCAATGTGTTTATCCCTGGTTCTATCAGGGTAAGCCCTAAAGGGACAATTTGGACTTGACCCTGATTTTGGCAGAAGATAGCTTTTCTCCTATTGTGGCCTCGTTCCTTTAGCCCTCGTGTTATCCTATCTTGACCAAGTAAAGGTTCATTGTGGCAGGAGTTTACATAAACAGGAATTGTACTCATACCCCATTTCTAGGAAAAATGGGAACAGCAGGCATTATCTGATGTAAAATGTGTTGAACCCTGAACAAAGTACTCAGTGTAAATCCGCATTTGGCTGTTACAACCAGCCAGCTGAGAATCAGTTACTTGAAATAGCTGCTGGTCGAAAGGTCTGTGGCCTTTCCAAAGATGTGTTGTTGACTTTATGGCAAGACTACTAGAACTTTCCTTGTTAGTGATTTTATTTTATTTTATTTATTTTGTTTGTGATGGGATCTTGCTCTGTCACCCGAGCTATAGTCGAGGGGTGCCATCTCAGCTCACCGCAACCTCCACTTCCCAAGTTCAAGCGATTCTCATGCCTCAGCCTCCCCAGCAGCTGGGACTACAGGCTCACGCCACCATGCCCAGCTAATTTGTTTTTGTTTTTTTGTTTGTTTATTTAGTAGAGTCGGGGTTTCACCATGTCGGCCAGGCTGGTCTCAAACTCCTGACCTCAAGCAATCTGCCCGCCTCAGCCTCCCAAAGTGCTGGGATTACAGGCATGAGTCACCACATCTGGCCTCCTTGTTAGTAATTTTAGAAGAATGTTTCGATGCCATCTAATCCTCCCTAAGTCCCAGTTATCTTGTCTTAAAAATGGGCATAATGTCATTTGTCAAATAAGACTGATACTGGGCTTAAAAGAAGTCTTTTAAATAAAGTACTTAGGATAGTTTCTCAGATTAGCAGATCCTCAAGAATGATTCTTTTTCTCTCTTTCCTTTTCTAAATATCCCTTTGAAATCTTAATTAGTAAGATGTCTCTTTATTACCAGGTTTTATATTGTTGAGTATTTTCCATCATATTATTACTTATGTATGAAATAGTTGAGCTCTAATTACAATCTATTTTGTAATTTTGCAAATGATTCACAATGAAGCTTAAATGAATAACTTCCAAATGTTTGCACAAATATGATATATAATACGTATATATATATTTATATATAATATATACATGTATATATATGTATATGTGTGTATGTGTGTGTATATATACACACACAAACTAGGTACTGATATTAGACTTACCTGTGGATTATAAATATGTCAACTTTCTCTCTGGTCCATTATTATTTTTTAATGCTCTCAAATATTTCTAAAGCTGTAAGTATGTAGGCTTATGGTGGATGCATCGATTTTACATGAATATTTGGTATTCAAACTAAAGGCTATTTAACTGGTTTCAACTGCCTTTTATTTTATCCAGCTTAATTTTATCTTCCTTCTGAGGATAATTTTATAAACAAATTCCTAATATACTTAAGAAGGATTACAAAATTGGGAACTTGCAGAATCATCTGGTTCTGAGGGTGAGCATGAGATTTTTGGAATATTTGTCTCCCAAGGATACATTAACCTATCTCTTAAATACTCTCAACAAAGAATATTAGAGTCGTTAGACAACATTTAAAATTCAGGCCTATCTGCCCTTCCAGTTTCAAGTTGGAATAGAGTTGTCTTCCACTGGGGAATAATTTGTCTCTATTAATTGAGAACAAATGTGCATGGGTGTTTTAATTACACAGTAAATTAGGAGAATTTAAGATGCAGAATATGTGAAAGCCAAGAATTAAAAACCAACAACTCAAAACATAAGTAGATAAACAGGAAAAATATCTCAGCATAAGAATGCAAGCACGTCCCAAGATAAAGAGCGGGAAAAAATGAAGACCAAGACAAATTACTAGGGTTTTGGTCAAGTTCCTTCAAGTGGAATGATCCCATTTTTGGCTACAAGCCATTGTTGGCTATACATGGCAGGAGGAAGAAACCACACTCAAAGGATTACTTTGAGATGTCTGGCTTCAACTAGTGACCTTTTATGCATTCAGTGAAAATGAATATTGAGGATTTCCTATACAAATTTCAACTTTACAGAGAACTCCCACAGCAAGTATTCAGTCTAGGTTCATGGAACCCTGGTACTATGTGTAAAGTTGTATGGTTATGAGTTTATGGGAGAAATAGGTCCAGAACGTTCTTAGATTCTGAATGGAGTCCGCGATCCTAAAATATAAGAATACAACCTGCTGCTTGAGCAGTTGAACATTTGTTGACCTTGTTCTCTGTCACTTAAGATAAAGTTAGCATCTCATAAATTGTTACTACTCCTTTTTTTTTTGGCAAGGGCAGTCAGAATGACTTCTTTCTGCCTCTCACCTCGCTGTGCATGCCAGATACTTCCAACCAAACTTGGTGCTTCCTTGCAAGACCAACCTGCTACTACTTCAGAGCACCCTCCTCTATCTCTTCTTACTATAATGTATTTAAATATTTCTTATTTTTTTTTACATTGCCCTAGGCGTATGAGCCTTTACTGTAAGCTACCTTAAATCTTTTTTGGAAAGAGGTAGGATATAAATTAAACATACACCTCCCCAAGATCTCAGAGTGTTGATGGACTGATTACAGAGACGGGGAGCAGGTATTTCCTCAATCATCACTGGAGGTGGAAAAATCACCTCCAAATATTTGTTCTCTGATAGCAGTTGGGAAAAGTCCTCCTTAAATGAGAGGCCCACGAAGGGATGAATAGGGATTTTGGCTGACCTCCAAAGCGAAGCTAAGATAATGCCTGCCTTCCCAGTATTACTTGAGGCTAATTACTCAGATATAATTACTTGCACTCTGTGTTTTTGCTTCCAGTAGGGTTGTGTCCTTGCTTTTGTTTATCTTGTATCCCCCATTAGACTTTGAGCTCCTTAAGAATTAAGGCTATCACTTCCTTTCTATTCATCATTTGTTCTTGAGGCAATGCTTTTCACAGAATAGTCAGGAATGCCATTTAAGTTAATGATTAAGACGTTAATCTCACATTGTTGCAAGTTAGGCAACTTTTGACCATCCTTTCTAGGAACCCCAAGTTATCCGCATTGTGAAGGACCCTAAAGTGAGCCTCAGGAGATTGTTGTGAAAGTGTCATCAACTTTTGGAAAGTTTCTGAACTTAGTGATGATTTGTGCTTTTTCAGGACAATTTGTGGTGCCAGCACTTAAGCGATAAACATCCCCCTTTAAATAGAGCTGATCAAGTTTAATTCATAGTAGTCGATGCCTAAAAATTATAGGATGCAGATGTATATTTTTCATGTAAACATTACCTCAAAAGAAATTAAAGGAAAGAAAGAAAAAAGTGACTTTGGATAAATGTCAAGTATATATAATTTATGTGTTTGAGCTCTGAACAAACTGCTAGATCGTTTGGCCATGGTTGGAGAGACAGAACATTTTACCTGTCTGTAGCTGGGAATCAAGTGTATTTACCCATAAGAGTGGCTTATTTCCTAGTTTGTGTGGATTACACACATCTGTGTGTAATCATGTCTGCCCTTTCCTCTGCCTCAAATCCTAAATGGAATTAATAACTTATTGTGGTCCCTTTTAACAAGACAGAACAGATCTCTCTGCCTCAGGCTTAGGAGGCTCCTTTATAATAATTCTTGGCTCGGGTAACCCATATACTTCTCAAAAATCCGCCCCATAAATATCATAAAACTGGCCTCAAAGCCATCCACGTTTTCCTCTGTAAAATGAAGATGAAGCAATTGTGGAAGAAGGAAGCCTTCTCAAAGAGAAGCCAGAAGTCAATTCTGTTTCATTCCTCCATATAAGTTTCACTTTCCCCAGAGGAAGGTGGAAAATCCCTCCAAACGGTGCCAGGTGGTGGTGTAAGCACTGATGGTGAAGTTCACGTGGGAACAGGAGAAGTTAATAATTCAGAGGCCTTGGGCCCTCCCACCCTGCCCTGGGTCAATGCCTGCTGTTTGCTGAAACAAGCTAGGAGCCCACGACTGGTCCTCGTGTACAGGATTGGCTCCATTTGTGGATGACGCTTTTGTCTGTTTTCCATGCTCGCCCAAGCTACGTGCGTGCTCGCTCCTGTAGGTTGCTCAGCGCCCTGGTTGTGTCTTGGCAGGCCCTGGCCTGTCTGTACCTTCCTTCTCTGTGACCAGCTTCAGGAGCAGGCCCCGGAGAGTGCTGGGATTAGGCACCACAAATGCTTATGTAGGACTTTACTGTGCACTAAGTGCTTTGCAGTCCCTTTTATTTGTCCTCCCTCAGAGCGTTGACATAAAGTAAAAAACAAAAAACCATTACTCAAGTCTTTATGCCAAGGGGAAAACTGAGTTAGACACAGTCAAATATGCCTCATTAGCAAATCCAGATTAAAATGGAGACCCTCTACACCCCAGTCATACTTTTGATATTAGATTACAGTTTCCTCATCCATAATACAGTAATCTAGGCCAGGCGCGGTAGCTCACACCTGTAATCCCAGCACTTTGGAATGCCAAGGCGGGTGGATCACCTGAGGTCAGAAGTTCGAGACCAGCCTGGCCAACATGGTAAAATCCCATCTCTACTAAAAAGATAAAATTAGCCGGGCATGGTGGCACGCGCCTATAATCCCAGCTCAGGAGACTGAGGCGGGAGAATCACTTGAATCCAGGAGGTGAAGGTTGCAGTGAGCCGAGATTGCGCCACTGCACTCCAGCCTGGGCAAAAGGAGCAAAACTCGCATCTCAAACAAAACAAAACAAAAACAAAACATAATACAGTAATCTTGTACATTGATATTTTTCAAATATTCTGTAGATGTAGAATTTCATGGGCAAGTCTAACATCTGAAATAAATAACCACAGACCAGGCGTCCTGGCTCACACCTAATCCTAGCACTTTGGGAGGCTGAGACGGACAGATCATTTGAGGTCAGGAGTTTGAGACCAGCCTCACCAACATGGTGAAACCCCATCTCTACTAAAAAATACAAAAATTAGCTGGGCATGGTGGTGGGCGCCTATAATCTCAGCTACTCCGGAGGCTGAGGATGGAGAATTGCTTGAACCTGGGAGGCAGAGGTTACAGTGAGCCGAGATCACACCACTGCCCTCCAGCCTGGGCAACAGAATGAGACTCCATCTCAAAAATAAAATAAAATAAAAACCACAGAGCACTTCAATTGGAAGAGGAAAGTGGAGTCCTCTGATCCTTAAACTTGCCCCCACTTTGCCCAAATGGCCATCAAGGGCTCCGTGGAGTCTAGCTTGAAAAGAACTAGACTAAAAAATCACCAGGGTCTCTAAGTGCTAAAATGGAACCTCAGAGAGGGGCCCTGATGATTTGATTGAGGAAGGGTGATGTACAGGGGTTACAAGCATGGGCATCAACATCCAGCTTTACCAACTTGCTGTGTGATGTTCTTAACTTCTCTAGGCCTCAGTTTCCTCATCAATAAAATGGGGACTATAAGTGAGATGATCTTTTTTATTTTATTTTTTTTCTTGAGACGGAGTCTCGCTCTATTGCCCAGGCTGGAGTGCAGTGGCGCGATCTTGGCTCACTGCAAACTCCATCTCCCGGGTTCACGCCGTTCTCCTGCCTCAGCCTCCCGAGTAGCTGGGACTACAGGCGCCCACCACCGCGCCCAGCTAATTTTTTGTATTTTTAGTAGAGACGGGGTTTCACCGTGTTAGCCAGGATGGTCTCAATCTCCTGACCTCGTTTTCCGCCCGCCTCCGCTTCCCAAAGTGCTGGGATTACAGGCGTGAGCCACTGTGCCTGGCCGAGATGATCTATTTTTTTAGCACTGCGCATAGACCTGGTCCATAGAGGTTCTCAGAAATGGTGATATTATTTTCATTGTTGGTATAACAATGTCAATAATAATTGCTGTACTTTGAATTTGGGGGATAGGCTTAGAAATAGCATCAGTAATGAAAATTGCCTGTTCTTTTAATATGTGTATTCTTCTTTAATAAGCATTTCAACCATATTTCAGTTTTTCCAATTTTAATGGAATTGTTCTGTCTTAAAACCTATTGTGTATGTGTCATGCCTACATAGAGTCTTCTGTGCAGAGTACGGTCATAGCCGGGCAAACCTGTTATCTAATAAGAATGTTCGCTTTTTCACATTCATCAGTCAGAAACAAATACTAAATCAACGGCTCTAAAGAGTAGTACCACAACAATTAAGTTAAAATTAATGGAGCACTGAGACAATATATACTGCCTCTGGGGCATTAACTCCCTGATTTCACTTTTTTATTTATTTGTTTTTTTGGAGACGCTCTGTTGCTCAGGCTGGAGTACAGTGGCACAATCTTGCTCACTGCAACCTCTGCCTCCCGGATTCCAGTGATTCTCCTGCCTCAGCTTCCTGAGTAGCTGGAATTACAGGTGCCCGCCACCACACCCAGCTAGTTTTTTCTGTATTTTTTGTAGAGACGGAGTTTTGCCCTGTTGGCCAGGCTGGTCTCCTGACTTCAAGTGATCTGCCTGTCTGGGCCTCCCAAAGTGCTGGGATTACAGGCATGAGCTACCATGCCCTGCCAGATTCCACTTCTTTTACAGTAGTTAAAAGTAGAATTAGGAGAGAGACAACAGATAAAACCCGCCACACACTTTTGATCTCTCTTCTGTCTTTCATACGGAAATGAGAGTTTCTGAGAAAGGTAGTTGAAACTAGACAGCAGATAACAGCCTATGGAGCACACAGAGGGGGTGGGAGGGTGAAACCATACAGCTTGGTGAGGTTTGCCAGGAGTACCTGCTGGGGCCCTGGCATAGGTTACCCTGCAACCAAAACAGGAATGACACTAGAAGAATGAGGCCTAAGTAACCAGCACACTGTCAAAGGAGGTGGGAATATCACATCCTAGCTACGCACTTCCTGCCCCGATATCTAAAGGTTATTTCATATGGCAAGCTAGAAACAAAATACACACATACATTATTACACATGTAATATCAATGGCAAAATTTAAAATCACTGATAATTTTACCTCTCAGATATTCCTGGTGATTGTGATCTGTGTGCTCATACGCTGATATGTACACCACAGGCATGTACGTGCAAACACTCATATGTACTTTCTTTTGCAAGAATATCATCACTGCCTCCTAAAGTGCTTCTTTCACCCAGCAGTCTACTCTAGGCAGTTTCCATTCTACTGAATATACTTGTATAAACACATTTTTTTTGTATGTGACTATATAGTATTCCTTTGCATAAATATACTATAATTTATCAAATAATTGTATGTCATTTGGTTGCAATATGCATTGTTACAATCAGTGCTGTGACTATTATAATCATAGCATTTCTTTACAAGCCTCCTCAGGTATTTCCATAGGATAAATTGTCAAATTGCCTTCCACAAAAGACCTCCCAATTTATTTTCTTACTAGCAGTTTGTAGTAGTGTCTGTTTACCCCTACTCTTGCCATTATCAGGCAATGTTTACATTAAAGACTTAAAACCATTTTTTAAAATTGCCTGAATAAATGCTTCCTTAGCAAATACTCTTTAAAGAAGAAAGTAGTTAGGCTTTCTGGCTAAACTTCTTAGGGCTTCTACATGAATGTTTTCACAAACATCCATTTCAAAGAGCTACTGGAAAATTGGATATGGACTATTTTGCTTTATTATAAATGTGAGTAGCAACAAGATTCTTTGTATTCAAAAAGACATTTGAGAGTTTCTAGCCCAATGGCTTCATGTGCCAATAATCTATGGGTCCAAGAAGCTCCGTATTTCCCCAGGATCACTTTGACTGCTACGTGTCAGGGCTGGGAGTAGACCCTGGGCCATCCAATTTATTCAACTTGTAGAATTAGGATCGTAGCGTTAGTATATATCAAGTGTAATTTTCATTACATATGAGTGTTTAAAAAAAATTCAACAGAACTTGTTGGATATTTGAGTATAATTTTCTTTTTCTTTTTTTTTTTTGGAGACCGAATTTCGCTCTTGTTGCTCAGACTGGAGTGCAATGGCATGATCTCAGCTCACCGCAACCTCCGCCTCCCAGGTTCAAGCGATTCTCCTGCCTCAGCCTCCCGAGTAGCTGGGATTACAGGTGTGCACCACCATGCCTGGCTAATTTTGTATTTTTAGTAGAGATGGGCTTTCTCCATGTTGGTCAGTCTGGTCTGGAACTCCCAACCTCAGGTGATCTGCCCACCTCGGCCTCCCAAAGTCCTAGGTTTATAGGCATGAGCCACCGCGCCCGTCCTTGAGTATAATTTTCTTATCATTTACTCCTACCAGCCTCTGTGCTAGGTTCTGGGGATATAAAGACAGGGGCCAGGT
Source organism: Gorilla gorilla gorilla (assembly GCF_029281585.2). NCBI lineage: Eukaryota > Metazoa > Chordata > Mammalia > Primates > Hominidae > Gorilla > Gorilla gorilla. The sequence continues at coordinate 123,810,255 of NC_073231.2, read as the reverse complement.
CTGCCTTTCCCCTACATTATTATAGTCTCATAAGGAAGAAACCCAGAGGAGTGATGATAAATGTATGCCTCAAGTATGTAGTATATAGGTGGTGCAGTTGTGGTCTGTGCACACAGGTACAATGAGGATGCAGCAAAAGGTCTGATTCATTTGGGGTACAGACTTAATAGGAGGAGTGAAGCTTGAGCTGAGTTTAAAGAGTAGAAGAATTGGATTTTAATATATGGATGGGTCCTCCATGTTAAAATTAATGAGGTTGGACATTACTGAGGCTAAGACGGTAGCAGCAGGTGATGGGAAGGTCATCAGTGTTGGGGCCCATTAGACCTATAACTCCTTGAACAACTTACTTTGATCCTCAGTTGTCCCATCTGAAAATAGGATGATACTATGCATTCCACTTGTAGAACTAGGATTGTAGCATTAGCACAGGCAGTGACAGTCATGGCATTCACAGTGTGGAGTGACACAGCAAGAGGGGTGAGGCTGCCCAGCCATTTGTACGTTTTGCCTGTAGGTCTTAAATTGGATGGCAGGAGGCTTGAAGTTGTGATTTCTACGTCATGTTTTCATTATAAAATGAGTGGTCACTTGAAGAAAAGTGACAGTGAGTTTTGTGTTTGAAACTTTTAGAAGGATCCATTCTGGAATAACCAAAGATTTAACATGAGGGTGTGCCATGTATATGAGCAGAGCTCTTCTGTGCCAGGTCTCTTAGGAAGGCTGGATGTGGTTTGGGCTGAAAAAATGATCACTCACCATCAACCCTTTCTGCACTGTGTGTGGCGAATGCCTGGGTTTGCCTTCCTGACTACTTTGCAAAGTGTGTTGCTTTTTCTGCCTCTGTTGAATTTACCCTTTTTCCAGGTTCCACTCTCACTACCCTAGATCCAGCCTTACTGGAGGCTGCACAGACCACCAGCTTTCTGAACTATGGGCCTAGCCTATACCCCCTCCATATGTTATAGTAGCAAAGTCCCTGCTTTAAAATTTTGCAGCTTAGGAATTCTGATTTTCTTATTTTCCTCTAACTGTCCAGTGGCTGTGTATTTCCTGCATAATAAAGATCTGAACGTCTTACCATGATACTTGGTAGAGCTGCCGGCATTCATCAGATATCCATGCCTGGATTGCCTGCACATGACAATCTCCCTACTTTGGTTGCTGCTCCCCCACTTGCCTCTGACTTAGGTAGGGTTCCCTAGAGGAGTCCCGAGACGGGGTTTCTCATGCAAGTGACTTATTGAGAGAATTATTTCTTTGTAGAAGCCAGTAAAGGAATGTGAGAAGCAGGATGGGGCAGGGCAGGAAGCTGGGGAAGGATGTGGGTCTAGTTGAAGTCCAACCTCCGCCTTAACCCCTGGGGAATCTGCAGCATGAATGGCATGTATGGCCCCATGGAGACCCCCATATCAGTCAGTAACTAACTGGCTGTAGGCTGCCTTTGGGTGGGGGTAGGTAATTACCCAGGCATTTCCCCTGCAAGATCCCAGCAGCCTAGGGGTGACTACACTGACCAATAAAAGGAATACACGCAGGATGCCAGCAGCTTCCATTGTACCCACAGGTCAAACTCCTACTGATCCTTCAAGACCCAGACAGATTTCAATTTTGTAAAGTTTTTCCCAGACCAGAAATTCTCATTCTGAACTAATGATGTTACCATCTCCTGAGTCTTCTTATGCCTCATTCTAGTCCTTATCAAGATCACCTTGTATCACTGTGGATTGGCTTAATGTCTGGCTTCCTGCTAGACTAATGAGTTTCTTGAGGGTGCAGCGTGTTTTAATTCACCTTTAAATAGCTACTCCCCAGACCCCAGGGCTATCCCTGTGTAGCTATTTAGTAAAGGTCGTTTGAATTGAAATGAGCTGTAACATCCTTCCTTGATGCCTAGTGCTTTTAGCCCTGTGGGAATGTTTCTTCAAGCCTTCCAGATATGGGGGGCTCTTCCAGGAATGCTAGCTCAGCTTGCCACTCTTTCCCCCCCAGAATTCCATAGCCATTGAGATTATACCACAGGTTCCCTGTGCCAGCATTTTCTTCCACCTGCTCCCCTGGATGTCAGTCTACATCATCTCACCGGTCAGCCTATGTCATCTCACTAGTCAGCCTGGGCAGGTAGCCTGCTGTCATCTGCTGCCCACATGGGCTGGGCCCTAGGGTAGATGACTTGAAACAAGTATTACTTCTTGGATGACATTCTGGCTGCCACTCAGAATCTGACAGTTGGTAAATCTTGGCCTGTGCTATTGAATGCCATGACTTATTGGTGTAATGGTGAAAATTGTTCAGAGGAAGACTGGGACATCAATGGTGGACCCAAGAATCATGTCAGGGGATGGAAAAGGGCCACCATGTCCTAGTTTGGTCTAGAACTAGATTCTGCAAGTTACAGTCACAATCCAATAGCCAAATAGAAGCACTCATTCATTCATTCATTTTCTCAACAATCTTCTGTTTCTTCTTTTCTATTTATTGTGTGCTGGGTGAGGGCAAAAGTGAATAAGATGTGGTTTTTGCGTTCAAGGAATTGACAAGGGAAGGAGATGAGATTGAGACAGATGTGTGCACAACTCAGAATAATGAAAGGAATAAAGGATATGCACCACAAGAAAGAAAGTGCACAGGACATTGGTTAAGAATGTGGTATCTGAAGTTAGAGGGCCTTGAAGTCAAATTCCAGCTCCATTAGTTATCAGTTGTGGGACTTTAGGCAAGTAATTTAATTTTCTCACCTTCACTATTTTTCTTTTTTCTTTTTTTTTCAGAGATGGAGTTTCACTCTTGTTGCCCAGGCTGGAGTGCAGTGATGCGATCTTGGCTTACTGCAACCTCTGCTTCACGGGTTCAAGTGATTCTCTTGCTTCAGCCCCTCGAGTGGCTGGGATTACAGGCGCGCACCACCATACCCTGCTAATTTTGTATTTTTGGTAGAGACAGGGTTTCGCCATGTTGGTCAGGCTGGTCTCAAACTCCTTACCTCAGGTGACCCACCTGCCTTGTCCGCCCAAAGTGCTGGCATGAGCCACCGTGCCTGGTCACTATTTTTCATCTTCAAATGGAAACAACAGTGGTACCTGCTTCATAGGGTTGTCTGTGAGGATTAAATAAGATACTGTCTGTGTAAAGTACAAATTGACACACATTCACAGATGTTGGCTATTGTTATGAATGCTATTATTGATGGGCTAGTTCTTGCAGGGCTGGGGGACAGTCCATGGAATAGGTGGCATTTGAGTGGGGCTTTGAATTTTTATGGGCAAAGGAGGCTTCCAATGGGGGAAAAAGAAAAAAAACCGCTTGAAAAATAAAAGGAGGGGTCATGAGATTGTATAACTTACTTGGGAATGGCAAATGGCCGTGACTGCCTGGGATGTACTGATGGATGCTCGAAGGGTTTCCGTGGGAGCTGAGGCAGTGAATGTGTGCTAGGATGGAGTGCTTTGCAAATAGTGATTATTCAATAAATATTTCCTGAATTTCTTTGATTATTTTATGCTTATGTGTTAACACTTATTTATGATAAAAATGCCAGTGGGCATTGGGTCCAAATTTATCTTTTTGAAAAATAAAAATAATTATGAGTATGCCTCTTTTAACAGTTATAGAGATTGGCACACTCCTTTTTACCATTGTAAAGAAAAATAACTGCTCATCCTCAGCTATTGTTTGACCCTTTCATTTGAAGATGTGTTATGCTATAGATTATAGAGCTGTCCAGGAGAACTTTCTGTGATGCCAGAAATATTCTCTATCTTTATTGTCCAGTGTTCCAGCCATAAGCCACATGGGACTGTGGAGCACTCAAAGTGTGGCTAGTTTGACTAAGAAACTGAATTTTAAATTTTGTTTAATTTATTATTATTATTATTGTTATTATTTTTGAGTTGGAGTCTCGCTTTGTCACTTAGGCTGGAGTGCAATGGTGTGATCTCTGCTCACCGCAACCTTTACCTCCTGGCCTCAAGCAATTCTCCCACCTCAGCCTCCTGACTAGCTGGGATAACAGGTCCCTGCCACCATGCCCAGCTAATTTGTGTATTTTTAGTGGAGACAGAGTTTCACCATGTTGGCCAGGCTGGTTTCAAACTCCTGACCTCAAATAATCCTCCTGCCTCAGCCGCCCAAAGTGCTTGGATTACAGGCATGGGCCACCGTGCCTGGTCTGTTTAATTAAATGGAAGTCACCCCATGGGGCTAGACAAGGGCTATCATAGTGGATAGCACTGCAGTCTAGAAACTGTTTTGGATCTCTGTAGAGGAAATGTGCGAATGTGAAGCATTGGGTTTGGAATAGTGTGGGGCAAATGAGATATTTTCTATTGAGGTGTCTGGTACTGCAGTTTCAGAAGTGAATACCCTCAAAACGAGCTGTTTATTTTTATCAGTTTTGTTTTGGAGAATATTCAGGCAATCTGTGACTAGAGTGAGCAGTGCTGCAATAGAGTGCCTTGAGAAATACCAGGCTGATTACAGACCCACAGGAAGCAATTGTCATAATTAGGCCCTGTTAATAAACCATGGGCTGCAATGTGTGTACACACACACATTCACACACTCTTTTTCTCCTTCTCTCTCACTGAATCCAGTGCTCTCTCTCTCTGGCATGTAGTGCATAAGAGTTATTTTTCTTCCTGATCTCAGGTTTCCAACAAATGGGAAAATGCTCTGAACGTGTTGCGTACAGGGGAAAAACCTTACAGTCTTTATTGTATGTGAACAGCTAATAAGGAAACCGTTTGACAAGAGCTTGCTTTGTGTCATGGCTTCTGGCTTCCAGCCAGTTTATTTGCTTGCTGGGACAACTATATTCAGGCAGCAGAGTTAAGCAACAGGGAGGGGGCAGGATGAAGAAACATAGACTTCATAAATCAGGGCAATTCAGCAAAATTCCATTTGAATTGAATCTGGGCCAGGGGCAGGAGTGCCATGGAGCGTCTGTGTAGAAGCTGACATTTTAATGATTTGATTAGTTTAGGAAGAATATTTTTATGGATTGTGTCGTCGATTATATTAAGTACTGAGTGAACTTGTTACATTATGATGAACTTCCATTACCTACACTGGTTGTGTACAAGTGCAATGATTTCAGCCCAAGACCCTAAGGGTAATCTCGTGCAATCCTCTTAAAGAAATGCTGTTTAATGACTAAAGCTGTTAATCATATTAAATACATACAGCCACTCTGGGAAAATATGCCAAACAAGCATAAATCTAAAAAAGGTATTTGAATGAGCTAAATGGTGTGTTTTGAGGGGATATTGGGCAGGGGAAGTAATAATGGAGGGAGCAAAGGGATGTAGAGATGGAAGAAGTCATAATAGGTACAATGATGGTGTTTTCCATCTCCTGTGTGGCAGGTGCTGTGTTGAATGGGTTAATCAGAATGCTCTGGGCCACATCTAGAAGACATTCCAACTCAACACATTTATTTATTTATTTATTTGTTTATTTGTTTATTTATTTATTTATTTATTTTTTGAGATGGAGTCTTACTCTGTTGCCCAGGCTGGAGTGCAGTGGCATGATCTCAACTCACTGCAACCTCCACCTCCCGGTTTCAAGTGATTCTCCGGCCTCAGCCTCCCAAGTAGCTGGGATTACAGGTGCGTGCCACCACGCCTGGCTAATTTTTGTATTTTTAGTAGAGACAGCGTTTCACTATGTTGGCCAGGCTGGTCTCAAAATCCTGCCCTCAGGTGATCTGCCCGCCTTGGCATCCCAAAGTGCTGGGATTACAGGCATGAGCCTCCGTGCCTGGCCCCTCAACACAGTTTAAACAAGGAAAACTTATCTTCCTAAAAATAGAGAAGATAGACAGTTCCCAAGTGGTGATGGTGGTGTATTTTGTTTGTAAGTTAATCAGCAATTTGGTGATATCAGGGTTCTAGGTTGACTTCTCTCTGATTCTCTTGGTTTTCTGTAATTTGGTCATTTATCGTGATATTTAAGTTAACAAGTAAAAATGGCAGCTGCACTCACACTTCTTAACCAATGGAAATTTATTTGACTCACAAAGTGCATAGGATGGGAGAAATCTCCAGTGGACTAGTGGAGTCTGTGACAGTGGGGTTTGTGGAGTATAGATCCACAGGCTGTTGGAATAGGCTCAGGTCCTCATCTGCTCAGAAGACAGGCAGGGAAATTCCAGTCTTCAAGGGTTTTGTTGGTGAGGAGAACATGGATATGGATGTAATGTCCTTCCCTTTTGTTTTCTTTGCACAAATTTCTGTGGAAACATGTTGCCAAGTCAGATCGCCATTCTACTTGAGTGAATATGGAATTTGTCCAGTTTTCCAAATGCAGAGCTTTTTGTGGGCTGATGGACTGAATAGAAAGAGGAACAACCATACACCCTTCTACAGATGAAGGCAAGATTTTATGAAAGCGACTTCATTCATTCTCCTCTGCCTGGTGTTCCTTCTTTGTAAACCAGGACCAGGGAGCTTTGAATATAGCAGTATATTATAGAATTTGGTTTCATTAAATATTATACCTGCCCTTAGTGTTTATATTCCAGTATATTGACAACCCACGTCTTCTCTGTACCTGTGATTGTCTGTGTTGAGACTATTACAGAGCTCCAAAAATTAAAATAAAAATAATAATTTTACAGAAATACATATTTGCATTGGAATATTTAAGAAAGTCGAGTTTGGATGCCACAAGATTATAGGAGTAATAGGAAGCTGGGCACAGTGGCTCACACCTGTAATCCCAGCACTTTGGGAGGTTGAGGCAGTGAGGCAATAGGATTCTTGGAGCCTAGGAGTTTGAGACCAGCCTGGGCAACATAGGGAGATCCTGTCTCTACATAAAGTAAATTTAAAATGAATTAGCTGTTGGTGCTGTTGGCATGTTGGTGCATACCTGTGTACCAGGCATGTTGGTGCACACCTCCCAACTACTTGGGAGGCTGAGGCAGGAGGATCCCGTGAACCTGGGAGGTCGAGGCTGCAGTGAATCATGATGATGTCACTGCATTCCAGCTTGGGCAACAGCAAGACCCTGTCTCAAAAAAAAAAAAAAAAAAAGTGATAGATAACTAACCAGGATTTTCTGGATTTGGGTTTGGGAAATGGAGGAATGCCTGTGTCTGTGTTTAGAAATGACAAACCAAACCATGGACATGACACTGTTAGCTCCTGTCCGTACAGCTGCTGTGTTGTTTCTTGAGAGCCCAAGATGGGTAGTAGGCCTCTTTAACCTCCATTATCACTTAATTCTCACCATAATCCTAGGAGATGTATACGTCCTCATTTTAGAGATAAGAAGGACATTGAGGCCAAGTGAGTTTAGTAAGTAACAGAATGGATTTTCAAGCCAGGTCTGTCTTGATAAGAAAGCTCACATGCTTTCTTTCTTATGACACTGTTTAAGCTGTGTTCTGCTAAGTTCCTAAGATTCTCTAGGATAGATGCATGTGTAGGATCAATTCAGGGAGAAAGGGCTGGAGTGGCTTTGAGATTCCCAACCTCTGCTCCTAACTGGTTTTCTATCCTGAGTTTCTGCATACCATTTTCTTGGAAGAAGAGATTCTGTGCTTAAAAAAAAAATACGTACATAAAAGAAGCGTGCACATTGCTGTCCTGTACCACAGTGCCTGAGTCAGGTATCCATTTGCATTGTGAAAGGAGCCTGAGGTGTGGAACAGTTCTGGGTTCTTTGCGCACCCAGCTGGCTGGCTTCCTGTGAACTGGCTGCATTTCAGATTTCATTCTCTAGCCAGAAGCTGAAAGGCAGGAGCCCTTTAAAGAGATACAGGGAAGCAAAGAGGGTTATCCAGATGAGAAGGAAGGGAAAGGGGGCGTGACAACTCCTTGGAGGGAATTTCCCCAGTGGGAACTGCCTCTGTGGGAGCTTACACAGGGCACATCAATGGGAAACCATGTCCTGGTCTGCGCGGAAGCCCTGGGGGGCCTCTTGCAACATGCAGGCAGGCTCCCCAGACTCAACCCTCTCTCTCTACCAGAGGCGCATGGACTGCGCCTGCTTCCCTCTTCTCTTATAAAGCCAGCTATGGGCCATTCTATCCCTCTGCCTCCCTGGATCCTTTGTCCATGCTGTTCCTGAAAGCGAGAAACAGCACATTTTTTTTTTTTTTCATTTAATACTTTTTTTGCTAAGCGCTGCTGGAAACACATGGAGGAGAACAAAACCCGACAAGCCTGGTGCTGCTCTTACTGTATCTGTGGGGTGGGGAAAAGGGGAAGTTCTGAAAATTTACAGGTGTGTCTCAGACTAAAGGGTTTCGAAACATTGTGCTGAAGCAGTGCGTGTTGAGGAAGAAGGCACAGGAGTGTTCCTGTGGTTGGGAGAGATATCCTGTGTCCAGAATTTGAGGCAGGAGATAGAGGTTTTGCTGGTGGGATTGTGGTGAGACTCCTAGAGCTGGAACCAGGATGGGGGGATCCACTGCTCTGTGAAGAGGGCATCTTCACGTGGAGCAAGGCTGGACAGCAGGAGCCCACTAGGGACCCCTGTGAGCAGGCGTCTGGACTTGTTTGTTTGAAAACAATTAAGACGAGCAATGTGATGTGAAGCATTCAGAGTAAGGGTAGTGGACTGGATTAAATAGAGGGGCAGTTGTATCATCTTTCTGTGCCCCGTGCCTCCTGTTTCTTCCTTCATTTCTTCATTAAACAAATGTTTATTGATTATTTATAATGTGCCAGACTTGCCTAGGTGCATGGGACACAGCAGTAAATAAGACCAAGAAGGTCCCAGTACTCATGGTGCTTATATTCTAGTAGACAGTGAATAAATAAACTTGCCAGTCAAATCTCTGCCATAGCTCTCATCACTTTCAGACGTAGATTAAAACATCTGAGAGTGCCTGTAATCCCAACATTTTGAGAGGCCAAGGCCGGTGGATCCCTTGAGGTCACGATTTGGAGAACAGCCTGCCTAACATGGTGAAACCCCGTTTCTACTAAAAATACAAAAATTAGCTGGGCGTGATGGCGTGCGCCTGTAATCCAGCTACTCAGGAGGCTGAGACAGGAGAATTGCTTGAACCCGAGAGGTGGAGATTGCAGTGAGCTGAAATGGTGCCACTGCACTCCAGCCTGGGTGACAGAGCAAGACTCCATCTCAAATAAACCAAAAAAAAAAAAAAAAAAAAATACCCAGCAGAACATCTGAGAGTGATAAGAGCTATGGCAGAGATTTAAGATAGTTCCACGAATGCTAGAAACTGACTGGTTCTAAAAGACCAGAAGTCCTCTTCAAGAGAGACTTTGGAGGCGAAAAGTGAGTGTAGCATAGAGCCAGTCTTGGGAGGTTTGGGGAAGAACATACCACTGAGAGAGAGCAGCCAGTATCAAGGCCCTGAGGCAGGTGAGAGCTTTGTTCAAGGAACAGAAGGCGGCCAGTATGGCTAGGATGGAGTGAGCACGGGGAAGATGTTAGGAGCACGTTAAGTTTGCATTCCCTCTGGGTGTCCTTGGGTAGGTTACTCAGCCACTCTGAGTGCTGCCCTGGCAGCCAGCTCTAGGCTTCGCTGACTGGAGTTTGGCTATCCTTGGATGGAAATCCAAGCTCTTTTTTACTTTACATTTTTCATTTTGATTATAATCAAATTAAGAACAGTCACAAAAGTATTTTCTGGGTCATCTCGATGAAACTAGCACTAAGCAAAGCCATGGATTTCTTAACTCTGTGCATGTATGTTCCTATAATTGGCATGTGCTAAAATGAAGGCTCAGGAAATCCAAAAGATTTTTGCAGTATTTGAATAGAAAAAAGAGGGGTGGAGGGAAGTGAGTGTGGGACCGTGAGGTGTGGGCAGACCCAAGAACCCTGGCGAGCGGGCAGTACTATGTTTATGTTTTGAGTGGGATTCCCATTTTTACATAACAGCTTCCTACATTTGTTAGAAGTAGTCTTAGCAGTTGTATGGTATAGCATTTCCCTTCCTGCCCCCAGACTCAGTAATTGGTTTAGATGCCATTTAATGCAGTTTTTAATTCCTCAAAACTAGTCTTCTGTGAACAAAATATCTTTTCAGATTTACCAAGTAAATCTGTAAAATCAGTATGAAGGGATTGCTCCCCAGCCAGCATTTGGTTAAGTTGAATTCTGATTATCCTTAACCTGCAAGCAAAGGTTTGAAGTTCCTAATAACTTTTCTGTTCAATAGTTTTCATGCTTATGTAAATAGACACTCTAACATTTAGAAGTTAAAGCACCCCCCCAAAAACCTCAAATACATAACTTGGCCTGAGACTCTATTTTTCTACTGCAAAACTCAATATGGACAATTGAGTTTTAGTAAAACTACGTAATTTCGAATTGAAATAATTTAAATTGCTTTTGTTTTAAAAATTTTGTATTTGTGCATAATAAGTTACATTTCAATAAAAATAAAGTAAATGCATTCACTTGACTTATTTTCCGCGTGGGCATTTTCTTCTTCATATATGGTCCATAATTACTTAAGCTTGAGACTCACTGCTTCGACTTGCAAACAGAACATTTCAAGTGATCAAAAATCTAGGACCCAGAGGGAGTGAATGCACAACTTTAGGATTCTGACCTTAGCTGCAATAGAAACCTTGAGTGACTTTTAAGGCTATGATGTCCTGGTAAAGGAATATACCTAAAACATAGATGGATATGATAAAGTAATGGGATTTTGCATCATGCAGCTATTCTCTGCTGGCATGTCCGGCCACAGGCATCTTTGGAAGCATATTTTTGAAAATAGGTATCCTCGTTCTCTTCATATCATTTTATTATTGATCTCTGAAAGACTGATAACCTTGGTAAAACAGCCAGCTCAATGTGTAGCCAATAACCACGCCTAGGTGTCTGGCTTCCCCCTCTCTTATTCCCACCTCCCCCTTTTCCATCTCCTTCTCTTCCTCCTTCCCTCCCTCTCTCATAGACCTCCCACCCCCCTGCCCCACACACAATATATATATCATTGTAGTTTATAATTTATAAAGATTTATCAATTGCTAATATATCAGTTATTTATTTTTATTTCTAAGCATGCCTCCTTTGAAGGGTATATGTATGTCTGTGTGAGTATATACAGGAAATGTATCCATGTCTGGAAAGGGGCCTCCATCTAGACACCAAGTGAGAGTTCTTGGATCTTGTGAGAGAAAGAATTCAGGGCGACTCCATAGAATAAAGTGAAAGCAAGTTTATTAGGAAAGTAAAGGAATAAAGAATGGCTTTCCAAAGGCAGAGCAGCCCCGATGACTGTTGATTGCCTATTTTTATGGTTATTTCTTGATTATGTGTTAAACAAAGGGTGGATTATTCATGAGTTTTCCAGGAAATGGGTGGGCAATTCCTGGAACTGAGGATTCTTCCCCTTTTTAGACCGTATAAGATAACTTCTTGGCATTGCCATGACATCTGTAAACTGTCATGGCGTTGGTGGAAGTGTCTCTTAGCATGCTAATGCAATACAATTGGCATATAATTGAGCAGTGAGGATGACTAGAGGTCACCTTTGTTGCCATCTTGGTTTTGGTGGGATTTGGCTGGCATCTTTACCGCATGATGTTTTATCAGCAAGGTCTTTGTGACATGTATCCTGCTGATCTCCTATCTCGCCCTATGACTAAGCACAACTAACCTTCTGGGAATGCAGCCTCCTAGTAGGTCTCTGCCTTATTTTACCCAGCCCCTACTCAAGATGGAGTCACTGTGGTTCAAACGCCTCTGACAAATCTGTCTGCCTGTTGGAAAGGACTTTGTCAACTTGTCATGTTACTTATATAAATATAGAAATATGTATTTAAAACTTGATGGACACTTCACCATCACACTCTCTTCTCCTCTCCCACATCACTCTAGCACTGATCCATTTTTAGAAAAGGTTTTTTTGGGGATGGGGGTTGACCAGATGTGGATATTTAGAGATAAGTCTATAATCTTCCAACTGTAGAAGCCTTTATGTCTTTGAGTCTTGCTTGTGTGTGTAAATGTCCTATTTTTTTTTTGATATATGAATAAAGTAATTAATTTGCATTTAGTTGCTTAAGCCTGTCTTCATAGCCTGGGGAGAAATGATGGCTGACACTTGTCATTCTCCACCCTTCCACTCCCCACATTTCATTTGGTACTTCATTTCTTCCTCTTGAGGTGTGAATATCTCAAGAAAGATGTTGACTGGTCCCACTGGTTGGGATGACAGTGAGTGATAGGTAGTCTTGCACTTCTTGATCAATGACAAGATCACCCATTTGGCAAACTCTTCCTCTTCTCTTCTGTCTTTATTTTTTTTTTTTTGAGATGGAGTCTCTCTCTGTTGCCCAGGCTGCAGTGCAATGTGCGATCTTGGCTTGCTGCAACCTCCACCTCCCAGGTTCAAGCAACTCTCCCTCAGCCTCCCAAGTAGCTGGGATTACAGGCACCTGCCACCATGCCCAGCTAATTTTTGTATTTTTAGTAGAGATGGGGTTTCACTATGTTGGCCAGGGTGGTCTCAAACTCCTGACCTCAGGTGATACGCCTGCCTCGGCCTCCCAAAGTGCTGCGATTACAGGTGTGAGGCACCACGCCTGGCTGCTCTTACACTTTTCTATGAGACACATTACAGATAGATGCCCGTATTGAGATACATACCCATATACAGATAGATATCCATGCTGAGAGAAGCATGTTAATCCGGCTGTGAAATCTTTATAGTTAGGAATTTCTGGGAAGATCTTCACCTTTGGCATACTCCTTCAGTCTCATCCCCTATGTCCCTAATAGAAGCAGTAATGGGGAATGTGTCATGATGACTTACTAGAAAAATCTATTGAGCCTGCTTATGATTCTTTGATTTTGGAGGAGGAGGGCACTAATTTTCATTGGTTCATTCATTCAAAAATATTAAGTTCCTACTCCATGTCTAATAACTGCCTTTCTGGCTAGTCTGTGAGCATGGCAATGGACGGATGATGTCTTTTGTTTTCTGTTGTGTCTCTGATGTCTTTCACATTGAAGAGCATGGAGGAAGTGCTCGTATCATATTTGTGCCAGAGTGAGGAGGAGGAGGGAAGCACTCAGAGCTGACACTTCCTGTGATTTAGCCTTCTGCCTGTGGATCATCTTTTCATCTTTTTTGAGCTCATGTTAGTTTCTCTACTACTTGTGCGTTTCTTTACCTTCCTTGGAGTATTTCTTCCTTGAGCTCAGTGTTGCAGGCACTGCTTGGTCAGGCTTAGCCCGTAGACAGAAAATACTTATTGAGTACTTACTGTATATATAGCACTCTTCCATGCACTGTACATGTATGAACTCACTTGCTCTTTCCAGCAACTTAGGAGATGTGTGTCTTCATTATCACCCCAATTGAAGAAACTAAGGATGAGAAAGGATTCAGACTTAATGCAAATGATCCACTATCTGGGAAGCTATTTAATCAACCTGGGCTCAATTATTTCTGTTTTCTATTTGGCCGTGGGCTTTTGGGTTGTTTGTTTTAGTGGGCACAGAACTCAAGGTCCTTGGCTTTTTCATGCCCGTTTTCATCGGTGTCATAAGTACTTGCTCCGTAAGGAAATGATTTTAATTTTACTTTTCTCTAAAAGTAAAAAAATCCTACTCTGTAGTGTAGTGGTTTCATCTTTTTTTTTTTTTAAATATTGACTGACATGTCAAGAGACCCCACAGGCTTTGCACATACACTTTTCCAGTCATTGCTTCAGATACCACATCCAGATATTAGATGTGATATCTGAACCAGTTGCAAGCAAGATCTCTCAGCCTCCTTCAATTGCTATGTTCCAGGTAAATGTTATTGCTGTGATTATCATTATCGTAATTATTTTGCATTCTCTGTTTAGTATTGTTTTCAGAACAGCATTCTTTCCTTGAAAGATAAAAACTATTGAAGATTTTGAGAAAGTTTGAAGCTTGTTAAGGAAACTAGTAATAAAAAGTTTAAGATTCTGTGCCTAGTGGGACATAATTTGTTGTTTTATTACCTTTTGTATTTGCTCGTGCATATGTACATGCCTGCATTCAACCAAATATTTGTTACATGCCAGGCACTGTGGACAGGTGCCTACTTAAGGTAATAGGCTGGACAGACAGACTCCCGCCCTAGTTCATCAGGCTCATTCAAATAGAATTTCTAGTGGTTGAAAGAGCAATGGCCTTGGTTTTACCCTCTTTGTCAGGAACTAACTGTTCATTCTCTGGTGAGTCACCCAAATGTCCTGGCTCTTCACCTGCAAAATGAGTCCATTGGCCTAGATGTTCTCTATCAACTCCAAAGGTCTAAGATATGTATGATAAGGGGTATGCCATCCAGTGAAGATCAACAGTATCATTCACAGCAGGCCTGTTCAATAAGGAGGAAGTTGCCATCTCAACTGGAGGCTGTACTGGACGAATAACATTCACTATTCTGCCTCCAAGGTTTCTCATTTAACCATGGGAGCTAATATGAAAGGAAGGTGTTCCTAAGCCAATGAGATTAAGGTTTGCAGGTTTTAGCCTGCAAGCAGGACCAACTACCAATTTACAGGATCTAGCACAAAATTAAAATGTGGACCCTTTGTTCAAAAATTGTTCAGGATTTCAAGACACAGCAGAGCATTAAACGAAGCATGGCACCCTTCTGAGAAGACAGGGCTCCAGTGTCACCGTATGGGTCACAGGCAAACAAAGTCAGCCCTACCTGTAAATGGATCTGATTAAAGGCAGAAGTATCTTTCTATTTTGTAAGCAGATTGGGTGGTATGTTACTGTCTCACAATGTGTTATTATTTTTGCTGTTATGACTAAGATTATTATTTTAAGTGACAGTACCCCTGTGCCCATCTTCTCTTTTGAGAGTCTGAATCCCTTGAGATAAGGACTACAGCTTACCTAATTTGTGATTTTCCCCTCAGCTAGACTACTGACATGATGTGTTTGTTAAATGCAGTGAATGTAATAGTCATTTATCACAAGGAGAAATTGTGATTTTTTTTTTTTCCCCAGAGGGACCACTTCTTCTAGGGACATGAGTTTTAAAAATCTAGCTTAAAGAAGCCAAAATAATACTTAATAAGGTGTTTGTGGGAACAGAGATGGGCCATTGGATGAAATACTCTGAAATAAAACAAGGCCTATGCAGTGTAAAAAGACTAAGACAGTGAGTTTTTGCCTTTTTTCTTTTTTTTTTTCCAAAAAACCTTTTTGATGTAACACAAGTCAGTATTTTTGTTGCTAGTTGGCACTTCATGAAAGATGATAGCCGGCTGGGGAAAGCCAAGAAAAATCAGTGAGTGGAATTGACAGACTTGCAGTGTTTGTAACTCTGCCTTTATCCTGTGTGATATTTTAAACAAATGGTTTTCTTATGTAGGGGACAGTTATTACTGTGCCTATCCCACACAGCAGAGAACCCAAAAGAGGACGACACACTGAAGGAGTCATAAATTGCACATGTAAACAGCTGGACATTTGGGTGTTGGTGAAACCTCTGAGATGAGACGGATGAAATATGTTGAGACATTCAAGGCTTTTGTTGCTAGTTTTTTTGTAGAATTTTTAGCAGACCTTTAAACCAGGAGACACTGGCAGTGCAGTTATTTTCAATAACCTGGACTCTCCAGGAAAATTTAGAAATCCATCCAAATAGAAGGTAAATAAACATGTTTATAGGCAAAGCCTTTTATATAAGCGTTTTTGTTGGGTCGGAATCTTTGATGCTGACAGAGTTGAACTGTCTGCCTTCTTGCTTTTCCTTATCCTGTTTGTCATCTTCTATGTGGCTTTGGCTTCAGTGACCCCTCTCTCCTTCCGATTTCCTAGAAGCAAATTGCCCTTATGAGCGAATGCATTTGGGTCATTTGAATTTGCTCAGTAATTTTGGCAATTAATGACTTTTTGTGGATTCAGTTCTTGGGCACCTCTGCTGCATCCCACTTCTAGCCATGACTCCCCTGCATTAGTGATTCAGCCTGAAAGAAAAAATGGCTTTTTTAAAAAGTGGGAGAAATTTATCTGAAGAGCAATCAGTTAGATGGACATGGAAGAGGCCCTCTCTGGGGTTTTTACCTGGTCTGTCTTAAAAGGAACTCACCCGAGTTTTAATCCCTAGGATTATAGGCTGTAAAGCAATGGTCAGCTTAGATCCATTTCAGGGCCAATACATCTGTCTAAAATATTTTGAATACAAGAGGAGAGGAAGGATAGAGAAGCAAAGAAGTCTACGACTCAAATGATCTAGAGAATAATATCAAAGTTCCCCATGACACTTGCATTGGGATTTTACTTTGATTATAGGCTTTATGTTCTTTACGAAGATCACAATTCTTAGGGCATACACATCACCATGCTAGCGGCTAGCAGATCTTAGGCCAAGTGCGGTCTCTTCTGTGGACTTGATTTTAGACTACAGGCAAAGTGCTTAACCCTTTGGGTCTTGGTTTCCTTAACTTTAAAATTGAGAAGCCAAAAGAGATAACATGCGAAACGGCTATTGCAGGATATGAGGGATGAAAACAATTTCTTGTTTTTTTGTTTGGTCATTTGTTTTCGAGACGAGGTCTCCCTCTGTTGCCCAGACTGGAGTGCAGTGGCACAATCTTGGTTCACCGCAGCCTCAACCTCCTGGGCTCAAGTGATCCTCCCACCTCAGCCTCCAGAGTAGCTGGGACTATAGGTGTGTGCCACCACACATGGCTAATTTTCTTTTTTTTTCTTTCTTTCTTTCTTTCTTTTTTTTTTTTTTTTTTTTTTTTGTAGAGACAGGGTATCCCTGTGTTACTTAGGCTAGTCTTGAATTCCTGAGCTCAAGTGATCCCCCTACCTTTGCTTCCCAAGGTGCTAGGATTACAGGTATGAGCCACCACACCTGGCCAATTTCTTGTTTTTATGTCAAAACTACTTCAGATCTGTTCTCATAAACCTGGGGTCATATGGCTTCCATAACTGCAAAAGGCTTAGAAGTGCTGTGAGGTGATGGCACTCTTTCTCTGTAGGCTTTTTGAGAGCAAGATACTTTTCTCCATGTACTTCTGCTTTATCTTTGAAATATGCTGCCAAATTTCCTCCTGTAATAACCGTAAAGGTTTTTTTTTTTTTTTGAGGTGGTTGCATTGATTCACTCATTCTTCAACAATTATGTGTGTGCCAGAGACCATACTAAATGCTGTAAAAAGAGAGATGAATAAGAGAGACACAGCTCCTGTTGTCATAGATCTTAGAGCCTTTTCCTGTCATATGAGGAAAGCCATAGAATATAATCCAGGTGAGGGACAGTGACACCATATTTATGAAAGCACTTCAAATGCATTCCCATTTCCAGCCTAAAGATACCCACTTTAGAATCTGCGGGATTGGGATTGGGATAGCATTATTATGGTTTCTTTTTACCTAAAAAATTACAGTTCTATGTTTTGGAATTTTTTTTCTCCATGGAAACATGTCACTAAATTTATAATAAAAGTCATTTTAGAGCCAAACTTAACAGAACACATACCTGTGAGTTTTAGGTTGTTAGAGAAATAGGCTGCAGGGTTTGGGGCATTCTACAGGGAGCCCATTACATATCAAAATTGTATCATTCATGTATACATTTCAAGAGGCATTTGCCTATATACACTACTACTAACTCATCTAGAATATAAGATTCCTTTTGAACTGGCAGACTCCAATATGGGGAATAAAGTGATGCTCGTTTGCCTAATCTTTATAAAACTTGGTTAGGTTTTATGCCTTTCCAAACTATACTAGACCAGATTTCTCCTTCCTCTTGCTTTTCTGCCCTCCAGATCTGCTGTAGTGTAGAAAGCACTGTTCCTCTGAATTTCCTGTTTACCTGTTTTGGCCTGTAGTGATAATTATTTTTCTCTGAAGTCGCACGACGATGTAACCAAGGAGGACAATGTGAGGTCAGTAGTATCCACATGACACAGTAATTACAGGCAACTGCTGATTGCTTTTGTACTCAGAAGGTTTGGAAAGATGTAGCATAAAGGTGTAAACAGGTCATTTTCTTTTAGGTTTTGTTAGCAGTGCAATCCAAAGGGATTCCCATTCATTTAGCATTGTTCCCGTTGGCTTTTATAGCAGCCAAAAATAAAACCCCTTGAGTACTACTCTGGAGGGTAGCTGATGACATATAAAGTAAATCTCTTAATTGTATGTGAACTCTAGACCAGATTGGTCAGTTCCTTGTATATTCTAATAGTCCTGGCCCAGCACCATACATATGGTGGGCAGTCAGTAAATATTTCCCTAGTACAGTGGGGACAGAGAAGGGAATTTTCCCAAATCAGGCAATTTTAGAGTTGGCTATATGAATCACCCAGTTATTTTCTTAAAATGCAGATTGTGATTCAGTATATCTAAGGAAATTCTCCGGTTCTAGCATGCTCCCACGTGATACGAATTCCTCTAATCCAAGAGTCTACTAGCCAGACAGAGCTAAGGCCAGAACACACCTATTTTAACTCTTAGTCTGGGAGTTATTCCCAGTATATCAACGATGGTGAATACATGTCTCTGTGTTTTCCTTCTCAGTCTTACTAGACCCATAGCACTAATTGATTGGTGAACTCATTCCCACTGAGCCAAGATGCAGCTTTGGAATTGTTCTCGATGTGGTGCTCCATGCAGCAAGTGCTGATTCAGAGAGTGTTATTCCAGTCACGCTTTGGGGATGGGTGGAAAGTTGGGTCATCTTTATACTCCGTGTTGCTTCTTTTTTTTTTTTTGAGACAGAGTCTCGCTCTGTCACCCCAGCTGGAGTGCAGTGGCACGATCTTGGCTTAATGCCAGCTCCACCTCCCGGGTTCACACCATTCTCCTGCCTCAGCCTCCCGAGTAGCTGGGACTACAGGCGCCTGCCACCATGCCCGGCTAATTTTTTGTATTTTTTTTTTTTTTTAGTAGAGATGGGGTTTCACCGTGTTAGCCAGGATGGTCTCGATCTCCTGACCTCGTGATCCGCCCGCCTCGGCCTCCCAAATTGCTGGGATTACAGGTGTGAGCCACCGTGCCCGGCCGCTTCTTTAAGTCAAGTAAACATGCTGAGAATTCAAAGCCCTTTTTTTCCCCCAGTCTCCTCAAGCCACCCACATCCCCCTGCTCACTGTCCTTTTTCCTTCCTTCTTTTTGTGTTTTTGAAACAGGGTCTCTGTTGCCCAGGCTGGAGTGCAGTGGTACAATCTCAGCTCACTGCAACCTCCACCTCCCAGGTGCAAGTGATTCCCTGCCTCAGCCAGCTACTTGGGGATTACAGGGACCCACCACCACGCCCAGCTAATTTTTGTATTTTTAGTAAAGACGGGGTTTCACCATGTTGGCGAGGCTGGTCTCGAACTCCTGACCTCAAGTGATCCACCCACCTCGGCCTCCCAAAGTGCTGGGATTACAGGCACAAGCCACCGTGCCTGGCAGTTTTAAATCTGGGGCTAAATGACTCGTTAAATGACTTTTGCTAAATCACTTTCCTCTTGCATCCTCCTGCTTCTTATATCTATAAAATGAACTGCCCGTGGACAATTGCTCAGGATCCAGGCAGTACTAGCGTTAGAAAGGGTTGCCTCTTTAGCCCATGATTAGTCCAGTGTGGGCTCTTTGCAGAAAGCAATGGAAACGGTTAACTTAACCAGAAAAAGAAGTTATTAAGGAATATTGGACAGTTCGCAGTATAGACATAATGGTTAGAACTGGGCTGGAGCTGCTGCCTGAGCCGTGTCCAGACAGCCGAGATACACTGGATGTTGGGCAGTGCTTTGGCTGGACATTGAAATGCTGCATCTGATTGGCTAATGTAGTTTCCATTTATATTCCTAACAAGGCAAGGGGAGAGAGAAGCCAGCTTCTCTCTTGTTCTCCTTCTATAATGAGAGACAAACCATGCCTCTCTCAGACACTCACAATGGAGAATTCCTCAATCCTAAGAAAGGTGGATCGGTTACTGACTGTGACAGATGACTGTCATAACTTTCATGTTCATGGAAACTTCTTTATAAAGTTTCTAAATGAAACGAAAACTTGGCTACCAATCTACTCTAGTAACGCAACAACTTGCCCCTCTGTTCTTTTGAGTTCTGGCTTCTGATTGTTTCTCACCACATTGTCAACTCCTTGGGAAAGTACTCTGTATGTTTTAAAGCAAATTGCCAGGGTTTTTGTTTGTTTGTTTGTTTACTTAGACCTCGGGAGATAAAATTAATCGACCTCTTTAAATACATGGAGGTGCCCCCTTTCTCGTTTTTGAAGGGAGACACTTGGGAATTTAGAAATTGGGAGTGTAAGTTCTAAGGGCTGGTGTGGTTTAGATAGCCCATGACAGTTTCAGGAAGACCCTGGTTTCCTTTCAAGCAAAAGGGGCCACCTCTGAACCAAAGTGGATTATCTCCTGCAGCAGCAAATCCAGTTGGCAGTTGAATTCCTGCAGTTTTATGGGAATTTCAGTGAAACTTTTAAAGCTGTAATTTTTGTAACTGGAGTTAAAAAAAAAAAAAGAAAACAAATCTGAATAAAGCGACATAATCCATTGCAGAGTCTGTACAGTTCTATTTCTTCTATCATGAATGTTTTCCAGGCAGATGAAAAAATGTTTTGAATGTTGAATATATGCAAACATTACAATCAAGGATAATTGTGTCTATGTGCTTTGACTCTCATTTTGCTTTTCTCTTCCTTTATCTTCTCCTGTACCCTATAGGAATGTGATCATAGACATAGAAATAGAATTTGCATTTGTATAAATAATGCCCAAGCTGTTTGGAAAAAAGACTCCCTGTATTGGGCACAAGATTTAGAGATGGCATTTTCTGCCTCAAATCTCGGTTTGATTTAGATCATGGAAATAATGCCTTTTATCTGTATGGACATCAGAGTTTACTCAGCCCCTTTCCCTCTGCCGCCTTCATTTGATCTGCACTCTCTAACCTCATGAAGTTGGCTGAACTAGTGTTATTATTCTCATTTTGCCAATGAGTGAATGAGACTCAGAAGAAAGCATCTAGGTTAGAGATTTCTAGGCAATGTTTCTAATGTTTCCTTCAGTAAAATTGTTGTTGCTCTATCAAGTATATGAGCTGGTTGCTGTTTTCTGTCTTTGATGAGTGACAGGATTCCCTTTTATGTGTCTCACTGGGTCTGTCTCCTAGAGGCCTCATGAGACTTAATGAGTAGTATCTGTAAGGTGCTTGAGGATCCCCAGATAAAAGGAGCACCTGTTAGCATTTATGATGGAAGTAGCGGGGCCTCTTGAAAAGCTGTGCCCTTGTTGTTAATAATGCTGGCTAGAGGAGTTGCAGGCGGGGCTTTGCCCAAAGCCTTTATTAGTCATTACTCTCAGGAAATGCAGCCTCACCAGGATGTTACTTTGTAAGCTGTAATGCATTTTTGAAACAGAGAAAGGAAAATAAAAACCACCTTTTCGATGCAAAACATTAAAGGATGACCTGTGATGGTGTATTTTACAAATTTGAAGATACAAACTTGTTCCAAATGTACATCCTGTATGTTTAGGGAGGGATGAGGGGAGTCTTGTAAATCCATGCTGGTGGTGGAGTCCTGCTTGATGATGTGTTGGAGGAGCAACCTGGTGGCACCCAAGGCTCTGTTCTGAAGCAGCCACTCCTGTTATCCCAGCACGATTGTGGCTAAGTTATCTTCACAGGGGTGGTCAACTTCCACCCAGCACAATTGTGGCTAAGTTATCTTCACAGGGATGGTCAGCTTCCTCCTCCCTAAAGTAATCCCAAAGATGATAATGCTGACCTACTTCTCCAGGAATTTGGAAAGAGTAACTAATGAGCGACTGTAAGGCGTATTGGTCGTATAAAGGCATGCTGTAAACACTGATTGCAATAACTAGTAAGAAAGCAGCAGTCCCTCTTCCTTCCCAGGAGAGTTTGCATGATTATTTTCTGTGGTGTTTGCTTTGTTAAATGAAAATATTGCCCGTGCTTAGGAGATAATGCAGGGAAAGAACACAGGAGGGATTTAGGAATGTTTTACTTATTGGTAAGTGATTTTACTATTGAAGTCACACTACAGATACTGTTAAAAAATTTAAAAATTGGGCCAGGCGCGGTGGCTCATGCCCGTAATCCCAGCACTTGGAGGCCGAGGTGGGTGGATCACCTGAGTTCAGGAGTTCGAGACCAGCCTGGCCAATATGGTGAAACCCCATCTCTACTAAAAATACAAAAATCGGCTGGTGTGGTGCCATATACCTGTAATCCCAGCTACTCGGGAGGCTGAGGCAAGAGAATCGCCTAGAACCTGGGAGGTGGAGGTTGCAGTGAGCCGAGATCGCGCCACTGCATTCCAGCCTGGGTGACAGATCGAGACTCTGTCTCAAAAAAATAAAATAAAATAAAAATTGAATTTTCCCATTTCTGTTGCCTCTCTCGTTCTTCTCTCTTTAACCTCAAACCCCTGTTCCTTCTCATCAGCTCCACCATATCAACTATCAGCATGATGTGGCGTGCTCTTGCTTCCAGTTAAACCCGAGAAAAAGAAATCAGGATTTAAAACTATTCCTAACACGTAGTAAATACATAAAATCTACATTCACTGTTTGTAATATATTATCTGACCTTCTAAATAAAATATAGTTGATTCATTTCATATAATTTGGAATTGAAACCAGGAATATGTATTTAATGGTTAGCTCTTGGTCAGGTGTGGTAGCTCATGGCTCTAATTGCAGCACTTTGGGAGGCTGAAATGGAAGGATCACTTGAACCCAGGAGTTAAGACCAGCTTGGACAACATGGCAAGATCCCATCTCTACAGAAATTTTAAAAATTAGCCAAATATAGTAGCACGTGCCTGTGGTCCCAGCTACTTGGGAGGGTGAGGCGGGATGATTGCTTGAGCCCAGGAGTTTGAAGCTGCAGTTAGCCGTGTTTGCACCACTGCACTCCATCCTCAGCAACTGAGCAAAACCTTGTCTCAAAAAAAAAAAAAAAAAAAGTTTTAACTCAGATGTTGGCCAAGCGTGTGGTGGCTCATGGCTGTAATTCCTGCATTTTGGGAGGTCAAGGTGGGAGGACTGCTTGAGCCTGGGAGTTTGAGACCAGCCTGGGCAACACAGGGAGACCCCATCTCTACCAAAAACAACAACAAAAATAGCCTGGTGTGGTGGTGCAATGCCTGTAGTGCCAGCTGTTCTGGAGGCTGAGGTGGGAGGATCACTTGAGCCCAGGAGTTCGAGGCTGCAGTGGGATGTGATCACACCACCACTCCAGCCTGGGTGACAAAATGACACCTTGTCTCCAAAAAAAAAAACACCTCAGATGTCTTCTTAATTAATTTTCACTTTAATGAGCACGAAAGTTAAGAAGAGTTCTCCTATTTTACTATTTTTCTGTAAAGTTGAATTCTTTTTTTCTCCAAGGATGTGTGAGGCTAAAACAAAGGTTTCCACAGGAGAGGTAAGCTGTATTGAATTCTGCTAACAGTAGATTTTTTTTTGCCTCAGGAATATTAGAGGGTTCACTTAGGGGAACTGATCCATGGATATTTCTCATATTCTCCTCCAACAGTGTGACTAACACATCATGTCAGTGGATATTCTCATATGTAATAAGACACCCGCAAAATAGTGCCTTAAAACAACTTTTGTAGTTCCTCGAGATCCAGTGCCTTGACTGGGTTGTTCTTCCATTCCATGTGGCATCTGCTGGGGTCACTCCTGTGGCTGCATTCGGCTGGTAGCTCAGTGGGACGCTCAGTTCGCCTCCGTGCAGCCTCTCACGCCAGCTCTGGACTTCCTTACAGTGTGGCAGCCTGGTCCCAAGAGGCAGATTCCTAAAGAGCAAAAGCAGAAGTTTCAGGCCACTTATGGGCCACACTTAAAACAGACACAGTGTCACCTCTGCAGCATTCTGCTGGTCAGAGCAAAACACAAAGCCAGCCTAGATTCAAGAGGAGGGGAAATAGACTTACTTCTGGAAGGAAGAAGCAGCAAATGCAATCAGGGAAGGGAGGAATTGATGAGGCCATCTTGGGAGACTAGCACATTCATGATATCTGTGCAGCATGGTTGTTACTGTCTACATTGAGCCTTATTTCCAACTAAAGGTGATCTGTGGAGCTCCTTTGGGGCAGAATCTATAATATTCCTAATGATACTCATAGGACCTGGCACTGTGTTGGGTGCAGCGCAGAAGCTCACTATTGTTGAATGAAAGAACATGCTGTGAAATTCTAGAAAGCTGAATGTAATAGAAATCCTATGAAGTAACATTGCTGGGAAATAGGAAATACCAACTTCACATTCAGTGTAGTGATGTCTCTTTTGTTACAGCATCTCATGCTGTTTAAAGCTTCATTACGGGAGGCTTTGAAGCTCAGCAAGGAAGTCATTTGGCAGATAGCTGTGCTAAATGGAGGCTTATCCCTGGAAAAGGCACAGGACTCCCCACATTAGTGTTCATTATGTCAGGATCCTTGCTGTCAGGTGCCTAACAGTGTGCTGACCAAGTTTTGGTTGTCTGTGTATTTCTGGAACGTAATACCTACCACCCAAGGCACATGTTAGGCATTCAGTGAATGCCAGGTTAGTGAGTGGTGGTCAGCAGTGCCTGAATGAGTGACAAGCAGAAAAGGAATATAGGTCCTGTGGACTAACAGCGCCACCCACCAGCTACCTCTGGGATGGAACCTGTGATTGCTTGTCCAGGCACACCTTCATCTGCTGTTCTGTCTTCTCT
Source organism: Gorilla gorilla gorilla (assembly GCF_029281585.2). Classification (NCBI taxonomy): domain Eukaryota; kingdom Metazoa; phylum Chordata; class Mammalia; order Primates; family Hominidae; genus Gorilla; species Gorilla gorilla. The sequence continues at coordinate 123,785,620 of NC_073231.2, read as the reverse complement.
ACAGCAGAGACCATTGTACTGACAGACAGAAAAGGCAGTGGTACCATACGCACATCAGAAAGTGTGAGTGTGCTGATCATACTAGGTCCAGCCAGAACTTTGCATCTTTGAGGTGAAACCATTAGCTTAGCTAAATGAATATTGCACCTCAAAAATGCTGGTGAGAATTTTACGAAAGCATATTATCAATGAAAATATTAAAGGAGCAGACGTGTTAGGATGTGTTAGGATGAAGGTATTTTATTTTTATTTTTATTTTTATTTTTTGAGATGGCGTCTCACTCTGTCGCCCAGGCTGGAGTGCAGTGGCACAATCTCAGCTCACTGCAACTTCCACCTCCTGGGTTCAAGTGATTCTCCTGCCTCAGCCTCCCAAGTAGCTGGGATTACAGGCACACACCACTACGCCTGGCTATTTTTGGTAGAGATGGGATTAAGCCATGTCCGCCAAGCTAGTCTCTAACTTCTGACCTCAAATGATCCCCCCGCCTCGGCCTCCCAGAGTGCCGAGATTACAGGTGTGAGCCACAGTGCCCAGCCAGGATGAAGGTTTTTTAAAAAGTCTGTAGTTGTAAGAAGCTATTTATGAAAAGATCTTTACATTGTAGTAGCTTATGAAAACCCTTTTTCTCATCTCCTTTAATTTTCTTTCTATTGGTATTATTACTGATATTACAATTTTGGTAAGATCTAGAGAGAAAAATTGATTGTGATAGGCTGTCTTCAATTACCTATATGTTTCTTCTTATCTATTACCTTCTGAAGTAGCTCTTTCTTAAACAGTATTGTTAAACTTTATTTTTTATTTTATTATTATTACTTTTTGAGACAGAGTCTCACTCCATCCCCCAGGCTGGAGTGCAGTGGTGCTATCTTGGCTTAAGGCAACCTCTGCCTTCTGGATTCAAGTGATTCTCGTGCCTCAGTCTCCCGAGTAGCTGGGATTACAGGCCACCACACCCAGCTAATTTTTCTATTTTTAGTAGAGACCGGGTTTCACCATGTTGGCCAGACTAGTCTCAAACTCCTCACCTCAAGTGATCCTCCTGCCTCGGTGTCCCAAAGTGCTGGGATTACAGGTGTGAGTCACTGCACCCATCCTTAAACAGTATTGTTAAACTTTAAACTGAAATCTGAACTCTTTGTTAAACTGCCTTTTCCAACTTTAATTCCCAGTCATTTTTTAATGCCTTCTGTTATTCTTTCTCATTACGTATATGTTGCTATTCTCAAACTCAGTTGCAGAACAAGTACAGGCCTATATCCTGAGAACTATAAATCTCTTGAAGAAAGAGGAGGCCTTGCTGGGTTTTCTGGGTAATGGATGTGACTGTGTGGGTGCGCACACCTGTGTGTGTCTGCGCTGGTGCTCTGGGCCCTGGAGACTGGTATCAGAATTACTCTGACCTAAAAATGCACTCTAGATTTTAACACACCTCTGGTAGAAGAGAGGAGGAAACATTTGCAGCATGGAATTATCGGTCCCATTACCACCCAGGTGTCAAGGAAATGAAACTTTTCTATTACAAGATTGCAGTAAATCACACAAGAGGATGACAGCTTCATTAACATGGGTAAAGTTACTGTAATTTATGTATAAATAACTTTTCTGTGTCAAGATATAGCATCATTCAGTCCCAACAGAATAGCATTTTTTCTATAAAAGAAGTGAAATGCCAAAAAAAGCAGTTTCTATCAAAGAAATCCACAAAAGACAACGGTTTCCTGTGATAAAACTGACTTTGACAGAGCCCACAGCACCTCTGCTTTATAGTTTTAAGTTTTTACATTCAGCCAAAACAGAATATTTCAGACTTTATCACAAAGAGTGACTTTTGTTTTGTTTTGTTTTGTTTTGTTTTGTTTTGTTTTGTTTGAGACAGAGTCTCGCTCTGTCACCCACACTGGAATGCAGTGGCATGATCTTGGCTCACTGTAACCTCCGCCTCTTGGGTTTAAGAGAGTCTCATGCCTCAGCCTCCTGAGTAGCTGGGACCACAGGCATGCGCCACCATGCCCGGCTAACTTTCTGTACTTTTAGCAGAGACAGGGTTTTGCCATGTTGGTTAGGCTGGTCTCGAACTCCTCACCTCAGGTGATCTGTCTGCCTTGGTCTCCCAAAGTGCTGGGATTACAGGCATAAGCCACCATGCCTGACGTCAAATAGTGATTTGATATATTGTTTGTTATTTGGTTGTTGAAATAAATATTTTGATTTTTTTATAAGAATGAAAAATTTGAAATAACTTAAATTTCTATCAGTAGGAGATTGATTAAAAGCATTGTGGTACATCCATTTGGTAGAATATTAGGCAGGATTTTAGAAGAATGAGGGAGATCTAAATGAATGCCTATTCAGGTATATATTATATATATAAAAGGTTATATCTATTAAGCAAAAAACAAAAATTTGAACATTCTATGCAGAATTATTCCACTCAAACAATATCAGCAGAAGAAGACTGATCAACTTGTAATAATTAGTCAGCATAATAAAACCATATTGAAATAGTTTCTTAGTGGAATATCAGGGGAACCCGCCCCCAATATTTCAATGTAGATTCTTTCTATCTTTCAAAAGTGTTGGCCGGCTGAGAAATAAAGAGAAAGAGTACAAAGAGAGGAATTTTATAGCTGGGCTGCTGGGGGTGACATCACATATTGGTAGGACCGTGATGCCCACCTGAGCCTCAAACCAGCAAGTTTTTTATTAAGGATTTCAAAAGGGGAGAGGGTGTAAAAACAGGGAGTAGGTACAAAGATCACATGCTTCAAAGGGCAAAAAGCAGAACTACTAATAAGGATCTAACAAAGATCACATGCTTCTGAGGGAACAGGACAAAGGGCAAAAGCAGAACTACTGAGCACAAGGCAAAGGGCAAAAGCAGAACTACTGATAAGGGTCTATGTTCAGCAGTGCACGTATTGTCTTGATAAACATCTTAAACAACAGAAAACAGGGTTCGAGAGTAGAGAACCGGTCTGACCACAAATTTATCAGGGCAGAGTTTTTCCCCACCCTAGAAAGTCTGAGGGTACTGCCAGAGACCAGGGCATATCTCAGTTCTTATCTCAACCGCATAGGACAGACATTCCCAGAGCGGCCATTTATAGACCTCCCCCTAGGAATGCATTCCTTTCCCAGGGCATTAATATTAATATTCCTTGCTAGGAAGAGAATTCAGTGATATCTTCCCTACTCGCACGTCCATTTATAGGCTCTCTGCAAAGAGAAAAATATGGCTCTTTTTGCCCAACCCCGCAGGCAGTCAGACCTTATGGTTGTCTTCCCTTGTTCCCTAAAAATCACTGTTATTCTGTTCTTTTTCAAGATGTACTAATTTCATATTGTTCAAACACACGTTTTACAATCAATTTGTACCGTTAACACAATTATCACAGTGCTCCTGACGTACATCCTCAGCTTATGAAGATAACAGGATTAAGAGATTAAAGTAAGCCAAGTGTAAGAAATTATAAAAGTATTGTTTGGGAACTGATAAATGTCCATATTAAAATGAAATCTTCACAATTTATGTTCCTCTGCCGAGGCTCCAGCCAGTCCCTCTGTTCGGGGTCCTTGACTTCCCGCAACAGTGGAAGATACCTGTATGGGCCATAAACTTCTAGGAGACACCATATAAATTATAGTTCAAAATAAAGAAATCATACCCCGTCACCCTACCCTTAGAAGTTAAGTAGGATATGCTGACTCTTCTGGGTCCTCAGATTGGAAGTCCAGTCCCAGCTTTAATGTTGACACAGCTTTGGTTTAGAAGAACTTTAGAGCTAAAGCCTGCCCACCAAAGTTCAAGTCCTGAGGTGGGCAAATTGCCTAATCTTTCCCATATTCAGCTTTACTTAACCTCTGAGTCTTAAATTCCTCACTGGAATGAGTTGTTCATTCTTCCAATGTTGTTATTAAAAGCAAGTGAGATAATGTTTGTGGAATTATTTTGTGAATTGTAATGTATTCTACCCTTATTACTTATTACAGAGTCATTGATGAAGTAAATCCAAGGAATTATCCTTACCACTTCCTACTTCCCTCCCAGAGTAAGAAGCTGAGAGTAGCAGGCCACCAGATCCTCTCTTTGCTGAGGATGACATTAATGGCATGAATCATGGAGATGGAAACCAGCTCAGGACCAAACTGGGTTAGCGTCTCCTTGGCATTCTCTGGAAAAGAGGCTGTACTGGTTAAAGAGAGTCTCTGCTTTTGATTTTATACTCAACTAATGACAATAGGAAAGAAGATTCTCCACATGGTTTAAAAAAGGGAGATTTTGCCCAGGTCTTTGGAACAGTTGAAGTGTCTGAAAAACAGAAGGAGATACCCTGAACTGCCACTATATACTGGGGCCCCGAGACTGGAGATGAGCTGAAGAAGTAGTTACTGAGGCATTTTCTGTGGTTTGATGTTAATTTCTAGCGAAGGGGACAGGGAAGCTAGGGGAACCAGAACCCTGGCATGCATTGTGTTCTCTTGGACTGTCTGACACCTTTTTAAAAAAATGGTCTCGTTCTGTCACCCAGGCTTGGGGGTAGTGGTGCAGTCTTTGCTCACTGCAACCTCCACCTCCCAGGTTCAAGTGATTCTCCTGCCTCAGCCTTCCAAGTAGCTGAAATTACAGGTACACGCCACCACACCCAGCTAATTTTTGTATTTTTATTAGAGACAGGGTTTTAACATGTTGTCCAGGCTGGTCTCGGACTCCTGACCTTCAGTGATCCACCTGTCTTGGCCTCCCAAAGTGCTGGGATTATAGGCATGAGCCACTGTGCCCGGCCACATTTTAAGAAATGCTCAGTTGTCCCATTGTTAGCTCTATCACATAAATTTATCCTTGTCTTATTTAGTTCTTATGCACCAATTACCTGGAACCTAGCTCATGGTTTCCAGTGTAGCCGCCCTACTGTTATGAGAAATAATTCATAAATTGTGGGAAGAAATTTTTCTTCAGATTGCTCTTGACTTTGGGACATTATATGTATATGCTTTCTGGTGGTCATGTTGTAAAATTGTAGATGATTCACTATTAGGGGATCAGGATCCACTCTAGCCAGAATAAACTCATCACACTTTGTCGCTCCTCCTTGGCCTCTGCCACCCAGTGCTCTGAGACTGTTGATGTGATCCAGGAAGCTGAATGAACACTGGCCCCCAAGTTAGGAAGCCTGCATCCCAGACTCAGCTTGATCTCTTGTAAGCCCATGGTTTTCTCTCCAACAAAGAAGACCGCTGAAATTAATTATTTTCAAGATCTCTTCTAGTTCTGAAGGGAGATAGTTAGTTTTTAAGTACTATATTGGTACCTACCCACTGTAATAAATAAATAAAGGAATAAGAAAAGGGATAAAGTAAAAAGTGAAAGTTCTCCTACCTGCCCCTTAGGTCCTAAAATAGAAAATTGTAAAGGGTAAATCTCAGGGCTTGGAAATTGTTGAGGCAATCTCTAATGATGGCAAGATCTAGCTCTGTTAGGACTTCTAAGCAGTATTCTTTAGTATACTCTGCTATAGGACAGAACCATTTGCAAGGAAAGGATGTTAATTTGGGTCTCTCTCTCCTTCTTGCAATATGGTGCCATTTTTGATCTCAGAGCCATCGTGCCTCATTTCTAACACCTTGTCTTCAATAGTCTTTTTTTTCTTCTTCTTCTTCTTCTTCAGGTGCCTAAAAATTAGCTCTTATCTTCTCTCTCTCTTCTACTCTTCTTCCTTTTCCTCTTTTTCTTTTCTCCCTCTTTTTGTGCATTTCTGCAGGGATATCCTAAAAATAACTAAACATAGCTCCCGTGAGAAAGAAGATTCATATTGCAGATTGTGTCAGTGTTTTTTAAAAATAAAATAATTCTGTTGGTGTAATCAACAAATATTTACTGAGTGCTTGCTCTGCAGAAGGCATCAAGCTAAGTACTAGAATAAAGTGTCATGATGTGATATTGAAACAATATTTGCAGCAGGCCAGCTCAGTTCAAAGTGAAAGATGAGGGAGAATTCTGGGTATCCTCGAACCTGGCACTTTTTGCTGAGCTCAGAAGACCCAGTTGTTGAAGAGACTGCTTTTTACAAGCTCCCAGAATAAGTGTTTGAGAAATGTGAAATTTAGGTCCACCGTTGGCCTTCTCTCTGAGGCCAGTCTCAAAGGGTTCCCCATTTGCCCTTAGCTCTTGACTTGCCTTCTCTTGGTGAGTAGGGCAGCTCTCAGCTTGAGTGGGCTGTGATGTTGGTTGCTGACTTTTGTCCCTTTTGTAGGCTTCATTGATGGGATTTAGACTCAGTTGCTCATTGGATAGGGAATCAGAACAGGCCATTCAGAATGAGGGAGTTTCATTTCTTGGGTTATTGCGGTTGGAGTAATCACTTATCAGAGCCTCTGCTTTTTTGTGATGGTTAGAGTAACATGCTTCCTGCCACCCTACAGCATACCAGGAGACAGGAGGCCTTTTCTTGTGCCAAGGTTTATTTGGAGCTTATCTGTATTTATGATCTTTTCCTGCCATTGGCTTAATTACACAACTGGGGAAATTTAATTATCAAAGAACTTACTTAATAACACTAAAGAACTTGCCGTGTGCCAGGCACTGGGCTAAACACCCACTGGCACCTGAGGCAAGTGCTGTTAGTCCATTTACAGCTGAGGATGCTGAAGGTTGGAGAGCACATGTTATTGTCAGGGTCACTTTGCCAGTGAGTCTTGCAGTCAGAAATCAGCCTTGGACAGCTCGACTCTAGAGTTCACGCCCTTCACCTTGATCCTTCTGGCATCATCCATCTCTGCAGCCCGACATCTAACAGATTTAGGCCTCATGGGCCTGTCTGTGGTTACATTGCATGTACCAGTGGCACCCAGCAGCAAAGCTATTTCTGAGACACATACAGAGCATTAGTTGACTATATTGTTTCTCTAGTTCAGGATCATGCGGATCCTGCCATGATTATGTGGAAAGAGTTTGCAAAGTAGAGTCAAAGCATTTGGTCCTGTTGCTAGGCTTTCCTAAGCTTCCGTCAACTCATATGTGAAATGAGGACAATGACACTTGGTGCTTAAATTGTATAACATATGAAGCAGAGACAGGCTCACATATAATTGATTCTCTGTTCATTTAATTTCCTTTCCCTTTTCCCAGTTGATTCTTCTTCCTCCCTCCTCCTATTTCCTGATTTTCTCTCTGGCTGTCGCAGTAATTCAGTGTATCTGTTCCCAGGCTGTAGTTCCAAGTAGCAAGAATAAAGCAAAACTAAATGTGTTTTCGGCAGTCTCAAGCTCTCACGGGGAGTTTTTGTTGTGTCTGTAAGCTGTGGTTGGATCCCACACCGGGTGGACCATCTTTCCTGGAGTGGTGGAGAGGAAGGAGTGCCTAGCCAGGAGACAGATATGTCGTGTCTGTAAGGTGACCTACTAGTGGAAAACACTCTTGCTCTTATTTGCCTTCCTCCTGGCAGCCCGGTTTCTTCATCATCAGCAGCCCCCTTTGACCTCCTATGCCCTTACTCGTGTGGTTTAACTGGAGCTTGTGAAAATGATGACTAGTCTATTGTGCATCTGGCTGAGGCATTTAATCCACTGTGGAGAAACCCTTATTAGAGGAAATGGAATGCAAGTTATGCTTATCATGGGGATAGTGTATTAGGGCCCATCCTGGACAGCTTGTAAAAGAATTAATGCTGGTGCGGTGGCTTATGCCTGTAATCCCAACGCTTTGGGAGGCCGGCACGGGTGGACCACTTGAAGTCAGGAGTTCGAGGCCAGTTCGGCCAACACGGTGAAACCCCGTCTCTACTAAAAATACAAAAATTAGCCAGGCATGGCAGTGCACAACAGTAATCCCAACTACTTGGGAGGCTGAGGCAGGAGAAACGCTTGAACCTGGGAGGCGGAGGTTGCAGTGAGCTGAGATTGCACCATTGTACTCCCATCTGGGTGACAGAGCGAGACTCCATCTAAAAAATAAAAATAAAAAAAATTAATTTACAACCTTTTCTGCAGCAGGATTTCCAGGAAATGAACTGGGAAATGGTGGCAATGAATGATGACAATAAATGATGGCAAATGCATGTAGCATCCAACTATGATTTTGTTTCTTTTCAAACTATTAATAGCATAAAGTGAAAAAAAAATCAGAAATAAAAATAAGCTTTTAAGAGGCATAAATCACCAGTAATTATATGACTGCAAATCAGTCTGTCATTTTTTTTATTATGAAATAATTTTATACGTATAGAACAGCTGCAAAAATAGTACAGAGAGTTCTCTGGCACCCTTCACCCAGCTTCCCCTACAGTTAACATATTATATAACCATGATATAGTTGTTCAAACTAAGACATTGGCATCGGTGTAATACTATTGATTAAGCTACAGACTTTATTTAGATTCCACCAGTTGTTTTACTGCCCTTCTGTTCCAGGATCTACCTCAGGATCCCACATTGCATTTCCTCTTTGTGTTTCCTTAGTATGCACCAATTTTTGACAGTCCTCAGACTTTCCTTAGGTCATGACATTGACACGGATTACTAATTTGATGCTCTATTCAGTTCTTATATTTCTTTTACAGTCATTATTACTATACTATAGTTAATTTTTTTGTTTGTTTTTTTGTTTGTTTTTTTTGTTTGTTTTTGAGACAGAGTCTCACCCTGTCACCCAGGCTGGAGTGCCATGGCGCAGTTTTGGCTCACTGCAGCCTCCCGGGTTCAAGGGATTCTCGTGCCTCAGCCTCTGGAGTTGCTGGGACTACAGGTGCATGCCACCATGCCTGGCTATTTTTATGTTTTTAGTAGAGATGGGGTTTCGCCATGTTAGCCAGGCTGGTCTCAAACTCCTGACCTCAGATGATCCACCCACTTCAGACTCCCAAACTGCTGGGATTACAGGTGTGAGCCACCACACCCAGCCTGTAGTTACATTTTTTTCACTTAGCCTCCCATCATAAGAAATTTTTAATGTATGCTATATTAAATGGCTGGAATTTCTGTCTGCAGTAAATTCCAGGGTTTGGTTAGTTTGGTTAAGAACCTTCATTAAAACCTTCAAAATTTTCCCATCACACTTGAAATCAAATCCATTCATCTCACCTTACCGTGGTCTACAAGACCCTCGGAGATCCAGGCTTAGTCTGACCCAACCCTACCACCACTGTGTCTCCACCATTTTCTATTTCTCTTGTTATTGGCTGGGTATTTGCTAGCCACACTGATTTGTTTTCTTCGTTATCTCTCACTTGTTTTTTGTCTCACTCTCCCAATAGAATGTGAGCTCCATGAGAGCAGGAACATCCTCTTGCTCATAATTGCATCCCAAAGGCCCAGAACCATGCCTGACCCCAGGGAAGTAGCTCAATAAATATGTGTTGACTGAGTGAGTATATTTTCTGAGAAAGTTGGTTAGAGAAAAAGGAAAGCTTCCTTTACCTTTCTTCTGAAGCATTTGAGAAGAAATCTGCCCTGTGACACCAACTCAACAAGAATTTATTAGAGGTGCCTTTGGGACTTGGCCTCATAATAGCGCTTTTGTTAAAGCTATCCTCCCTCCTTTTTTCTCTTTTTAACTTTGTGTTAGGCTGTTCTTGTACTGCTATAAAGAAATACCCTAAATTGGATAATTCATAAGAAAAGAGGTTTAATTGGCTTACAGTTCTGCAGGCTGTACAGGAAGCATAGCACTGGCATCTGCTTCTGGGTAGGCCTCAGGGAGCTTCCAGTCATGGTGGAAGACTAAGGGGGAGCAGGCACGTCACATGCCAAAAGCAGGAGCAAGAGGGAGAGAGTGGTGGAGGAGGTGGTGCCACATACTCTTAAATGTCCAGATCTCACAAGAACTCACTCACTATCACGAGGGCAGCACAAGGGAATGGAGCTAAACCATTCATGAGAAATCTGTCTCAGGACCCAGTCACCTCCCCTCAGGCCTCACTTCCGACACTGGGGATTGCAATTCAGCAGGAGTTCAGAGGGGACACATATCCATACTCTATCACATTTGAGTAGCATAAGGGACAGATAGCAAAAAAGGATAAGCATTTCTTTTTCTTTTTTTATTTAATTATACTTTAAGTTCTAGGGTACATGTATACAACGTGCAGGTTTGATACATAGGTATACATGTGCCATGTTGGTTTGCTGCACCCATCAACTCATCATTTACATTAGGTATTTCTCCTAATGCTATCCCTCCCCCAGCCCCCCACCCCCTGACAGGTCCTGGTGTGTGATGTTCCCCGCCCTGTGTCCAAGTGATCTCATTATTCAATTCCCACCTATGAGTGAGAACATGCGGTGTTTGGTTTTCTGTCCTTGTGACAGTTTGCTGAGAATGATGGTTTCCAGCTTCATGCATGTCCCTGCAAAGGACACGAACTCAAGGATGAGCATTTCAAAGGCACTTAAATTAATTTCAGCTCTGCCACTAGGACTTTGGTGTGTCTTGTTCATTGAGAAATTCTTCCCCAACTTTCTTTCTCTTAAAGGTGCTATGGTAGGACACCTCTTGGCCAAAAGTTTGGGGTCGAATTAGATTCTTTAAAGGATAATAAAATGCCATGGTTTAAACACATTTCTAGTAGTTTCGACAGGCCCATTATTAGTCCATTGTCATAGGACGGGCAATTGAGGGGACAGTGAAAGGGCCTTTACCAGCAGATCAAAAGAAAGGAAGAAGGGCTCCTGAGGACCGGCCAGCCGGAAGTACCGGGCAGCAAGCTTCCTTTTAGGCATGTGCCCCATCCCAGGCAACACTTTGTGTTGTTAGACCTGGATGACAGGCTGTTATATGTGAGACTTGGTCAGGCTTTCATTGTTTAATATATTTTTTTTATGAAGTTTACTTAGCCAACCCATTTGGCATGATTTCCTGAAGCTGCTATAGATGAATAACTTGGTGTCATGGCTAAAAAAGAACAGTAATTGCAACCTATTCTAAACTAAGATTAAGACATTGAGAAATGCCAAATCAGGCCCTTCAGTTGCAATTGGAAATTTAAAACTATGTTTTTCATTTACAAGAAAGAAAATTCACTTCTAGCATGTTGTCTTTATCATCATATTAGGCCATATTGTAGATGAGAACACTGGAGTTTAAAGAGATCAAATAGTACGTAATAAAAGGAGAACCAACATCTTTTAAAAACTGTAAATGTATGTGATCCTGTTTGTGGACCAGCAGAGATTATGCTAGTTTGATTTAGTGAACTGTGTGAATAATGAATAAATTCAAAAAATATGTATTTTTTTGTTCCCATGTTTTTTATGTTTATTTCAAGTTTACAATACAAGCAGATTTAAGCTGAGCAAGGGTTCCTTGAGAAGGAGGGCCCGATATGGGTCTGAAAGCTGGGAATTACCTGCTCCTCTTTCTGTCATCAACTTAATTGTTTATAAATTGGGGCTAATAACGATTTCCTTAGGCCACTATATTCTTTACCCAGCTAGTTCCAAGTTGTTTTGTGTGTGTGTGTGTTTTGTTTTTGTTTTTTGTGGGTTTTTTTTTGTTTTTGTTTCTGTTTTTGTTTTTTTTGAGATGGTGTCTCACTCTGTTGCCCGGGCTGGAGTGCAGTGACACGATCTTGGCTCACTGCAACCTCTGCCTCCCGAGTTCAAGTGATTCTCCTGCCTCAGCCTCCTGAGTAGCTGGGACTACAGGCATACACCACCATGCCTAGCTAATTTTTGTATTTTTAGTAGAGGTGGGGTTTCACCATGTTGCCCAGGCTGGTCTTGAACTCCTAACCTCAGGAGATCTTCCTGCCTCAGCCTCCCAAAGTGCTGTGATTACAGGCATGAGCCACCATGACCAGCAGTTCTAAGTTTTTATCATTGTCTGACCCTATTGTAAAATGAGTTTTTAAGAAACTGATTTGTAAGAGATACAGAATAGTTTTAAGTTTTATTTATTCTTTGTAAATGCAGTTTTGGGAAATAATTCTTTTGAGGGAACATATATCATCCCCTTTAATCCTGTATTACTGATAGCATTTGTTTGCTTAAAGAGTTTTTTTCCAGCACACAGTATTTATGCTCATTTTTGGATACCAAATTAATGTTACCTAAATTAGTGAAACTTTAATGTTTGGCTAAAATGAGCCAGAAAGCTGTTTCTTTAAACTTTAGATCCTATTTAAGAAATAGAAATGTATCCAAAGTTTATGATTGCCCTTTGATTTTACAAGTGATGAAGAGGTAGGTATTTGGCTTTTTCAAAAATATTGCAGAGCCAATGCCATCTTACTGTTCAAGTGTAAAAACCCACATGTGGCAGGTGTATTTTATAGGCTTATAAATACCTGAACTTGCTCACAGGCTGATTACTAGACTTTATAGATCGCTTCAAAAAGTGAGAGCTTCCTAATAGTGGATAAATACTTACCATTAATTTTTTTTAAAAATGTGAATTTGATCAGGAAGACCTAGAATAGATTCTTACCAAGTTCAATGTGGTATGAGAGTAAATCTCACAGCATAATTTATAAATTCATATATAATATGGCAGAACTGATAGCTACAATAAACAGCAAAGTGAGAGCATATTCCTAATTCAGAGTATCTCATTTTCCATTATTAATAATTAATGGAACTTTTCATTTTTAAGTGTCACTACTGAAAGTGCTAGCATGCTCAACAGTAAGCAGGTGAATTCAGAATGTTATTTTAAGGCAGTAGGGTTCCCACTGACAACAAAAGTCAAAGGATGGACAGGAAGCACACTTCCTATTAGTGAGGGGAACCATCATGATGAAACAGATAGAGGCTTTGTCGATTGTTCTCTCCAACCCTTTGTGCAAGGCTCTGATGCTAGGTACCTAGAGCAAATGTTTCACAGTGTTTGAAAGCTCAGAAAAGTAAGGGTGAGGGTGGAGAGAAGTATGTTGTTAGGGAAAATTGCTAAACTCTTAGATGGACGGATTGCATTCATTATTAAAAGACTTAACAATTCATTTTCACCTTTTTATGTTTGGAGAATAATCAGGATATTAGTAGACTTTGCAAAGGCAGCTTTGTTGTTTGATCTGAGAATTGTTTGGGGGATGGAGAAAAGGAAGAAGGGATTCCTTGAGGAAAGCTACATCCTTTATAGAGAAGTCAGGGCTGTATGTAAGTGAATGTGCATGGTCAGCCATGGTTTGGGCCATCTTAATTCCATGGGGTGAGGGAGATATGCTACAGCAAACTGTTCCTTTTTTCTTGTTTGCTTTCTCTGCTTGGAATTCTGATTCTCCAAATGTTGAGTAATAGCCATTCCAAATTAGTCAAGCAATATTGGATGGGGTTTGTGGGGTGGAGTAAGACCTGTATGACAAGACCTCTGCCTTCTGCTCTGAGATCTGACACCTGCTCAGGCCACCATCATTCTCCTTAAAATAGGTGTAAACCATACACCATTCTTTCCCAAGGAGACAACTGCTTTCCCTGTAAGACATTTTTAATTCGTGAATTTTTCAAGTGCTCGTGATGTACATCATCTTTCGGTTTTGAGTATACTAGTTGTGTGTTAGAAGTTTAACATACAGAGTATGAATTCTGTGCTTTAAGGAATTTCGTAGGAAACATTGCATGTGTTAAGACAGATTTTGGATACATTTTCTGAGGTCATAAGGTGTTGGAGAGCTGTCATACTGGAGGATATTTATTCCTGGGAATGACTAATGGATTTCAACTGATGGCAACTTAGATTGATTGGTAGTGGCTTCCTGGACTGCTGTGTTAGAAGAATTCTAAGGGTTCCTAAATTGAATGGGAAATAAATCTATTACTTTAGTCTGTCACAGGCATCAGTCTTATTATCATTATTGGTATTCCTGGTTTGTATATTCTTCTTACATGAAACTAGTTGGGTAGAGACTTAACAGAAGCTAGTATTTAGATGGGTTCCGAACTTGTGTTCCAAGAATTAAATCAATCAAAATTAAATTTGAGCACTTGCCTTGTGAGAGATGCTGTGAAAGTAACACATGTTCAAAGTTAAAGTGTTAAGTGAAATAAGACCTTGAATGGTGAGGAATGGTCAAATAACTGCTGTAAGAATTACGAGGGATAGAATACCAAGCCAAGAGTCATGCAAATCAGGGATACTAAAGAATGAGGAAGCAGAGTTGGTTTTATGTAAGCAAAAGCAAATAGCAGGAAGTGTAGCCTTTTTAAAGAAATCTCAGTACCACAGCCTGTTGGGAGAGATTATTTGTGATTGGGAGAAATGGGAGCCACCAGCAAGCGGAGGGGCTTGGAAGTGATGGATTTTTTTCATGGTCTTTTTCTTCTGACTCCATTCGAGATTATAGGTCCCTAGAAGGTAAAAATCTGGTCTTTCATTCCACAAAGTGTTTTTTGTTTTGTTTTTTTGAGACGGAGTCTCGCTCTTCTCCCAGGTTGGACTACAGTGGCGCGATCTCGGCTCACTGCAAGCTCCGCCTCCCGGGTTCATGCCATTGTCCTGCCTCAGCCTCCCAAGTAGCTGGGACTGCAGGCGCCCGCCACCACGCCCAGCTAATTTTTTGTGTTTTTAGTAGAGACGGGCTTTCACCGTGTTAGCCAGGATGGTCTCGATCTCCTGACCTCGTGATCCACCCGCCTCGGCCTTCCAAAGTGCTGGGATTACAGGCTTGAGACACCACGCCTGGCCTGTTTTGGTTTTTTTGAGACAGTCTCGCTCTGTCACCAGGCTGGAGTGCAGTGGTACGATTTCAGGTCACTGCAACCTCCGCCTCCCCCTTCCACAAAGTTTTGTCAAGCTGCCCCCCATGTGCCAGGCACCATATTAAAACGACAGGACTTGGTGTGGACTCTGACCTTGATGATTTTTCAGAGCAGAGTAGGAATGGGGAAGGGAATAATACTTGTTGGTACCTACGTGCCTCTTGAAGGAAGTTACTCTTTACTCCATTATACAGAAAAGAAAAACCAAGCCTCAGGAATGTCAGCTTGCCCACGGTCAGCCAACAGAGCTAGATTTGAATCTAGGTCTCTCCCACTTGGAATTCTGGCTTCTTCTCACCAGAGTTCCTATAAGTACACTTTGATCAAGTGGTATATTTATAGGTCTTTTTGATTTAATTTTTTTCTTTGCTCAGAGCTAGAAATGGAATGTTCTTTTAGTTCTTTTTTGAAAGATACATTTAAAGTCAGCTTTTTTAATTGAGGCATAATATATATCCAAAAAAAGTCCACACATCTTAAATGTCCAGCTTGACCAGTTTTCACAAAGTGAGCACACCCTTTGTTACCACTTCCTAGAGTAAATCCTTCACTTTCTTAAAGTGAGTAGAAACTAACCACAGGATAATTTTTTTTTTCTTCACACTTTTTTTTTTTTCCTATTTCTCTCTCCTTCTTTCTCTCTCTCTCCTACTTCCCTCTCCCCAACCTTCTCCCCACCACCCCACTTTTTCCAGCTAAAGCATTCTCTTGGACTTCTTGATAATATAATTTAGTCCCAAGAATTTTCATGAAGCCACCTGGTGTTGGGGGGCAGGTAGTACCCTGAGGTGTACCCCTCTTCTGGGAATCACTTGAGTTATAAGAGAGTAAATGTAAGAGCGACATGAATCATGAGTGTCAATTTAATTCTATATTAAGTCACATCCTAGCATTTATCATATATAACTAGAAAGTACCAGCTCCTATGATATTTTAAAGAACATACCCATTTCAATCTTCACAAATATTCTCATTTTACACATAAAGCAATAGGTATGTTTATGCCTTAAAGTGACTTACCTAAAGTAATATACAATCTAGTAAATGGTAGACTTCCTTATACTCATCCATTTTTCCTTAAAATACACCATAGCTGCCTGCGTTTACCTTCATTCTTTGTTAAACATAAGTTTGCATGCTTAAAAATAAAACTAAACCAAGAAGGACATAGGCACATCAGGTTTGTTATAGGAACTGCTTTTTATTTCCCTTTCTTTTTTAGAAAAAGAACTCGGATTCCAGATAATTGTAGTCCTGGAAATAGGACAAAGTTTCATATTTGAGAAGTTATTCTCACGTTTCCAGTTATCCTTAAGAGCTGGTCTTTGCAGCCGTGTTTAGTATCACTGTTAGCTTGAAGCTGTTGCAACTGATTTTCTTAGCAGAACCAGAAGTTCCTGAAGATAAGACACATTCTTTGTGTTCTAGTTAATTAAAGAACAAATTTTAAGAACTTCAGGTCAGTTACTGTCCCTTGAGTAACACGTGTTCCTAAGAAGTACTTTACAAATTCTCTGAGAATTGGTACAAATGAAGTTCAAGAGAAGTGCATCTAAGAATTTGACTGTTCCCAGCTTCTGCCATTAGAACATCTTTTATAGTTCGGATTTTTTGGCTGAAGGCCTGATTCATTATTTTTAGTTCTTTCTCATGTTTTTTCAAACCCAGTAACACTAACATGTTGGTATTGAGCCTGTCCGTACATTCCTGATTAGAGGCGCCATTTAATTTGATATTTTGATAAAGACTGTCTATGGCAAGTTGTTGTAGGACTGATTTCTCTGGGCAAGCAAGAGACTGAAGAAAAAGGAGGAAAATGGCAGTTTAATCATTGGAGACTGAAAATAATTTTTAATACTGTCTGACTCCTTTCTGGAATGCCATATTAATTCATGTTTAGTTGAATCCACGATAAATCTTTAAATGTACGTGTGTTTTATTTTAAGAGTTGATTCTAACTCAGGGGTGATCTGCCACTTTGGGAAACTTATACAATATTCTAATACATTAACAATAAACATAGAGTTTTTAAGTGGAAAATGAGAGTATTTTCTTTTCTCCCTTCATTTACCTGGGTGTTTTGGCTCACCAAAGAGTTGTGTTCTGCAAATGTCTGGGCAATCCATGGAGCTAAACTGGCATTAGAGTCAAGTAACACTCCTCCTCTCTCCCTGTTCTTTTCCTTAAAATCTTCAAAGGCATTGGGGGTTTTACCTTAGCAACTTGCTATTTCGTCTTCTTAGTTTGAACCTTCAAATATAGCTGGATATAATAAAATGCTCCTCAAATGGGGAAGTACCAGAAAGACCAAATGCATGGTCTCATGCTTCCCTTGTGCTGGGCACAGATCTAAACAAAAACAATGTTGTGTCCATATTAAGAGCTTCATAAATACAGATGGAGTGAATGAATGATTTATGACAGTGTAGGTTGTGGAGCTTGGTAGTAATACGCAGAAATCTCAGAATCATGCCTGTCCGTGGAATAAAAAGAAAACAACTTTTCTTTGTAAGGTTAGAGATTTGATGGGAAAATCAAGAACATCTAAGGAGCTAAAGAAAGAAATTCCTTATACCCAGATTGTTGGGTGTATTTGCAACATTCCTCTCATTGTCTGACAACGATAAGGATTCTATTTGAAGATAATGTGTGTTAAATCAAGAATCTGAGTTTTTCCTTGGCAGGCATAGAGGAGAAAGTGAAAAAAATGAATGGAAGAAGATGCCTAATATGTTAGTGTTTCACCCTTGGATCCTCTTTCCTCTTTGCACAGGGTTACTGGAGGTTGTAGCAGGTCATTATATTGTTTTCCTAATATGTTTTGCCATTTATTTTGTTTGCCTGGGAAGCCATAAAAGTGCTGGTGTGAGCTAATTATCATAACAATGCATGGCCAAGTCAACAATGACGTCATAGAAGATGCTGGGCTCATAAGATCTTAATGGAACTGAGAAATTCCTATTAGCTAGTGGCATCATACCTGTTATACTGTCTTGGCACAATGCATTACTCACGCATTTGTGGTGATGCTGGTATAAACAAATCTACTGTATTGCCAGTTTTATGAAAGTATAGCACATACAATTATGTACAGTACATAGTACTTGCTAATGACAATAAATGACCATGTTACTGGTTTACGTATTTACTATACTATAGTTTTTTTATTGTTATTTTTAGAGTGCACTGATTCTACTTATTTTTTTTTAAGTTACCTGTAAAACAGCCTCAGACAGGTCCTTCAGGAGATATTTCAGAAGAAGGCATTGTTGTCATAGGAGATGACAGCTCCACGCGTGTTATTGTCCCTAGAGACCTTCCAGTGGGACAAGATGTGGAGATGGAAGACAGAGATACTGATGATTCTGACCCTGTGTAGGCTCTAGGCTAATGTGTGTGTTTGTGTTTTGGCTTTTAACAAAAAAGTTGAACAAGTAAAAAAAAAAAAAAAAAAATAGAAAAAAGTTTATAGGCTGGGCGCAGTGGCTCACACCTATAATCCCAGCACTTTGAGAGGCCGAAGCAGATGGATTGCTTGAGCCCAGGAGTTTGAGACCAGCCTGAATAACATGGCAAAACCTAATCTGTATCAAAAATGCAAAAAATTAGCCAGGTGTGGTGGCGCATGCCTGTAGTCCAAGCTCCCTGGGAGGCTGAGGTAGGAGGATCACCTGAGCCTGGGAGGTCGAGGCTGCAGTGAGTTGTTACTGTGCTACTGCACTCCAGCCTAGGAGACAGAGTGACATCCTGTCTCAAAACAAAAAAAGGAAAAAGGAAAGAAAATATTTTTGTACAGCTATATACAATATGTTTGTGTTTTAAGCTAAGTGTTATTACAAAATAGTCAAAAAGTTAAAAAGTTTCTAAGGTAAAAAAAAACTTACAGTAAGCTAAATTATTATTGAAAAAAGAAAAAAAATTTAAAATAAATGTAGTGTAGCCTGAGTGTACAGTGTTTATAAAGTCTATAACAGTGTACAGTCATGCCCTAGGCCTTTGCATTTACTCACCACTCACCCCGAGCAGTGCCCAGTCTTGCAAGCTCTATTCATTTTAAGTGGCCCACAGAGGTGTACCATTTTTTATGTCTTATATCCTATTTTTACTGTACCTATTGTATGTTTAGACATGTGTTGATACACAAATACTTACCATGGTGTTACAACTGCCTATAGTAATGTGATATACAGATTTGTAGTCTAGGAGATACAGGCTACACCATATATTCTAGGTGTGTAGAAGGTTATACCATCCAGGTCTGCGTGAGTACACTCTATGATATTCACTCAACAGCAAAATCTCCTAATACCGCACTTCTTAGAACGTAACCCCATTGTTAAGTGACTCATGACTATATTCTAAAGAGTGCTCTGGTCCCTGGAAAACGATGGATTTGATACTCTAGATCTCATTTCTTGCAGACCAGAAAGCTGGCTTTACTGGAACTTTTTACTGAGTCCTCTCTGTTTCATGTAAGACTGAGACTTTGTACAGGGTTTACCCAAGTATCTACCTTGGTAGGAATTGGAGAATGCTCTTAGTGCTTGAACCCTAGATGTGCCAAGATTACTTGAGGAAAAGAATGTAAAACACTTAGCATCAAGAAGTACCAATAAATGGTAGCTACTAGTTTGCTAAAATTAATTTTCCCTTTTCTTCAGCCTTTTTTTACCCTTAGTCCCAGGAGCCACCAAATTTCCTATTGCTGAATGTGTGGCACCCAGGCTTGTGAGAGCAGAGGGCTTAGGAACAGCAGCCTGTGCTATGGAAGCTGGGTCTCTGGCTGGCCCCATGCCTCTGCTGACTCCAAGCCCAAGGATTGAATTTACTTACTTTGGTAGCTGCAATTTGGCAAATATAGCAGCTTAGCCCGTTTGTCAGTGAGGGGAGTGATTGCAGGGTAGAATGGAGACCTACCCCAGAATTAGACTTGGGGTGGTCAGCAGCCTCCAACAATGAATTTATTTCATGGCATCAGCCCTAAGGCTCTGTGCTGTATCCCACCGTTCTTAGTCATGAATTGGAATGAACTCAGGAAGCATTCATGCCCAGGTGTTCTCTGGCAGACAATAATCATATAATAAGATTGTTTTGAACTTGCTGTTAAAAACAATGTGAGGAGCTTCCTCATGAGTTTTCTGTATGAAAAGCAGGTGGTGTATATAAAATCCCATGCCTTTGGGGAGAAACAGTACCGACGTTGCCTTAGCAAGCATCATTGCTCTTCTTCGCTGGGTGCTTCTAGACCATCAGTCAGCTCAGGCGTCATTTCTGGTCATCTTTCCTGACCTCTAGGCAGGACTTTTCTGCTCTGGGCTCCCACAGAACACTTCTCTTTAAGTACCCACCACATTGTGTGGAAGCGAACTGTTTTCTCATTGGATTTCCCACCGTGACACATGCCCCTGAAAGGCAGGGACCTCCCTGTAGTCACCTCGGCGAATCCGTCTCTTAGACCACCACCTGGCATGTGATGGGAACTCAGTCCATTTTGCTGTAGTTGAACGGAGAACTTCCCAGCTCATCAGGGGGCTCTTTTGCTCATGTAACTACAGTTTGAGTTTAGATCCACTGTTATGAGCACACGGTAAGATATTTTGACGCCCAGTGGCAAACAGTGCTCAAGTTGCCACATATGGTCATTTTTCTCAGACATGTACTTTCCTGACTCCCCAGCCCTGAAAGGTGGCATCATCTAAAACACCAACAGCTGATAAGCTTTATTTTATATTGGTTGCATTTATCTTGCTGCTCCTTGAAACACAGGCCTTGAGGGCCTTTGAGACGTAATCTTCAGTTTCCCCCACCCCTCTAGTTGGATTAATAGATTTATGTAGCTGTTGAACACAAGCTGCCTCCGAATGCTTGTGTTTTAACTCAGTAGGAACCCAGCTGATTGTTCCGAAAGCAACTTTTAAGAGAAGCTGATGTCCTGTGAACACGTTAGCAGGCTGTCATTGTGACTTTGTCAGCAGGCTTATCTCAGAGCATCTGCAGACTCATTTTGAGATTGCCTAATTATTTATACACGAGATTTCTCTCCTTTCTGGTGATGGGCTGAGATGAAGCTGGTTCTTAAGTACGGGGAAGATATATTATGAATGCTTTGTCATTAAAATAGGTCACTTTTCTGTTTTCCTCTTATAGCTAGTATTAGGAAATTATATTTCTCCCAACTTCTAGAGTTGTAAAACTGTATTTTTAAAAACTCACCTTTCCAGTGTTTGCAAAATGTGAGCACAACATATACTACTGCCAGTCTAAAATGTGTGTGCATTTAGACAGATAATGTAAATTTAATCCTAGTAAGTGCTTATTCTGAAGACCGTCTTCTCTCTAGCGTAAATGTGTGCTTATCAGTATAGAATAAGTGTATTCAAAGAATAGGAGAGTAAATGGCCCTTTATTCAAATTGCTTTCATTTATTTTTTTCTTTTGGAAGTAGTGAAAGCTTTATTATCAATCACTTCATTTTTCACCAGCTTCAGATTTAGAGGGGAAAAAAAGGAAGCATTTGGGGGTCAGTGTTTTGAATCAAAACAAATCAGGAATTGATAAAACCGTAGTTTCCTGATTATTTACTGACCTGATTGGAGTCGTATTCTTAGCTTGGAAGAGCTGTGTTCATTCATTTTTTTTTTTCCTGCCGTCTGGGTTTAGTAGGTAATGTGGAAACCATCTACCATAAATACATTGCTGCAAGATAACAAATAGAATTGGAATCTATGCTTGCATTTCCCTGAGTTTCTGTTTTTTTTCCTTACATCCTGCTCTGCCTGGCAACGCCAGTCATGTGCTTTTTAGGACGTTTTGTGCTCTAACTTAAAAACCTTCATGGGATCCACAGCCATTCACACATTTTACCAAACCTAGAAAAGTAACAGTGGGAAAATAAGTTCGAATTCAACTTGTACAAGTCTAACTAAACAATGGCTGAATCAAAAAGAGCCTTCTGAATATGAAAATACCATGATTCTGTTACACAGACTGCATTTGTAGTTTTCTTTCTAATCCAATGCTTTCATGCTTTCAAGTCCCTAGCTCCTTCTGTCCACCGAGTTTGCAAGATTGAAACTAGAAAAAAGGGTGAACGTCTAGAACATCCCAGGCTGGCCTTGCCTGGGACAGTGTGCCAGCCAGCCCACAGGAAGGTACTTCCTCCAAAGAACAGGTTCATCACACATTACTTCTGAGAGCAAGGAAATAAGGGTGGAGACCCCAGTATGGGATCTTGGAAGCCCCCAGAATGTATATGGCTAATTTGAAACTTTGGTTGTTAAACCACCACTGTGACACCTCTGATTTTGAGGTGGGTCCATGGGAGACAACAGGAAGTTATGGAAAGAGTATACACTTTGGGGTCAAGAAAAATTAAGTAGCCACTCCTGGCTTTGCCTTCTGGACAAATGACTTTATCTTTTATCTATAAAATGGGTATAACAAGGACAATAATCACTTAGTGTTTTGTGCCAAGCCTTATGTTCAATAATATTCTTACCTATGAGGTGGCTTCTTGCATTCAAAGTGGAACAAACTTGAGGCTTAAAAATGCCAGGCGGCTGGGTGCGGTGGTTCACGCCTATAATCCGACCGTTTTGGGAGGCTGAGGAGGGCAGATCGCTTGAGCCCAGGAGTTCAAAACCAGCCTGGGTAACATGGTGAAACCTCGAAACCTCATCTCTACTAAAAATACAAAAATTAGCTGGGCGTGGTTGTACGCGCCTGTAATCCCAGCTACTCGGAAGGCTGCGGCGGGAGAATTGCTTGAACCCGGGAGGCAGAGGTTGAAGTGAACCGAGATCGGGCCGTTGGACTCCAGCCTGGTTGACAGAGCGAGACTCTGTCTCAAATAAAAAAAAAAAAAAAAAAAGAGAAAAGAAGCCCGGCAATGGGCTACAAAGACACTCTTGGAAAGTGCTGAATCTGAGATTGAAAACAAGGCCTGCTTTAGATCCAGAGCTCAAGTCCTTAGCCAATATGACCTTTCAGATTGCTACAAGTGTTCATTGAAATAACGCAGGAACAGTGCCTAGCACAGATTTCAGCACACAGGAGACCTGCAGTAAAGATAAACCCATTTTGGCACTTCCACTCGTGGGGGAGAGCAGTCAGCCCTTAGCTTGTCCCTTAACAGTAAGACTGCCACACCATCTGATGCATGACTACCAGCTCCTTTTGAATCTACTCGGAAGGACAATGTGCACGCTCTGTGCCCTGCTGGATATGGTTTAATTTTCTCATTTCTACAAGCTCTAGGTTACAGGGGATAAAGCCACATGCAGCTAGTATGGACAGAACAACTAGTTCTGGTTGCATTATTCAGTTCTTAACTGTCTGCAGCTTTGGGATCTTAGAAACACAGCCCTTAACCTTGCATTCTTTCCACTTGAAAAATAAAATGTAGGTGCCCAGCAGGGAAATTCCATGGACAGAATAGCTGGCAAGTAGGGGCACTTCTTAGAGCAGGGAGGATGCTGAGCAAGTGGGGGTGAAGGGAAACATGGAGGCAGAGGCTTGGGGGCTGGGACCCTGGGTGGCAAGAAGCTGAGCACAGATCATCATTCTCCCTTAGGGCTAGAACCTGTGGACCTGAACCCTTCATTGAGGGGCACTGAATTTAGAAGGCAGCTCTTCTGTTTGTCGCTTGTTCTTTCTCTCAGTGTAATTAAGAAGACTTTGAAGAAGGAATATTGTGCTAAAGCCTAGATAAGAACCTGTTCTCCATCCATCTCCCCAAATCCCTAAAGCCTTGTTTGATTTTACTATTTTTCTTTTGGATTTCACTTTGCTGCTGTGTGAAGGGGCAGCAGGTGGGGAGGGTAGAGAGGAGGGTTCCTGGGGAAGCAGAAACCCTTATGGAAACCCATTTTTAATCTGGATGATGGCTCAGTAATGTAAGCCGTGAGAGTTGGCAGAGGAGTGAAAACTGTAGGATTAATGGCCTTGGGCCTAATTCCCTGATACCTTTTAAAAGGCCAGCTAACCAGCTGGCTTCCTCCTTTTGCTCCATATACACTCCCTCCTCCCTTATCTTCATTGTTTTTTGCTTTCTTTTTTGGCTGATTTTTAACTCCTTCTCTGAATCTGAAAGAGTTGTATGTATATGATGATTTGTGTTAAAGATGCTTAGAAATTAATATACTAAAGGAAGCCTTGTAATAAAATACAAAATATGATGATTTGCATTGTAAAGTAATCTGGATTTTTTTGGTGCAAGTTGTCTTTAAATAGAAACTCTTCTTGATTTGTGCATGCATGTGCACACATGCACACACATCCATAGACAAGCATAAGCATGTGTGCCTGAATGTGAGTTTTCAAGTTTAAACCCTTAGAATATGTGTTTTCTGTGTAGGTAGAAATGAAATCCAACAAATGTTATCAATTCTTGTGAGGTTCCAGGTAAAATATACATGCATGACCTTCTCTACGTTTTACAACATTACTGCTTTCCCCAAGTGCCCGTTTATCTGTATTTCAGAAACCCATGTGATCTGTAAATCAGGTAGGCCAATGTGGAATGATATATCTGTGTGCTGGGATCTGCATGTGGGCTGCTGGAAGTTTGAGTTTGCAGGTAATGAGCGTTACTTTGGATGCGAACGGAGGCACTAGGCAGGAAGCAAAAAGGAGGGTAACTTACTCCAGCAAAGGAGGACATGATTAGTGTTTCCAGCGTGAAACCTTTGAAGTGGGTCAGCAGGAAAGGAAGAAAAAGCAAAAGCAGCCAGACATGGGAGAATCAGAACATTTCTTGTTGCCTAGGTTATTCTGGTAGACTTTGAAATGCCAGTCCCTGTTAGTTTGGTGGGTAAACATTCTCATTATTTTCTGTAATTGGCATTATTATTGGAAGGTAATTAACGACAGTAACATTTTCGTATAACACTCAGACCTGGATGGGTCTTAATGACTTCCCTTCAGTCTTGCGTGAAGTTGTTGACTGTTTGATTTTTGAGTGCTTGAAACTACTTAGGGTTCTGGCTGTGAGTGGACTCTGCTGGCCCTGCTATGTTTTATAATATAATTGCATTGACCATGCCAGTCAAATTGTCTTCATTCTTTCTGTCCTAGCCTAATGCCTGGCCAGAACAGGTGCCCAATAAAGTGTAGCAGTTATTGCAGCATTTGTCAACTAAAACATTGAAACCTGTTTATAACTCCCATGGTCATGACTGGTTTATGTCCGTAGACAACGCTTGATATTTTTGGATTGTAGAATGCTTTTACCAAATCAGAGGTAAACCCCACAGAGACCCTATTAGAGCCGAGCCCAAGCAAGCCAGATGTTATCAAATCACTCACTGTAACTTCACAGCCTTCCCTGGTTCACGACCATTTTGATCATGTCATCTAAGATGATATCGTGATCGAATTGACAGTGGATTATTAGTTCACCCGTCAGAGGTTGTGACAGTTTGATACAGCAAACCCAGAAGCTTATAGACATTGTATTTGCCAGTTGATGCTTAATCTAATCAGCCTATTTATATTCAGTGAAACTCTCATATCTACACATTTCCACATTTATTTTTAGCTCCTTTATCACTTCCTGTCGTTTCCTCTTGCTGTCCCTCACCTCCTCAAATGAGGTGCCAGGACTAAACTGGACATTGCGAGAAGGGAGGCGGCCTTATTTAGAGTGTGTTGCCTATAACACATTTAATTTGCCGCAGTCCAGATCAGTCGCAGCCTCTCTAACTACAAGTGGCAGAGGTGGCTGTCTTGGGAAGAGGCACTTACACTGTCCATTCTCTGCTTTTAAACAGGGCCTGGTTGTGGTTGGAAGGATGTGGCATAACTAATTCATAGTCACTTTAAATTCAGTCCCCAAAGGGACGTATCTCTCCCGGGTTACTTAAAGAGGAATTAAAGGCAGGGAGCTGATGGGGGTGGTGTTGGGAGATCAAGTGATACTAGGAATATAGGTACAAGTAAGACTGTCGTTTTCATTGTTTTCTCTTTGGACTGATTCTGTTCATGATAACAGCATTGTGAAGTAGAGGTGGGATTAGGAACCTTGTGCTGTAATCAACTCCCTTGCTGCCCAAACACCAGCCTCATACACAACACCAACAGGACCAGCATGGAGGGAAATATTCCAGGGGGTATTTACTCTGCTGGTGTCAAAGAAAAACACACCTCTAATCTCAGCCACTCAGGAGGCTGCGCCAGAAGGATCGCTTGAACTCAGTTGTTCAAGACCAGCCTGGACAATATAGCGAGACCTCATCTCAACAACAACAAAAAAAGTAAAAGAAAAAAGAAAAGAAAGAAAAACCAAAACCAGAGAGTGATTAGAGTAGTAAAAACAGATTTTAGTCAGGAACTATTGCAGTAGGGGCCCAATTCTGAACATACTTGAACAAGTGGGGATATGTAGCCAAAAGGCAGGGTTAGGGGTCAGTGGGTAGATAGCCCCTAAAAGGGAGCATCAGAAGTAAGGAGGATTCTTGCTAAACAGACCTAACAGGAGTCGTGCTGAAGGCAGGCCAGGGTGATCAGATCTCACCTGGGGAATGGTGAGAGATGATGAATTTGGTGAGATAACCAGCGTGGGGATTCTTTCTAAAGTGATGTGACAAGATTTTTGCTAAAACTAGGTGATACGGGTCTGGCAAGGATGGACTTGGAAGATCGAGACCTTGAGGACTTAGAGGAACTTGATTTCATTTAATCAAGGAGGGAGTCTTGTTACTGGTCACTGTCTCATCTCAGTGACTCAGAAGTACAGCAACAGTGGCAAGTGTTTCACTTGCTCAAAGTGTGGTTAGTCCAGGCTGCAGTGAAAGGCGGAAGGCACCAGGGATTGGGGCAAGCTCAAGTGTTCAGCATCACGGGGGTTTAGCAGCCTGCTTGAGTGCAAATATCTTGAATTGATGTTACTGTGCCCTATGGAGGTCAGCCTGGATCCTTCTTGCCTCACTGCCCAAATTCCATTTTCACCCAGCAATCCTCAGAGGTTTCCAAAGGCCTTTTGTTTCTTCGTGCCATTCTCCCTGTAAGCTTTCCATATGGCCTTGGCATGGAACAGGTTTATCCAACCCTGTGGTATTAACAGTGTGGCTTTTGTTGTTCTTGGAGACCTTTGCTTCTGTCCAAATGGCTTTTCTGTGCCTCATCTGTTGATAGATTGGAAAATGCTCATGTTTTTCTTTTACTTGATTGTACTTAGAATATTTTCGTTATTTATTTAGCAGAGAGTTCACTTGGAAAAGGAAGATGATGGCATATCGTGGATATTTCTGTTCTGAAAGAAATAAGTTCAAGGAAAGAGAAAGAAGAGTATGAATGGAAGATTATTCATCCATCAATCCATTCTTGCCTTCGGTGCACACGCACATATACCTATACATTCATATATAACGTGTACTGTAATGTGTCAGCTACTCTGTCAGGAATGTTTAGAAATGAAACAGTAAACACAATTTTAAATGTAGAAGATCATGCTGATATTTTGGAATAACATTCAAAACCAAGTTCTTGATTTCTGTCTCTTCACCCTCCCCAATATGTTGCTTCTGCAGTTTTCCCCCTTAGTAAAAAGCGAGCCTTTTCTCTGAGTTGCTCAGGCCAAAACCTTGCCATTGTCCTTGACTCTTTTCTTTCTCTCATATACAGCCAACTCATCTGCACATCCTGTTCATTGTAGCTCTAAGATATATCCAGCATTCAACCAGTTCTTACCACCTCCACTGCTGCTTCTATGGTGCAAGCCACAGTTACCTCTCACCGGACCATGGCAATAGCCTCTCTCTTCTTCCCTGCTTCCATTTCCCACCTTGGCCCCGCTAGAAACTCTTCTCCACACAGCAGCCACCAGGGGAATCCTTTTAAAGGATAAGTCAGCTCATATCTCTCCTCTGCTCAAAATCGTCTGTGGCTTTCCATCTCACTCACAGTAATGTCCATATTCCTCACTGTGACATACAGGGTTCTGTAGTTTGATGCGACCTCCCAACCCTCTTCTTCCTCAGCAGTCTCCCAGCTGACAAGTATTCTCCAAACAGCAGCAGCAGCAGCAGCAGCAATAGTAGAAGTAGAAGTAGTAGCAGCAGTTTTCTTACCAGATTCAAGCTGGCTTTTGCTGGCAAGAATCCTCATGTCATATGTATCCTTGTGAGATCATTGACTTTGGGCATTGTCCTAGGTGAATGCATTGGAGCCTTTGCTGACAAGTCCTTAAGCAACACTTAGCAGTGGGCTGTGTAGTTCTGGGGTGGTTGGAATCTTTCTCTGCATGTTCAGTGCTCACGAGGTAAACTGGAAACAGAAACCACTGTCAGAAGAAGGATGGAGCCAACCTCTACCATCAGTGGACTGGTGCTAAGAAAACCTTTCTTGAATGGGCACGGTGGCTTATGCCTGTAATCCCAGCACTTTGGGAGGCCGAGGCGGGTGGATCACGAGGTCAGGAGTTTGAGATCGGCCTGACCAACATGGTGAAACCCCGCCTCTACTAAAAATACAAAAATTAGCCGGGTGTGGTAGCCTGTGCCTGTAATCCCAGCTACTCGGGAGGCTGAAGCAGGAGAATCGCTTGAACCCGGGAGGCAGAGGTAGCAATGAGCCGAGATTGTGCCACTGCACTCCAGCCTGGGTGACAGAGCAAGACTCCGTCTCAAAAAAAAAAGAAAAAAAAAAAAGAAAACCTTTCTTGCCCTCACTCCTGCTTAGGATGCTGCCTTTTAACCTTGGTCCTTAGAGTGGGGAAAGCTCTTCTGAATATTTTTTATGTGAGGAGGGATAAAAAGGTTCAATAAACGCAATGACAAGTGGTGCTGCCCTTGCATACAACTGTGTTCAGTGACTTCTTTTGAGTTCATAGGAAAAGCATATTTACATATATTGAATCCAGGGCCATGATTTTGATCACACCCACTCTGTCTTCCTGACTTAGAGCATTTTTTTTCACTCAAGGGCATTCTCAACAAAGGAGTATAGCTTTCAGATTTGTAAACTGCCACCTTATTATCCTATTAGTCAATTACAGCTGCTCAAGAGCAGGGTAAGTGACAGTATGGCAGATTACAGCAATTTATTTGCCATTCTCATAGTCTTGTTTGGCATATCATCAGGCTGTTTAAATTTAATGATAGGAGTTTTACATGTGTTTTAGAGCAGTTAAAGTTGTAATCAAAATGTTTAGGAAAACCCCTACTGACCTGCATAAATGCTCCCTTCTTCAACGTTGCTTGTAAAGCCTCATTGTAATCTTGATTAGTAAAACTGACTCCAATTAGGAAAAGGAACTTATTTTCCAAAGAAAGAAAGGGCTTTTGGTGTTCTTGTGTACAAAGCTCAGGAAAGATGGGGCTGATGGAAATTATTTTCCTTGAGTTGGCCCTTGTGGGCAAATCAATTGCATTTAAATAAGTCACCATAAATCCCCTGAGAAACTTGGTAGAGTCTGTGGGAACAGAAGGGCCTGCAGGCCTGGTCACAGGGTGGGGGTGTATAGCATGGCACTGGGAGTAGTTTGGAGGAAGGAGGAAGGAGAGCTGTGGGTAAAAGAGGAGAAAATAATTGCCCTCCATTATGTCTGGTTCTCTTTCAAGCTAACGGTGATAGTTATTGTAGTAGCGGCTGCATTGAAACGAAAAAAATCTCTAAAAAGAAAAGTTGAGTGCTTTTATAGAATCTTTAGATCTTACAAGATGGGATGAGATCTTGGAGGACCTGCTACCTTGAACTTGCTCACACCTTTACCTTCACTGGTGGAAACGAAGGACTATTGTTATTAATGGAATGATCAAGAGACCCGAACCTGGGAATACACAGTTTATTCTTTGCTTCCCTATGCTAAGAAGCTAAGAATACTGTCATTGTCGACAACTATAGACTCTCTTCATCTTTATTGAACTCTCAAGGTGCTATGTCATTTGGAAAGTCAACATTGCCCTGCCTACTATGAGTTTAATATGCATTGCTTCAAGCCAATGTAAGACCAGAGTTTCTCAGCCTTGACATTGTTGACATATTGGGCCAGAAAATTCTTTGTTGTGGGGGCTCTTCTGCGCATTGTAGGATGTTAAACAGCATCCCTGGCCTCTACCCACTAGATACCAGAAGCACCCACCCATTCCCCAGTTGTGACAACTGAAAATATCTCTAGAAGTTGCCAAAGGTTTCTTGGGAAGCAAAATTGCTCCTGGTTGAGGACCACTACTATTGACTGATCCAAACTTTATATTATCACTTGCAAATAACTTTTGATATTATTCAAATAACTTTTGAATCATACAAACTTTTGGTATATGTTAAAAAATATTTAGTGAATCTCTACTGTATGTAAGTCAGCACAGAAACCACTGAAATAAGTTACTATTCTTACTATGTTGTCCAGCATAGACAGTATGTATTGCATGTTGATGTAAAAGATACAATGCCAATTTTATAGTAAATCTGGGGGGACAAATTTTTCATGCATTTTGATCCTATATTTTCTGAAAGCTATTCTAAGTAGTTTTGTCAGGGAAATTATCATTTTTTTCATATAAAAACTGTGCATTGTGTGCCAGAACCCAGCTATAGGTTTTTCAGAGTTGGCAGAGTAATTAAATCACATGGTTATTCTATGCTGTAAAGTGAAATAATGGAGATGTTGTTCGAATTTTCCCATGTAGTTAGATCTCACGATGATTTTATAACTTTGGCACATTGCTTTCCTTCCATAATATAGTGCCATTGTATGCAAAGTAATTTTTGGATACTGTTTTCTGAGGATAGAAAGGGAGGATGAACACATCTAATCTGCCAGCAATATCAAAACAGGTATATGAAGCACTTTTTCTGTGTATAGCCATACTGATGACTAAAATTGCTGACCTTTATGTACTTGCATATCATTGTGGAGGTAAAACACATATCTTTCTATAGTCATCAAAGATTTATTGGGCTCCCCTGATCCAGGCTCTGTACAAGTCCCCTAGGATATGAAATCACATGGGAAATAACTCTAGCTTTTTAAGGAAAATATGGTCTAGTGCTTATAGATAAAAAAAAATGCTAACACCGTTACAGGCTATAGAGCAGAGAGTCCCTGAGCTAAATTTGTTGAATGTGTTTTAACTCACGGTGTATATTTTAAAAACTCGAATTAGTTATGGTGTGGATTAGGGTGATAAATAGCTAGGAGTGACAGAAAACTCAAGGAAATAGTGGCTCAAACAAAATAGAAGTTTATTTTTCACTCACCTGAATTTAGGTAGCTCAGGCCTGGTAAGGAGGCTCCGTGATCATCAGGGACCCAGGCTCCTTCTGCTTTGTTGCTCCACCATTTTAAACACATATCTTACATGCTGGAGTCCAAGATAGCTGCCCCAGCTCCAGCTATCACAACTGCATTCCATCTCATAGCAAAGGAATGGAGAAGGGCCTCTCCCTTGGAAATAACACTTTCTATACCCTCTTACGTGGCTGCAGGAGCTCCTGGTGAACCACCATCAGGGCTCGGAATGTGCTTGGTTGACCGTAGGAATATCATCAGATTAGGTTTTCACATCAGCGAAAAAGATTGAGTCATTAATAGCGGAAAGAGTACAGGCATGGGCAGGCTGAGGTTTGAAGATAGGCAGCATTACTTACTATAATAGTTAAGGGAGCAGAAGGTAAGTGCTAAATGACAACATGTATTAGCAGAATTCAGACAAAGGATGATAGCAGGGGCTGGAGATGATAAGGAAGGCAAATGGGGAGGAGGTGGAACTCGAACAGATCTTGAATAAGCAGAGAAATAGGGAATCCCAAGAGAGTCCACCGTAAAGAGAAACATCAGCTTCTGGCTTCCTTAGATGCCATGTTTTAAGGGCATTTAGCTAAAATCTGAGATCAGAAAATGGTGAGGTTCCTGGGTGTCCAGCAAGCATTCAGCTTTCTCTAGGCCATTTATAGAACACTTAACTAACCCATGTTGTCCTTTCTAGGATATATATATATATATATAGTGGTGTGACTCTATGTGGCAATGGCCTTGGGGTTTTGCAGAATGAGAACTATTATATTACTTTATTCAGCCGATTTCCCAAGCTGTTAAGCAACCAATTTTGAAGATCTGAAACTCATGCTGTCTCCATCCACAAGGACCATGAATCTATATGAATGTAATTGTTTTATTTAATCTATTATTATATCATCTATTATTTTTATTATCACCATAATCTTGAGACAGTTCATTATAGCATAAAATGGTAACCTCTGTGAAAATGACTTTATGTGTATTTCTATGAACTGCATATGTTTGTCTGGGTTCTGCAAGTCTGCAGACTTTTTGCTTTTACTATGTTCTTAAAAATTAGTGGTCTGAGAAGAGGCATTATATTTATTTATTTATTTATTATTTATTATTATTATTATTATTATTATTATTGAGATGGAGTTTCGTCTTGTTGCCCAGGCTGGAGTGCAATGGCGTGATCTCAGCTCACAGCAACCTCCACCTCCTGGGTTCAAGCAATTATCCTGCCTCAGCCTCCCGAGTAGCTGGGATTACAGGCATGCACCACCACACCTGGCTAATTTTGTATTTTTAGTAGAGGTAGGGTTTCTCCATGTTGGTCAGGCAGGTCTCAAACTCCCGATGTCAGGTGATACGCCCGCCTCAGACTCCCAAAGTGCTGGGATTACAGGCGTGAGCCACCGTGCCAGGCCCGAGAAGAGGCATTATATTTAAATATAATAGTCTTATTGTATTTTATCAGTTTCTTGATAATAATCCTTTAAATTATGGATATTTGATCAAAAAGAGAGGTCAGATAAGCAATGAGAAAGAGAGAAACTAATGAATAGAAAGAGTAAGAAAGGGGGCTGGGCATGTTGGCTCACGCCTGTAATCCCAGCACTTTGGGAGACCAAGCTGGGCACATCACGAGGTCAAGAGATCGAGACCATCCTGGCCAACATGGTGAAACCCTGTCTCTACTAAAAATACAAAAATTATCTGGGCGTGGTGGCGCGCACCTGTAGTCCCAGCTACTCAGGAGGCCGAGGCAGGAGGATCGCTTGAACCTGGGAGGCGGAGGTTGCAGTGAAATGAGATCGTGCCACTGCACTCCAGCCTGGCGACAAAGTGAGACTGTGTCTCAAAGCAAAAGAAAAAAGGGTTGAAGATGTTCCTGGAAACATGTTTTGCTTGATGCAAACTCCTTACAAAATATTTTTGGAAAATTTCTCCTGCCTTAGTCAAGGAGAAGGAAATATCTCAGAGTCACATAAATACTATTCTGAAAGACCTACCTAAAAAAATAATTGGCCAATAGATATCTTAGAAAATTAAGGTATGGTCTAGAACATAAACATAACAATATTTGTTATATATTACAAAGAAAAGACAAAGGTGATCCCATTTTATGACAAGAAAGCTTTCTTGGTTGAACTGTTAAACAGAGGCTATATCGTCAATGGCATGCCTACTATGATTTATTTCATTCCTGTTATATAGATGCATATTAAGGTACAGAAAGATCAGTTATACTGCCAAAAGTCACCTAGCTGGGAACTCATAAAACTGGTATTCAAACTCTGGCCATCTGACTTCAGATTCTAAGCTTTTTTTCTTTTTTTAAATCTTAAGCTTTTAACCTCTGTCCTATGTTATTTGGGTTTTCCAGCTAGGAAGATTGAAGCCCTTGAATAATTTTGCCCCTTTAAGCACCACTTCTTAGCAGGTAGGAACCACCCCTTCTGAAATTGACAAATGGGAATGGACATAATTGCCTTGAACATGGAATGAGATGAACAGGCAGATGGCAGAGATCTAGGAGTTTCTGCAGGATTTTGCCCAGTGGTGGCTGATGACTGGGTAAATATCTAGTTTTTATCTCTAAAGTGTAGCTTTTCTTTGGAATTTGACATTTTGGTGCTTAGCCAACTTGCAGGAGAATCATCCATCACATAAGTTGAGTAGTGTGGCAATTTATTTTAGTAGCTGTTTACTAAGTCAACAACCTAACTGCTTTGTCTTTGAAAGTAGGAGTATTCATGCTCATTTATATTGGGGGACATAGCAGGTAGCACCAAGTATTTGTGGCATCAAATTGACTGGCATGCCATTTGTGTAGTAGTATTTCTAGTAGAGCTCCCACTGGAATGGAAAGAAACTAACAGAACACTGGAACCCTAGTGAATAGCATTCACCATGAGAATGAATTCAGTGCAGTATAAGGTGGTTTCCATTTTGTACTACATCAAAGAGGATTTAATTCCTGAAATACCAAAAAACAAAACAAACAAACAAAACCTTTATTCTGAAGCCAGCTCATTTACAAGGTACAATTTTATATATACTGCTATTTTTGCTATTTTTTGCTCTTTATATGTCAGGTATTTAGTAAATATATTCATCTCATTCGTGAAGTGTTTATTATTAGTTCCATCATATACATTTTAAAACTGAGATTCAGGGAGAGGTCACACAATTGGCTTGCACACAGTCATGCAACTTTTAACTGGTATTTGAAACCAGGTTCAATAGGCTCAAAATTCTAAGCTCATTCCACCATACTCTAGGATCTCCTGCCAGCCCTTGATTAAAGGTCAAAGGGCCAATGTCCACTGGAGAAGTCCACAGAAATGCTGGCTTTTACAGAGATAATGGAGTTGGGAAGCCCCCAAGTGTACATGTGGATAATAGTGACATATGAGAGAAGGAAAAAGATTAATGAATTCTTTCATAGCATATCTACTAGGGAGAAGCTCTAAATTTCCTCAGAATATGTGAATGGCTATCAAAAATACAGAGAGAGGACAGGAAGAAAAGTCTTGATGGAACGAGTTGGTAGGAGTCTCTTGAAGAACTTCAGTATCACATTTTAAGCCAAGAAATAGTTTCCCCTCCTCTAATGGTATGTTACCATTTTGTACCTGTAGGAGGCACTGACATGTGTCTTCATCACTGTGTCTCAAAGATGACATTCTAGATTTCTTTCTTTCTTTCTTTCTTTTTTTTTTTTTTTGTCTGTTACTTTCCATTTTCAGGC
The DNA here is from genome assembly GCF_029281585.2 of Gorilla gorilla gorilla. Classification (NCBI taxonomy): domain Eukaryota; kingdom Metazoa; phylum Chordata; class Mammalia; order Primates; family Hominidae; genus Gorilla; species Gorilla gorilla. The sequence continues at coordinate 123,750,952 of NC_073231.2, read as the reverse complement.
AAAAAAAAAAAATCTATTTTAGGGTTTCCTTCTCCTCCCCTGCCAGTACGGTTAATATTGCCAGAACAACTTTAGACTTTAGATATTAAGAAACATTGGCTTAATATGACAATTTGATTTTGCTATTAAATTTACATGTAAATCTCTAGGCAAGTTCCCATCTTTTGATATTTACTTAAAATATTTACTTTCACATGTATACATGGCACTTGGAAGGAATGCATTAAGATGAGTGTTGATTTATTTGCTTTATTCTTTAGTACCTAATACTTTCTGTCCTGAAATGAATTAGAAGGAAGTTATTATATAAGTAATTATTTATCTTGAAGAGTATATTGATAGGTAGGCTGTACCTTGACACCATTTTCTCACCTTCAACAGTGTATGGTAGCTGGATGTTTTGGATGTTTTCAAAATAAACACCTATTTGTAGCTGTGTTTTTAGATTCATCTCTAATGCTGCACTCACGGGAAAAAATCAGCAGGCCTGTATTAACTAGAAAACCACTTTTATGTTGTATTTCGATCCATTTAAACTAAAGCTGATTGGCACTTTTTGAAAAGTGATTCTAAATCTTTGTGCTAATCAAGGGAAATTGAGCCAGGTTGCTGCTACAGAAAGCTGGAGAGAAGACGGGATGTGATGGCAAGTTCCTTTTTCATTCATCCTGCAGCATGTAGCCGGGTGCTATACCCACCCCTTTCCCAACAAACCACTCTCCTAAGTGCTTGTTTAATAAAGCAGCACAGCAGGTGAATATTTAAGTGTTAGTGGGATTCACACAGTTTCATTTCAGTGCAATGGACAGAATAGAAGAGAATTTGAGGGGCGGGGGGCTTTTTTCTAGCATGCTGTTAAGAAAAGTATAGAGACTGTTGCACACTAATGATACAACGGTAATTTGAAGCAGGATGTGTTTGATGTGCATTTGCTGTGCGTGTTTACTGTAATCAGTGGCTGTTTATCCTTGGGTGATATGAAGCCGACTGCCCACCTTCTACATTTGGCAGTAATGATTGCATCTAAGAAAAAGCTCACTTACCTCCATCACCTCCAAGTGGCTGCAGACTTTAACAGCTGGACAGCCTGAAAGTAGGCTTGACTTGTCACAGATTTCTACTCTTTCCCAAGCAATGACACCAAAGGGATATTTGCCAATCCCTTTCCCCCTTCATTCTTCTTTGGGGGCTTTTGGGAATGGAAGACTCTTTCTTGTTTTCCTGCTGTCTGGGATGGAGTAGCAGATGCCAAGGAATGGCACGGAGAAAGGAGAGGAAGGTATGATAATATTTAGTTTTCTTCTTTTCATGCTTAAACAGATAGAAGGAATTTTCAGAGCAAAATCTTGTTTCAAGTGTATGGCCATTTTTCAATTAAAGTCACTTATTAACCTCTATGTACATAAGCAGAATCTCCTGAGTCTCTCTGAGACACAAAGAGAAAAGATTTCCTTCCTCCCTCTGACTCTCTCCAAATCCCCAAGTGACACTCATAAGCTGGTTGAGAGGGTGAAAAGCTCACAAATGTGAAGGCAGAAGTCGCTTTGCACCTTTCTGGCACAAAAACTTTGATGTCTTCTTACAGAGGAACTATACTGTGTAATTCAAATTTTTAAAATGTGCATTCAAGTCGGACTGCAGTTTACCTGCTAATGCTGTTAGACGGCTGCCTGGTCTCAGCTCCAGCTGATCTGTGGTCTCTGAAAAGACAGCCACACAAAGCTGCTTGCATAGCTCCCTACCACTCCAAAGGGCTCTCCAGGTGCACTTCGTTACAAGGATTGCTTCGCTAGTGGACTTTGCTGACATTAGCTCTAGTTTGGGTTTGTCTGTTTGCCTGCTATGAAGGTATTGAGGGATCTTAGAAAGCCAGAAAGAAAAGAGTTGTCAACAGATGTGCCTTTAGGAGAGAGACTGAGTGGACTCAAGGATTAGTCCCAGCCTTTCGGAATTGTCTGTGGCTGTTTCATAGCTGTGATGATTTTGATGAGCTTTTATTGTTGCTTTTCCTGGCAGCACCATCCAGGGCAATAAGGATAAGCCTTGTCGGATGGTTCCTGAAATTACTTAGAAATAAATTGTAATCTCAAGAATTGCAGTGTAGAGGCCAAAGAAGTTTTACAAGAAGTTGACCAGGGGATGATGTTAAACAAATGGAACCTTAAAAGTTGACTTTTTCCTCCTCAAAGGCTGGGTGCCCAGGACTAGTTTTAAATGTTCCAGTACTTAAAAGAAAAATTCAAATCACATAAGTGAACCCTCTTATTTATTGGTGATGTCAGACAAGACTTATACCTCTGGGGTGTGCTAACTGGGTTAGAACCCTTCACTGAATATTGAGTATGCATTAGTATTCGAACATAATTTCTTTCTTTTCATTTTTTTTCAACCTTGATATTATTACATGGGCTTAGGCCTTTCTTTCTCCCAGACAACAAATTCTCTTTGAACGAAAGTATGATGCCGTGTCATTTTTTTTCTTTCTTTTTTTTTTTTTTTCTTTGAGACAGAGTCTCATTTTGTCGCCCAGGCTGGAGTGCAGTGGCATGATCTTGGCTTGCTGCAATCTCTGTCTCCCCAGTTCAAAAGATTCTCCTGCCTCAGCCTCCCGAGTAGCTGAGATTACAGGCCCCCACCACCATGCCTGGCTAATTTTTGTATTTTTAGTAGAGACAGGGTTTCACCATGTTGGCCAGTCTGGTATCAGACTCTTGTCCTCAAGTGATCCACCTGCCTCAGCCTCCCAAAGTGCTGGGATTACAGGCATGAGCCACTGCGCCTGGCCGCCATATCATATTTTTATACCCAGAATACCGAAAACAGTGATAGGCACCAAGGACTGATTTAGTGTTCCTGCTTTGGAGAAAATGAGTTGACTTAGGGTACCCCTACAGCTTCATAGTAATGATTTGTGTCCTTGTTCTACCCTGGGGAATTTTACTGAGACGAATTAGGAATTAGTATGGAGATGGGGAGGAAAGGAGCCTTAATCATAGTGGCATTAACAGGCAAGAGGAAATTAAAGTAGGACTGCTAGAGACCTCTCACCCAACCAATCAACCATCCTGCCGCTTGCCATTCAAAGTTAACTAAACAAGCTGGACGTGATGGCTCACGCCTGTAATCCCAGCACTTTGGGAGGCCAAGGCAGGCGGATCACTTGAGGTCAGGAGTTCGAGACCAGCCTGGCCAACATGGTAAAACCCTTTCTCTACCAAAAAATACAAAAAAGTAGCTGGGCATGGTGGCGCATGCCTGTAGTCCCAACTACTCAGGAGGCTGAGGTGGGCGAATTGCTTGAACCCAGGAGGCGGAGGCTGCAGTGAGCTGAGATCATGCCACTGCACTCCAGTCTGGGCGACAGAGTGAGAACCTGTCTAAATAAATAAATTAAATTAAACAACAACAAAATTCTAGCTCACTTGGTTTTGTCTGGTGACAGGTTCCTTAACAGGTGTTAAATGGCAGAAAATTCCCAATAGATTGATCAGCACTTGACTTTTTCATAGTATTTCCCACCAGAATAACGTTTGTAGAAGCTACTCTATCCAGGATAGTCCTGGGGGATCTCTGGCAGAATATAAATATTTCTGCTGTGTGCAGCAGCAAGTGTAGCTTAGGAGGAGCAATGGGCGTGGGTTTTGTGGTTTCCTTCTGACTTTTCAGGGTAGCTCATCACTTCGACCACAAAATCACTGCCAACCTTCAGAAGAGGGAAGAAGGATTGGCCAACCTACATTTTCTTTTCTTTTTAGGGACAAACAGTGACTTGAGTTTTTACAGACCAGCCGGCTTAGTTGTGTTTGGAGTTTCCCAATATAGTCTTTGCAGAAATGTGAGTTGGTTTTTACGTTGCTACAAACCAATCATCTGCATTACAATTGGCCTTAGTCCTGGAACCACAGAGGTGGTTTGCTTTACCCATTGACTCAAGTTGCCTGATTTCTGTGTCACTAGAAAGAACCAACACCTCTCACCAGCCCATGAGTTGTGAGACAGTAAGCACTGAAATGAGTGATGAATGTGGGGTAGCCATTTGTTAAAAACCAGGAGTCATTTATTCATTCATTCAACTGGTATTTATGTAGCCCTCCTAAATGAGTCAGGCATTGCTCCAGGAGCTGTGGATACTGTAATAAACTAGATCCCTAGTCCCAAATATTCTTTTTTTTGAAGTTCCAGATAGTAAATATGTTAGGCATTGTAGGCCTCACCATTTCTATTGCAGCCATTAAACGGTGACATTTTTTCTTTTTGTGCAGTAGCAGCCACAGAAATACATAAAACAAGTTCAAGCTGCGTTTTTAAAAAAATCTTGATTTATGAAAACAGGCAATGCATGAACCATAGTTTACCACCTCTGAACTAGACCATAACTTGCCCTTGTTGAGCATACATTCCAGTCACCTGCGCTTGATTTCTACTAGGTGGCTTTATTGTATAAGGAAGATATGTTCTTAAATACTACACCTAATCCAAAACAAGAGTAATGCAAAAGCGTTAAAAGATGCATAAGGTAAAAAAATCCTAAAAAGGTTAATAGGTCGATAAACCCAACAAACAAAAGAGCTCATAAAAAAGTCAAAACAGGCCGGGCATGGTGGCTCACACCTGTAATCCCAGCACTTTGGGAGGCCGAGGTGGGTGGATCGCCTGAGGTCAGGAGTTCAAGACCAGCCTGACCAATATGGTGAAACCCCATCTCTACTAAAAATACAAAAATTAGCCAGGCATGGTGGCGGGCGCCTGTTGTCCCACCTACTCGGGAGGCTGAGGCAGGAGAATTGCTTGAACCTGGGAGGCGGAGGTTGCGGTGAGCTGAGATTGTGCCACTGCACTCCAATCTGGGTGACAGAGCAACACTCTGTCTCAAAAAAAAAAAAAAAAAAAAAGAGTCAAAACATAGCAATATATATTTTAAAACTTTCTGGTGACTCATTGGTTACTAATTATGGAATATGTTTTTCTAGATCTTAAACATTCATAAGAAAACAAAATCATCTTTAGCTTTTGATGAATTGACCATTCCTTTAATACTATGAAGGCAATAGGAAAACCTGTCATGAACTTCAGAAATCTAACAATTTTAAGAACACTCCATCCCATTATATACAAACTACTGCAAACTCCATAAATAATTTAAAGGAACAAGTTCATAAACCTGGTGAATTTAGAAAATTGGTCATTCAGCACGCTGTCTTTGGTGAATTGACCATTTGTTGATTTGGTAGCTTGGCATGTTGCTTGAAGCAAATGAATCTAGAACTGGTAAGCAGAGTTCTACATACATGTTGTAACTTAAAATGCTCTTTGGATGAATGGCCGAATACATGCCTGGGACCAAACTTGCTTGTAGAATGGTATTTATTGTTTAGGTTATAGAGGTTGTCAAAAATTCCCACATGGTAAGGGAATTTCATTCATGATTATGCATAGAGAATTATTGCTCCTGGGGTTCAAAGGCTAACTCATTATTTTCAGGCTTACTGAAGGTCCAGGCTTACTCATTATTTTCCCCTAATATTTTATTTATAAATTAACATAAATGTTTAAACATGTAGAAAAGTTGAAAGACTCATCCAAAGCGCACCTTATATGGTGTATGGATTTTGAATCATAAGTGGTTGGCTGTTTCCAAAGTGGTTGAAATAATACCAACTCAAATCTGTTTTAGGACCACATCTTTTTAGGAGTGACCAGAGACTGATCTGAACTATTTCTAGTTCTGTTTTGTGTTTTGGGGGAAAAATGCATAAAATACTCCTTATCTCTAGATTGTGCATGTTCTTGTAGTTGCTTGGTCACACTTTTGAAACAAAGGCCAGTGATGCCCATTGCAATTTCTAAGGTATGTCTTTCCTGTATTCTAATTTCATTTAATTGATGCATAACAAAAATTCAAGAGGTTAGTGTCACCATAGCCTGTCTCCTTCCTCTTGCCTGTATAAAGTACCATGTGGATCTCGGGAAGAATTTACTAGCTACAAAATAAAATATAGAATGTAGTCTTCCACACTATAGAGTTCCTTTCTTTTTTTTCATGTGGAAAGGAATGATTGAGGGGGGAAAATGAATTGTTTGACATCCAACCATAGAAAGAAAAATTAGTTTTCTCTAACTTCTCCAGGCTCTGTTTTTGTTTCACTTTACGTTCTGTGTGCTACTGGTCTGGGGAGAAATTATGACATGAAAGGGAGTAATTTCCCTTCAGAAGATTCGCTCACAATTTAATAGTAATCACATGTCTGGGGAAATGGAAGGATAAGAAATATTTTCCACATCTTTTTTGGTAGTCACCTGCATTCTGATAAATGCTACAACCTATCCATCACTGAGTGTTTTGTTTGCTATTGCTGCCTGTAGGATGATATATTCTTGAGCTGTTGACATCTAGCTGTGTTATCTGCTTTGGCCAATGAAATGAGAGCTCAAGTCACCTGTGCCACCTAGGAGGAAAAGCTTTAAGAGCCATTTTATGGCTTCACCATTCTCATGTTTCCTTCTGCCATGAAAACAGTAACGTCTCAGAGGCCAGGTGTTCTACAGCGTGGGTCTCACCATGAAGAAGTGGAGCATAGCCCACAGCCAACCCTCAATGGATGTGTTGTTGAAAGCCATTGAAGTGATGGGGTCATTTGTTACTGCAACATAGCCCACTGGCATGACATCCTCATGATACTGTTGTGCCTGTTTATAGTTCTCAGGTTCTAGAATGGAATCACTGGAAGATTCTAAACCTGGACTTGTGGTGATTATGAGAATAAGAAAGGGCATTGAGGTAGTTGCATTTACAGCGCTGGATATTCTTATCTGCAGAGGTTGGTTGTTGTAGAAATCTTTCTCCTTCTTTAATGCTCCTCACTTCAGCCCTTTGAGAGATTTTAAGCTGAATCACAAACAACTTGGCCAACCTTATGCCAGGTCATCTAATTTCTACAACATGGTTTGTGTGTTTAATGATAAAATAAGGGCTCCATGAAGGCAGAGGTTTGTTCTTGATGGTGTATCTCAAGTGCCTGGCACGCAGTAGATGACCACCAAATATTTGGTCGATGAATGTGCTATGTCATTTATTTTCAATGAGTTTTTCCTTTGATTTGGTTTTACTGAAGTGTATACTCAGGATAATCACATTCCTTTTTCTGCCTCTAATAGAAAATCTGACTCTGGATAGTAGGTTGAATATGTATTTGTTTATTTATTTAGAGACGGAGTCTCACACTCTGTCGCCCAAGCTAGAGTGCAATGGTGTGATCTCTATTCACTATAACCTCCACCTCCCAGGCTCAAGTGATTCTCTTGCATCAACCTTCCTAGTAGCTGAGACTACAGGCGCCCGTCACCACGCCTGGCTAAGTTTTGTACTTTTAGTAGAGATGGGGGTTTCACCATGTTGGCCAGGCTGGTCTCGAACTCCTGACCTCAAGTGATCCGCCCACCTCGGCCCCCCAAAGTGCTGGGATTGTACGTGTGAGCCACCGCACCTAGCCGAATATTTATTTCTCTAAATAAATTGACACCACAAGTTAAATCACCAAGGGGCATAGCCTCAGTTTATTATAACCAAGGTGTCTTCAATAACTTGAAATACTAGTAGTCTTTGCGTCATTTTAGGGAGAAAAAAACATTAAAACTTGTTGTTTAACAGAAAAAGTTGACCGTGAACTAGTACTTTCCTAAAATTCAAGATTCTGCTTGACTTTTGAATTGTGTCAGAAAGGAAGCATATACCACCATATTGTACTCACGGCCTCTCTGAGCCATGACATTGATTTAAGCGGGAGGGGCTGCTGTATTTCCACAGACTTAGCGCATTCACTCATTTCCTCTGCTTTGTCATCGTTAGGTTGGATTTAAGTAGCATTACTGTAAAATTTCCCACTGAGAAATTTCAACATGAAGTGGCTTTCTGATCTCTTTAAAATAAAATGGTTAAAAATAGACCTTGTGGGAACAGTTTTCCACTTCAAGAACAAAACCCTGCAAAAATGTTTTAATGCAGATTTGGGACCTAATTATTTTTTTCTCACCTCAGCTTGGCTGTAGTTGTGCTACAGTGGAGACAACAAGCCTCAGTGTTGCAGAATCTGGCCAGCAAGTGCTCTCCACTCCCTGTGAAGGTTTCCTATTGGGCTGGCCATTGCTTACTTCCCTTCCCCTCCCTGGAGCTTTTCTTGGGGTGGCGGCTCCAACTATGAAGAGCCTACATCTGGTTCCTCATTAATTCAGCGACTTCTCTCATGAGGCTAGGGAAGAAGGCCTGACCATTTCAGTTGCGCCGGCCTCCAGTTTTTGCAAACATTAAAGTCTGCACTGGGTAAAGATGAACTGACTAAAAGGAAAGCAGCGTGCAAAAGATACTCTGTCATTAACATCCAGAGTCTTCAAGGTACTCAGTCATTAGGGCTGGTTTAATCACGCCTCTGTGACATGACCAGAGCCTTAGTTAGCTTTGAGGCACATCCAGGGGTTCTCTGTTAGAAAAACGGGTTCCTGGCTGGCCATATCGTTTTCTTATTTCAATGTCATCCTTTTTTCCCACAGCCTGGTAGCTGAAATGTCTATGGCATTTCAGCTTACTTGTGACATTCCTTTACAATTTTGTTGTTTACTGTTGTAGTTCTAATACCTTAGAAAGATGGCCTCCGACTTAATATGCGCTCCGTAAATATTTGTGGAAGAATGAATGGTAAACAAATGAATCTCCAGTCACTAGTGACTAGTAATTGTTTAATTTTGTGTCAGTCTTCAGTACTTTCCTGCCTGATAGGTACCTTATCAGGAAAAAAGAGAGAGAAAACACAAAGCGTTAAGATCTTTTACAAATAGATGCTATGCCATGCCCCACATCTCCCATTTATTATCATTATTATTGTTATTTATTTTATCCTACGTCCTCACCTCTAGCAGGTAGAAAATTCTTTTTTAAAAATAGCAAATAACCCAAATTCTATTTTATCAACAAGGAATGGAATGCATTTCTTAAAATTCCCATTGGACCACATATGTGGAACATTTTAAAAAAGCAATTTTATAAGCATCCATCCTTACTCTCTGGGTCTGGAGTCTAGTATGTTTTAAAATAAATTTGGGTGTTTCTGAAATAAATTGCTCTGTGTTTCTGCCTTTTCTGTTGCAAAGTTCTAAATTATGGCATACTCTTTTGCATTCTCTCTTTTGACACAAGTACTCCTTGTTCCTCTGTCTCTTAAGTCCTGTCATTTAAAATTCATTTCAAGTGTCATTTCCTCTGGATACATTCCTTGTGAGTTAGATGCTTCTCTGTCCCAGTATACCCCGATACACTCTGAGTACACTTCCACATAGAGTATTTATCACCCTTTATTGTTGCTGTTTGATTAATGGTTAGACTATTAGACTCTTAGTGCCCCTAGGCCAAGACCTGAATATTATTTATCTCTACATATTGGGCATCTCTTGTAGTTTCTGGCACGGATAGGTGCTCAGAATATTTGTTGCATGAATTCATTTGTGTTCTTTAGGTTCTAAGGAAAGCTTCAGTTCAGCTTTCAGTCTTCAGCATTTCTCTTTTCACTAGCCAGTTGCCCTCTTCCCTGCCTGGAGGGTTTGAATTTAGAAACTGGTTCTACCCACTGCAGTAAGCACCCACGGTCACTGCCCACTGCTTGCATGGGGAGAAGGGCCAGATGGGCATTTGCTCATCTGGAAACCTGGAATCTTGGGTCCTGATCTATGTTTTTTCAGCTTTTCTTTATATTCTTCTTTGTCCTTTTTTTCTTCTTCCCTCAACTCCTCTCCCCAAAGATGGTACTTGGCAACTGATAATTTTTGCTTACTTAGAAACTTGAATATCGTGGAAATCTAGCAAATAAAAATGATCCTGAAAAGTCTCTAGAATGCATTGGGAGGATTGCCTAAAACAATTTTGCATGTGGAATTAGCAGTTGGGGCTCTGAAATTACACCTGTTATTTTAGAAACAAGAGGCTAGAAGGGGCAAATACTAAGGCTTCTTCCTTTGCCATCCCCTACCTTTATTATTTTATTTATTTATTTATTTATTTATTTATTTATTTATTTAGAGAGGTAGTTTCACTCTGTCACCCAGGCTGGAGTGCAGTGGCACGATCTCAGCTCACTGCAACCTCCACCTCCCGAGTTCAAGCGATTCTCCTGCCTCGGCCTCCTGAGTATCTGGGATTACAAGTGCGCACCACCATGCCTGGCTAATTTTTTTTTATATTTTTAGCAGAGATGGGGTTTCAGCATGTTGGTCAGGCTGGTCTCGAACTCCTGACCTCAAGTGGTCTGCCTGCCTTGGCCCCCCAAAGTGCTGGGATTACAGGCGTGAGCCACGGTGCCCGACCCCATCCCCTACCTTTAAATGATCATCTTAGGCAGGTGATTTCCAGCCTTCATATCAACTCACAGAGAAGAGTACCAATATTTCTATTGCCACTGTTTTTTAACGTCTCATCCATAGAAAACCTGACCAACATAACAATACTTTGCTCCTTCAAGCTGCAGTTTAAAATCTTTTATTTTTGCACCTTATATGTGTAGAAAGGAGACTATCTGGCTAACACTATTGTCAAAGCCGCTAATGGACAATTAGGAAGAAGGAATTCAGGAAATGAAACAGTGCTGAAAACTGGGCAGTGTTTAAGATGCAGTCACCTGTATCTGTGCTTTGACACTAAAGAAGATGGAAAAGGAATATATTTACTAGTTTCTTCTGTCATTGGTATTGGAATCCATTTGGATGAAAGACTTTCTGAAGCTCACATTGTCAGTAGTATGCTGCCTAGATTTTTGTGGGCACATGAGTAGCAGAGTAGATCAATTGAGGGGACTATATGATAGCTCATCTATCAAATTAGCCAGGATAATTGAGGAAAAGGATTGTTCTTTTTTTTTTGAGGCAGAGTCTCACTTTGTTGCCCAGGGTGGAGTGAAGTGGCACGATCTCAGCTCACTGCAACCTCCGCCTGCCAGGTTCAAGCGGTTCTTCTGCCTCAGCCTCCCAAGTAGCTGGGATTACAGGCATGTACTAACACACCCAGCTAATTTTTGTATTTTTAGTAGAGACTAGGTTTCGCCATGTTGGCCAGGCTGGTCTTGAACTCCTGACCTCAGGTGATCTGCCTGCCTCAGCCTTCCCAAAGTGCTGGGATTATAGCTACCACGTCCAGCCAGTATTGTTCCCTTTAAAAAGATATAATGGAACAAACATTAAAGATCTAAATTGTCATACAAACTTGACAATATATATTCATAATTATGCATTATGACATATTCTACCAAAGCCTTTTTGTACCTCTCTGTTCATTTCTATTTAAAAAAGAAATGACTATTTAAAATTAGGAATTTCTCATTGTTAGAATGAACTAGACTGGCTCATTATACCCAAATTTACTCACCAGCTGCTTTGCACCTACACTAATGCTGAGGCTAACAAGAGTGAAAAGGATTAAAGTATGTTAGTCAAAGGAGATACCTAAGAAATTCTCCTAGGCCACTTTGTAGCATATTTACCACATTACTTGTCTTTTCAAATGGAGGAAGATAGCCATAGTTTGTTATGTTTTGGTGGCATTTTAAACAAACAAACTAGAAATACCAAATAAATCTTTTTTGAGTGTTGATAAACTCATATTTTATATGAATGTTGAAAATCACCCCAATCCTATTGGGATTTATATCTTTAGATGTCACTTTAACTCTCTCCTTTAAAGTGAGACTGGGCGCGGTGGCTTATGCCTGTAATCCCAGCACTTTGGGAGTCCAAGGTGGGCAGATCACATGAGGCCAGGATTTCAAGACCAGACTGGCCAACATGGCAAAACCCTGTCTCTACTAAACATACAAAAATTAGCCAGGCGTGGTGGCACGCACCTGTAATCCTAGCTACTCGGGAGGCTGAGGCACAAGAATCACTTGAACCCGGGAGGCAGAGGTTATAGTGAGCCGAGATCACATCACTGCACTCTAGCCTGGGTGACAGAGCAATACCCTGTCTCAAAAAAAAAAAAAAAAAAAAGTCAGAGGACAACATTGGTCTTAACCATACTTGCTAATTTTCTCCATTTTCTTAACCCCTCTCAACTTCATTGTAGTTTTGTTGTCAGAAAGAAGTTTGCATATATAGATTACCCTTTTAGGCAACTATTATGAATTGACCAATCCACGTTTTAACTGTAAGAACTCAGTCTATTTGGGCTGCTAATGAACAATAGAAATTTATTTTTCACAGTTGTGGAGACTCAGAGTCCGAGATCAGGGTGCCAACATGGTCAGCTTCTGGTGAGGGCCCTCTTTCAGGTTGCAAACTGCGGGCTTGTCATCGTATTCTCATGTGGCTAAGATGGTGAAGAATCGTTCTGCAGTCTCTTTTATAAAAAAGATTTCCACCCTCATGACCTAATCACTTCCCAAAAGCTCCACATCATCATCCCATTGGTATTTGGGTTAGGATTTCAACATACGAAATTTGTGGGAGACACACATTCATACCATAGCAAATACTAACACTCTTTCTCTTTAACTTCTCCTTAACCCTTGAAGAAAATTTAGAATCTATTTAATTATGTAAAAATCCCATCTTGGTGTCCTCAACCCTAAACTGGACATGCATTTCTTTCTTTTTTTTTTTTTTTTTTTTTTTCCTCTGTTTCAGCATTTGCTTTATATGTGTTTGGAGATCTTTGAAATTGATTGAGTAGTAGAAAAATTTACATTATAGAAATAAGATACCAAAACACATTGTATAATATTGCCATTTCTTTTCCATTTTGTGAATAATCAAAATAATAATTTGTCTTGAATAAAAGATAAATAACAAAATCAGCTTTGCTTTAATGCTGCACAATTAGCAGCTATCCAAACATATTATCAGAAACATATTAAAATCCACATTCCGTATTTTTAGGTAACAACACACTGTGCATTGAGATACTCTTCATTTTGTAAATTAGGTAATCCCCCTAACATTTGATAGTGTTATTCTGAGTTATTATCTGTAGCTATACAGTCATTGAGCTGGATAAATTGTTGCAATGTAGCAATTAAGAACATCCTTTTTTTTTTTAATCCACAAGTTCAGTAAATTACAACTTGATTGTCTGAGTAAACAATGTTACCTGCTGTGGCTGCTTTCTTGAAGAACAGAGTTCTGCATGCAAATTAATAGCAGTCAGTAATTCCCAGTATGATAGAGCATACTCTTCCCATAACTTAAACTTCCCTTCATCCACCCTAGGAAAACAGACTAAGTGAAATATGTATCATCATCTTATTTTTTCTTTCCCTCCCTCCCTCCCTCCCTCCCTTCCTTTTCCTTTTCTTTCTTTCTTTTGAAACAGGGTCTCACTCTGTTGCCCAGGCTGCAGTGTAGTGGTGTGATATAGCTCACTGCAGCCTCTATCTACTGAGCTACTGAGCCCAAGAGATCCTTCCACCTCAACCTCCCAAGTAGCTGGGACTACAGGTACACGTCACCCGATGCAGCTAATTATTATTTTTTTTATTTTTAGCAGAGACAAGGTCTCGCTATGTTGCCTAGGCTGGTCTCAAACTCCTGGACTCCAGTGATCGTCTTGCCTCAGCCTCCCACGGTGCTAGGATTACAGCCATGAGCCACTGAGCTGGCTTATTTTTTCTCCAATTCCTTGGCCCCAGGCAACCGTGCCCACCCCAGCCCTACCCTAGGGGATACTGTGGAAGCAGTTTTAGAAGACAAGCCTCAGAGTGCCTGATGACCCCTCTGTCTCACCAGTGCATTTAGCAGTACCTTACCGAAGCACACACAACCTAACCTGACCATGGTAACTCATTTTCTCATTAGGGAATAGAAGTGCTTGTGGACCAGAGCCCACCTAGCCGTTCTTGCATTGGGGTAACTTGTGGTATTTCAGTGAGGTCCCGCTCTTGTGTACTGTATATGGTTCAGTGTCAGATAATTTAACACCCAAGAAAATCTGCCTTGCATACATTAGAATATATTTGCAAATTAATTGGTTAATTAGATTTTAGATATCTCTAGGGGACTGAGCTGAAACAGATGTGTGCAAAAGCCCCTCACGGGGATGAGGATAAAGTCTTCTTACAGGCTTTCTGAACGAAGAGTTCTATCATTTGATCCTATTGTTGGTGCCAGAGTATTCCAGTACATGCATTTATGTCGAAAGAAACTACTGCATTTTTGTCTTGAAGTTATAGGAACATGCTCAGAAGGTTCCATACTCTCAAAATAATTGTACTGTAAAATAATGAAAACACTATTAGGGTTTATTTTTTCCTTGATTATATCAGAAAACCATGTGAGAATACAGCTAAAACTAAACAAGGGCAGATTAGGGAATGCTTTTAAATACTTGTGTAAGATGCAGGCAATGCATAGGAAAATTCTGTACAACAGCCAAAGATTGTGCTCAGGACTTGGAGTTAGAGATCAGCCCTTTTTACATTTTTTACCCAGTTACATCAGCTAGAGATTTGCTCTTTTAACCTTTTTTCTCTCTATTGCTTTACCCTTCTGCAGAATAGAAACTCAGTTGGTATTCCCCTGAATGCTGTTTATAATACCAAGGTGATGTTTTAAATTGGATCGTTAAAAAATATGTTTTTTATTCCTTCAATCTTTTGTGTGTGTGTGTGTGTGTGTGTGTGTGTGTGTGTGTGTGACAAAGCATTTATGGTATACCCACTGAGTCCTAATGTGGATACAGGACACCAAGTAGAGTGATACTGTCCCTGCTTTCAACAGGCTCCCAATCCCTTTATGCTTTGTGGAATGGTAAAGTTCATCTGTATTTTCTAACACTTGGAGTAGGAAGAGGCCTCCTACTCTGGAGCAAGTTGCATGACAGTAAACTAAATGTGGATGGAGCTAAGGACTGATTATGAATGAGCCATGTGTCCACAATTCACTCTAGGGTATAGTACAGACTGATGGACAACTTGCTAGAATTTGGAAACAAATGGTGCACCCAAGATCAACATCAGACCCTAAGATCAACATCAGACCCCTCCTTGCTCCTTCTACTTAATGCCCGTTGATACACTGATTTTTAGCTCTCAGAGGATCACCTTTGTATCCCCTGTGCCTAGGAAAGTCTCTAGCAAATAACAGACTAGCATCAAATGTTGCATGTGAGCAGTTGCTCAGACATAACAATTCTCAGATGTTTGAATAAGAGAGACCTACACCTTGGCAATCACAGAGGAAAGTTATTGGTGGGAGATGTGTTTTAATGCCACTGAGCATCCAATTTTACCATGAGATTTGAGAGATATGTCATTATCACATCTAATTCCTTCAGTTTTAGTTTTGTTTATGTGTTAAGAGAAATAAGCCATCGCGGAAATAATTGAATAG
This sequence comes from Gorilla gorilla gorilla, assembly GCF_029281585.2. NCBI lineage: Eukaryota > Metazoa > Chordata > Mammalia > Primates > Hominidae > Gorilla > Gorilla gorilla. Next base: position 123,735,595 of record NC_073231.2, on the reverse strand, counting down.
TTTGGTCATTTTTAGATGAAGTTTTTTCATTTTCCTAACTTTTTTTTTAAAGTAAGGAGCAAAGTCTTAAAACTACAGAAACAACATTTTCATTTGAAATCAATAGTGCTTCAAGGTTGGGGGACACTGATTCTTGCAACAGGGGTAGCAACATCACCTCATTGTTTTCTTCCTTTGTCTCTCATAGAAAAATGAGTATTTTTCTGAATCTTACAAAGTAATTCGTGATCCAAAGGACTATTTGATTTGATTTTTTGTAACTACATTTATTAGAAGTACTACTCACCTGACATTACCTTATTTCAAGGAGATATATATGTGTGAGTGTGTGTGTGTATGTAAATATAAATATGAGGGAAAATGAATGTTTATGGCTAAAGAATTTGAACTCCACCCTTCCTTTTCAAGTAGAATCCATTAAAATGTAGCTTAATGAAATAGGATTATTTTAAAATCAGGAATAGCATTTATATGCTAGTGATTATTGCGTTTGACATTAAGATGTAGATAGTATAAAGTGATAAGTTATATTGAGAATGAACTTTGTTCCTGCTACATCATCCTTCAATAAAAGCCAGTATTGCCAGAAAAAGAAGGAAATTTACTAAGTGTGTTTTATTTGAATTTCCAGTCATAGTTTAGGACAAGGAGGTAGATACTTCGGAGGATTTTAAAAACTTCTGGTAATTGACTTCATCATACACTTGAGACCAGAACATTCCTGTGCATCCTGGACTCAGAGAGTTGACCTGTCTGCCAGCCCCTTAGCCAGCTCTGAGTTGAAGCTGAGCTTACGGTTTGTCCTTCCAATCCTCTGCGCCAAACAAATAAATCACTATTTAAGGGCAAGATTGAGCTTCACCACCTATTGGAATTTCTGTTCCAGTATTAGAGATTGGCACATTGGTTTTCTTTCATTAAATTCTTCCTCATGGTGGATATGGAGGCAGGCTTGGGCAGGCTCACTGGGGTTCACAGAGCAAACTGGAGGACGTGGGTCTGGAGAGAAGCCTCATCCGCCAAAGTGGGGCAGACACTGGGTGGGGGCCTGTGGGTGCTGGCGGGAAGTCCAGCCCGCCAGGCAGAACACACACAGCAGGGAACATAGAGTTGTGCAAAAAGTGAGATTTTTGGCAGGCACTTGGCTCCGGGGAGGTCCTGGGGGCCCCAGGCCAGGTGAGTGGAGGAAGTCCAGGAGGCAGCCTGTTGAGGGCTGGCTACTCCACATCAGCCTTAATGTGGCCTGGCAGTGGGTATCAGGCCCTGCTCTATGGGCTGGAATCTTGGCAGGACTTCAACATTTGTTCCGCAACATATTTTCATAGTAACATACCCCTTGGTCGTGAGGATGATGTGGAAGAATATATATAGCCTCTACCTACCTCTACTGCAGATACTACCGGCACTGACTTGTCTCATGCCTCTAATCCCAGCACTTTGGGAGGCCGAGGTGAGAGGATTGCTTGAGCCCAGGACCTCAGGACCATCCTGGGCAACATAGTGGGACCTCGTCTCTACAAAAAATAAAAAAGTAGCCAGGCATGGTGGCATGTACTGAGGTCCCAGCTACTCAGGAGGCTGAGGTGGGAGGATTTCTTGAGCCTGGTAGGTTGAGGCTGTGGTAAGCTATGATTGTGCCACTCCACTCTGGCTTGGGTGACAGAATGAGACCCTGTCTCAAAAACAAACAAACAAAACATTTTTAAATTAAAATTAAAGAAGCTGACCAGCCATATTGGCTTCAATGATTCCCAACACCATCCCTGAAAAACTGTGGCCTGGGAAATATGATGATGTGCTTGCGGCTTATACTTAGATCACATGCTGCACCCTAGGAGTGGTGATCAGTCCCACCTAAGCCAAAGGGACTGAGTGGCTCCCCATAGGGGAATAGGTGAGGGAAAGGAGGATAGCAATTATCTAAGGTGGGAAGCCACAGGGATGCCACATACAGAGGGTTGCAGCTGAAATCGCCTTAGACTCTCTTGATGAGGTTGTTTACCCTGGTGTAGGGATCATTTGCTTGGAGAAAAGAATGAATGAACATGCTGGTGGCTGGTGGTGATCCCTGGAGCCAAGTTCCTGAGCCTGGAATATAAAGTTAAGGACTTTGTGTCTGGAACAAGGGAAATTCCAGCTGTAAGAAGCTGAGACAGACAATTAAAAGGGCTTATGGCATTAGTCGTGTGCTGAAGCCCTCAATATTGAGCCCAAGTTTCTCAGGGCTTCTCTATTAGAAGTAAACTGGTTTCTAGAACCGGGGGTTGAATTAAACTTATAGATGAGGCGGTTATGCAAGCTCATATGATGAAACACATAAATGGTAGTGTTCATACACATTGACCATTACCAGGCTGGTTGGTTGATAGGTATGTTTATGTTCAGAAAAACAAACAGCCTCCGAACTGCAAAAGAGCTTTTTAAGGAATAAAAGCAAAGAATGAAGAGGGCAGGAAGAAAAAGGTATTTAGAAGTGGGTAGATCTGAAGGAGTCACAGTCTCTTTGTAGATTGGTAGGAGGTTATCAAGGCTTTCATCTCCAAGTTTCCAATCCAGCCAGGTTGTTGGTGACTAAAAATCATTTTCCTGTGACCATTTGCTGTTTGGTGGAGTGTTTGGAATGAGCTAGTTAATCCCAGTCCAATTCATAATGGGCAGGTAGCCAGTTCACACAAACCACCTTGAAAATCCACACTAATTGGTTTGTCTCCATGGAATAGCCAAAAATGGAATTGCCCATGGACGGACATTTTCTTCTACCCACCCCATTCTTTCATCTCTCCCCACTCCCACCACTACCTCTAGCAGGAGTGATTTTACATTTAAATAGCATCTTTTCCCCCACTCATTTTCCTGGGCTATAAATTTCCTCAAGCTTTTTTTTTTTTTTTTTTTTTTTTTTTTGAGGTGGAGTCTCACTCTGTCGCCCAGGCTGGAGTGCAGTGGTGCAATCTCAGCCCACTGCACCCTCTGCCTCCTGGGTTCAGGCAACTCTCCTGCCTCAGCCTCCCAAGTAGCTGGAACTACAGGCACGCACCATCATGTCCAGCTAATTTTTGTATTTTTAGTAGAGACGAGGTTTCACTACTTTGGCCAGGCTGGTTTTGAACTCCTGACCTCACGATCCACCCACCTTGGCCTCCCAAAGTGCTGGGATTACAGGCGTGAGCCACTGCACCCAGCCTCCTCAAGCTTTCTTTTTTAAAAGAAGGAGTGGCTTGAGGCAAGGAAAGTAAACTGAATGTCCTTGAGACATTTTCAGGGTCACCGATGTTTTTAGAGTTGGTCTTACAGCCAAGAGTAGCAAGAAAGAAAGCTATCTGTGAACAGAACAAAATGCACTTCATTTTTTTTTTTTTTTTTGGGTAGGCCAGGGAAGCAAATTCCTAGACAAAGATTCATACAACCTGAAAATAGTTTCAGACAGATCTACTTAGACACACAAAAACTTCTAACAGCTCACAGAATCATCGCCAAGAATGGCTAATCATGCACTACTGGGAGATACCCAACAATGGATAAAATTCTAGGTTTCCGTAACTTCGATAGCTAGTTCCTGCATAAATCATCACACTTTACACCTGTACAGTCAGTTCTGTGCCATCCCCACTGTCCTTGAGCTTGGCTAATTCTCTGGGCATTTCTAAGGGCAAGTGGGATTGATAGCATTTGCTCCATTTTATAAACAACCTGTTCAGTCGGCTGGCTGGGCAGCCAGTAGCTCATTACAGCACGTTTGTTACGTGGAGCTGGTTAGAGTCCTGGCTGTGTCCTTCACCAGCTGTGTCACCTTGGTCAGCCACTTAACTTCTCTGTGCCTCAGTTTTTATCAGTTATCTCTGAGGTGAAGTCTCTGCTTAACTGAAAATTATATTTTGAATTAAAAATATTTTTAGTATTTTTCAGATTTTAATAGTTTAACTTTGTTTGTTTGAGACTGAGTCTCACTGTGTCGCCCAGGCTGGAGTGCAGTGCCGCAATCTCAGCTCACTGCAACCTCCGCCTCCCGGGTTCAAGCGATTCTCCTGCCTCAGCTTCCTGAGTAGCTGGGATTACAGGCACGTGCCACCATGCCCAGCTAATTTTTGTAGTTTTAGTAGAGATGGGGTTTCACCATGTTGGCCAGGCTGGTCTCAAACTCCTGACCTGAAGTGATCTACTCACCTTGACCTCCCAAAGTACTGAGATTACAGGTGTGAGCCACTGCTCCTGGCTTAACTTCTTGTATGTTGAGAATATACACAAGAAAGAAAAGCCTCCATGAAATGATAAGCTCTAATACCCTCTTCCTTTATTAATGTGATATTGCTCACCCCCTTCTCCCTTCAACTGATGGTAAATTAAAGCAATATAACTCGGTGTAAATATTTGTCAACCTAGATGCATTTCTAGACTTTCAGTCTGTGAAGACACCTGGTTATTTACACGATTTATACGATTAGTGCCATCATCTCCAGACAGGATGAATATTGTAATACAAGCAAGTTTTGCTATGAGTCTTGACAGTCAGAAATAAATAATCTTATCTATAACTACATTTGTCTGTAGAATGAGGAAGATAGGGAACAATGCGTGTGAAATTCTCCAGGCCCCCCAGGTTACAAGAAGGATGAAGGAAATAAATCTCTCAGTAAGTATAAGACAAAAGGAAGTCATTTCTAAGTAAGCCCACTGGATGTTTTTCTCACTCTATAATCACAAAGTCTAGATACCACTGAATGGAAGATGACCTCATAGGCTCCTCTTTACCACTGGTTAAAAGTAAGGGAGACCAGCCTGGGCAACATAGTGATACCTCATCTCTTCAAAAAACCTTTAAAAAATTAGGCAGATTTGGTGGTGCAGACCTGTAGTCCCAGCTACTCAGGAGGCTGAGGTGCCAGGATTGCTTGAGACCGGGAGGTCAAGGCTGCAGTGAGCCATAATTGCACCACTGTATGCCAGCCTGAGCGACAAAGCAAGACCCTGTCTCAAAAAAGTAAAGAAGATTTTATTTGGGTCTTCTGCCCTCTGTGAAAATCTAATAAATGGGAAGTGAAATTTACAGAGGATTCAAGCAAAATCAACAAGTGTTTGTATGGAGTCAGTCAGCTCATCTCAAACACACCTGGCTCTGAGATGTTCATTTGGGTTTCTGTCATGGTAATTAATTTCTGACGCAAATAAATGAATACTAGTGTTATGAACTCTATTTTTTTAAAAAAAACAGCTTCTACTTTTTTGAAAAATCTGTGTATCTTTGGAGAAGAGGAAGGAAGTAGGGATTATCTAGACCAAGCTTGTCCATCCCACAGCCCTTGTGCCACATGCAGCCCAGAACAACTTTGAATGTGGCCCAACACAAATTCATAACTTTCCTGAAGCATTATGAGATTTTTTTTTTTTTGCGATTTTTTTTTTTTTTTGAGGCGGATTCTCGATCTGTCGCCCAAGCTGGAGTGCAGTGGCACTATCTGCGCTCACCGCAAGCTCCGCCTCCTGGGTTCACGCCATTCTCCTGCCTCAGCCTCCCAAGTAGCTGGGACTGCAGGCACACCCCACCATGCCCCGCTAATTTTTTGTATTTTTAGTAGAGACGGGGTTTCACCGTGTTAGCCAGGATGGTCTCGATCTCCTGACCTCGTGATCCGCCCGCCTCGGCCTCCCAAAGTGCTGGGATTACAGGCGTGAGCCACTGCTCCTGATCGCGATTTTTTTTTTTAAAGCTCATCAGCTATCATTAGTGTTAGTGTATTTTATGGGTGGCCCAAGACAATTCTTCTTCCATCCTGGCCCAGGAAAGCCAAAAGATTGGATACCCTGGTCTAGACTGTCCCCAAAAAAGGCAAGCAAAACTTAGTGACAGTGCTGTGTGTGTAAATCACTGGATAAGGTCAAGGATACTTTTAATTTAGGGAGAAAGAAAAGTGTGTAAACCTGTTCCTTAGTCTGGGAAAGAATGAAGTCTTTTTAAAAATTTTTCTGATTTTTGTGTTTTTGTTGTTGATTTGCAATATACGCTTTAAGAATTTTTTCTTAACATCTCTTTGCTGGGACCTATTTCTCAGCCTTGTTCTCTCCCTTTTGAGAGGACGGAGTAGGTATAGAATTGTCTTGCTAATACGTCAGTGCAGGAAAATTCCATACAACCTGTTGCCTTTGGAAGAGGTTGGAATGAATTGTAGCAGGTGACAGGTTAACTGGTAGCAGAAACCTTTTCTGCAACATGTAGACAACTTCATCCTTTTGAAAATCGGGTCCAGGTAGTAAAAGCTGGCAGTGATTTATGCTGATCGGGCTTAGGGCTCCTCATATGCATATATAAAATACCTCTGGGCTCTGCGGGGCTTCTTAAAGAACTACGTTAGCTCTGCTCCTTCCACCTTCTTCCTCACCCTGCGTTGCTGACATATCTGAAGTGCCCGCGAGAGGAAGGAGCAGGATGTGGAGCCATCTGGAGCCGGGCAGGGTAAGCACAGGGCAAGCATCTGCTGGAAACTTTGCAGAGATATCTAGTGCGCTGATTTACCGTCCTTTGGGGAGTCCATGTACAGAACCCAGATTCATGAGGAAGCCAGCATCTGGCAAAGGTTGGGGTACACAATTGTGCTTGATTATCAGGACATATGATAAGTCTGTCTAGTCGTGTACTCTGTGCCAGATTGTGGATTTCTTATTTGGCCCGCATCAGCCGTCTGCCAGCAAAGCAATACAGAAGTGTCACAACAACAAACAAACAACAAAAATGCAAAAAGAAAACCCTAGACTTAGCATAGTGATATCAAAATATACAGAGTCACCTTGAAATAAAACAGTGCTTCTGAGAATATAGAAGTGAAGAGCATGCACTTTGGAATCAGACCACTACCGTTCCAGTCTGGGTTCTAGTGCATAGTAGCTGTGTGTCTGGGGGCAAGTCACTTAACCTCTCTCTGTACTTGTTTTCTGCTCTGTAAAAAGAGGATGATACTAATAGTACTTGCCTTTTAGAGTTATTGTTGAGAAATAAGTGAAGGTTATATAAGTAAAAGTTTAAAATAGCATCTGGAAAATTAAGCACCATATAATTTTGTGTTTGTGTTTTCTGTGGAGTACATGAGTATGCATCAAAGCAAACAATGCCCACTGCCCTGTTAGTCAAATACCTTTGACCATATCACTTCCCTTCCTTCCTCTGCCAACACCTCCACCACTCCCACCCGGACTGGCTTAGTTTCCATTGTTCCTTGAGTGTGTCCAGAATGTTGCAACCTGGAGCTCTGCATACATGCTTTCCACTTCCCGAATTATTCTTCCCACAGCTCCCTTTAGGGAGCTGGCTTCTCCTCTGTCCTCAGCCCTCAGTTTCAATGTCACTTCTTCAGAGAGGGCATTTCTGAGCACCCCATCTTTACTGAGATGCCACCATCCACCATAAGCATTCTCACGCCCACCTGTTTAGTTCCCTGTCACGATTTGTAGCCACAGGTGACTGGCATTTGCACAACTTCAGTGTCAGTAAGCCACAGTCTCCGCGGACCACATCCCATTCCTGTCTAATTCCCCTTTGTAGATCTAACATCCAATTCCAGCAGTGCCTCGATGGAATGAGCACTCAGTAAACATTGGTCCCCAGTAAGAATAAGTGACTCACTGACTACTGAAGGAGGTGCTTTTATAGAGTGGATTCAATATATTTCTCCTTTCTGAGGTGGTCAACCCTGATTCCTCCTAATCCCACCAGTCTCCGCCCGTTTTATTTACATTGTCATAGGAATGAAAGAGAAGTTAAGGAAATAATCAAATACTTCTTTTAGCGATGAGGTGCAGCCTCACCTGCATTTGGCTATCTCTGTAACTCTGGTAGGGGGCTATAGAGCAGGAAGCAGGGCCTATTCTTTCCCACCTGGCTGGTTCAGTGAGGACACTTGCCATGTGGATGTGCCCCATCTACTGGTTGAATTGCGTGGCTGCATTCTTAATGATTGTAATACCCTGTGCAGTTAACACTGTCCATTCAGACTCTTTAACAGCAGCTGAGACTGTGCTAGAGTTTGTATCACACTTTATTATCCTGCTGGCAACAAAATTAACCATGAAGTGTGATTTGCTTACAGAGCGCATGATTGAGCATCTCTAGTGTCTAAATTTTCATCAGTGTCGTACAAATTCTTTTGTGTGGGTTTTGAAAGTTTGAAGCTGTAAAGTTTCACACTAATGTCCGTGGCTTAAAATTTATAGTTTAACATCAGTTTTCACCGTTTGGTTTGTCCCCCGTGTGCATTATGTTCACCAGATTTGCATCATTTAGGGATTACCTTCTCTGCAAGATGTCTCAGAGATATGAGCACCACAACCATTTTTTGGTCTTCTCTTGAGGATCTGGGTTTTTAAGACAAAAACTTCAAGGCCGGGCGCAGTGGCTCACATCTCTAATCCCAGCACTTTGGGAGGCTGAGGTGGATGGATCACTTAAGGTCAGGCGTTCGGGGCCAGCCTGGCCAGCATGGTGAAACCCCGTCTCTACTAAAAAATATAAAAAATAGCTGGGTGTGGTGGCACGTATCTGTAATCCCAGCTACTCAGGAGGCTGAGGCGCAAGAAAAACTTGAACCTGGGAGGCAGAGGTTGCAGTGAGCCAAGATCATGCCACTGCCCTCCAGCCTGGGTGACAGAGCAAGACTCCGTCTCAAAAAAAAAAAAAAAAAAAGATAAAAACTTCAGGGAGCAAATGGCATTTCCATCCTCTCCTTTCATACATACCCCCCAAAATCGGGACTTAAATTGCCTCATAAAGCTCAATAAGTAAATTGGAGAAGATAGACTTTATCGGCTTACTTAAACATAATTATTTTAAAATGACAAACTAGTCCCTGTGTTGATAAATGTTTTATATCTTAGCTGCTATGTCTGAATGCCTTGTGTAAATTATGAATTAGCTAGTAAACGGACTTCGCAAAGGATGCTCAGTGGGGCCTGTCAGCCAAGGGCTAAGTGGATAGCCTTTCTGACATTCTACTGCTTTTTAGCTGTTGTTGTATTGGGGATGTAGATGTCTGTAGTCTCATTGTTAGGGCTGAAAGATATGTTTCCATGAGGACCCAGCAGAGTAATAGTTCCAGTGGGTAGATGAAGGCCAGATGATTTGGAAATAAGCTCAAAGTGTCCTGTGTTGAGTTTGGATAATTTTATAGCCCACATAAAACATTTCATATTAAAGTCAAATCGTTCGTCCCTATTTGGACTAATGACAGCTGCTTATTTCGACTAAGAAAGCTGCTTCCAGCATCTGAGATGAGTTGTATCTGACCTTTAGCCCCTTTACCTGTAGACCAGAGGTTACTAACTCAGATGCCTACAGGGGCCAGGTAAGTGATGTAATAAATGAATCAAGCCAGCTCAGCTTCTGCTAATTTGCCATGAGGGAGTACAGCAGGTCCAGTGCTGCCAAATCTTCCCATTTTTCATGAGATGCCTGAAATCCGGATTTTGGCATGAAATCTCATGATTTGAAAATGTTGGCAATTAATTTAAGAAAAATGTTTAGATTCAACAGGGACTAAACCAAATATATCTGCCAGAAGGATACTGCTTGTGATTCTCCAATTTGCAACCGCAGATAGTCCCTGGCAAAGATTATCTATGTAATAGATACTCTTTCCTTTACAAAGGACATACTGAATCACCAATTATTTGAAATAGATTTAGGGGGCACAAGTGCAGTTGTCTGACATGGACATATTGCATAGTGGCGAAGGCTGGGCTTTCAGTTTGCCCATCATCTGAATGGTGGACATTGTACCCAATAGGTAGATTTCTTCTTCTCTCATCCCCCTTCCACCCTCCCACCTTGAGGAGTCTCCAGTATGTGTTCTTTCACTCTGTATGTCCATGTGTACCCATTGTTGAGCTCCCGCTTCTGAGTGAGAACATGCAGTTTTTGGCTTTCTCTTTCTGAGTCATTTCACTTAGAATAATGGCCTCCAGTTCCACCCATGTTGCTACAAAAGGCATGATTTCATTTTCTTTCTTTTTTTTTTTTTTTCTTTTTTTTTTTTTTGAGATTGAATCTTGCTCTGTTACCCAGGCTGGAGGGCAGTAGCGTGATCTCGGCTCACCGCAACCTCCCCCTCCCAGGTCCAAGCAATTCTTCTGCCTCAGCCTCCCGGGTAGCTGGGATTACAGGTGCCCACCACCATGTCCGGCTAATTTTTGTATTTTTAGTAGAGTCAGGGTTGCACCATGTGGGCCAGGCTGTTCCCGAACTCCTGACCTCAGGTGATCTGCCCACCTTGGCCTCCCAAAGTGCTGGGATTACAGGCGTGAGCCACTGTGCCCAGCCTCATTTTCATTCTATGTGTGTGCATGGCTGAGTTAGTATCCCATGGTATATACATACATACCACCATTTATTTAATCCAGTCATCCATTGATGGACACTTTTCATGTTGAAAAGATGTTAAATACTATGTATATGCATATAATCAAAATATATATTCAGTAAAACCAAAAAGCTTCCAAAGTAACACAATAGACAGTAATATCTCAGAAGAATAAGGTTACTGGACACATTTCATTGTTGAGTATTTTTCTTTTGGCTCTTGCTTTTGATAGAAAAACCCAGAAGCAATATATGTGTATACACCATGAATGTACATTGAGTTGGGTGTGTTATACCTTTAACTTGCACTACCCTACAAGGATTCACCTAACATATCCATCTAGAAGAATCCCCCTCATACCCATACCACACTCTCCAGATTTCCAAATCAGGAGTAGTGAGAAGATCATGAAACCATCTCTCAATTATTGTTTTCTTCTTTTAAAAATACATACATATTGTGTAGTTGCTGACTTATTCTTCCTCATTTTTATTCTACAGTCTCCACTTAGCCTCCCAAGGGGAAGGTTTTGAACTAGTGGCTGGGTTTTGTGCCTCTGTTTTTGAACACTAAGTTCTAAGACACACCTCAGAGATATTGTGTGTTTGGTTCCAGACCACGAAAATAAAACAAAGAGCACAATAAAGCAAATCACATGATTTTTTGTGGTTTTCCAGTACATATAAAAGTTATATTTACACTATATTGTAGTCTATTAGGTATGCAATAACATGTCAAAAAAAACTCAATATATATACCTTAATTTAAAAATACTTTACTGCTAAAAAAGTACTTGCGATCATCTGAGCCTTTGGTGAGTCATAATCATTTTGCTGGTGAAGGGTCTTGCCTTGTTGATGGCTGCTGGCTGATCAAGTGGTGGTTGCTGAAAGTGAGGGTAGCTGTGGCAATTTCTTTCTTTCTTTCTTTCTTTCTTTCTTTCTTTCTTTCTTTCTTTCTTTCTTTCTTTCTTTCTTTCTTTCTTTCCTTCTTTCTTTCTTTCTTCTTTTTTTTTTTTTTTTGAGATGGAGTCCTGCCCTGTCACTCAGGCTGGAGCACAATGGCACAATCTCAGCTCACTGCAACTTCCGCCTCCCAGGTTCAAGCCATTCTCCTGCCTCAGCCTCCAAGGTAGCTGGAACTACAGGCATAGGCCACCATGCCCAGATCATTTTCTTTTTTGTATTTTTAGTAGAGATGGGGTTTCACCATGCTGGCCAGGCTGATCTCGAACTCCTGACCTCAAATGATCTGCCTGCCTCAGCCTCCCAAAGTGCTGGGATTACAGACGTGAGCCACTGTGCCTGGCTGGCAGTTTCTTAAAATAACGCAACAGTGGAGTTTGCCGCAACGATTGACGCTTCCTTTCATGAAAGACTTCTCTGTAGTCTTCATGAAAGAATCGTTTTCTCTGTAGAGAATGCTGTTTGATAGCATTTTACCTACAGTAGATCTTCTTTCAAAGTTGGAGTCAATCCTCTCAACCCCTGCCACTGCTTTGTCAACTAAGTTTATGTAATATTCTAAGTCCTTTGTTATCATTCCAACAATGTTCAAAGCATCTTCATCAGGAGTAGATTCCATCTCAAGAAACCACTTTATTTGCTCATCCATAAGAAGCAATTCCTCATCCATTCAAGTTTTATAAGATTGCTGCAATTCAGTCACATCTTCAGGCTGCACTTCTAATTATAGATCTCTTGCTAGTTCTACCATATCTGCAGTGACTTCTTCTGAAGTCTTGAACCCCACAAAGTCATCTATGAAGGTTGGAATCAGCTTCTTCCAAACTCCTGTTAATGTTGATATTTTGACCTTCTCCCATGAATTATGAATGTTCTTTATGGCATCTAGAATGGTGAATCCTTTCCAAAAGATTTTCAATTGACTTTGCCCAGATCCATCAGAGGAATCACTATCTCTGTCAGCTATAGCCTTATAAAATGTATTTTTAAAATAACAATACTTGAAAGTTAAAATTACTTTTTTTTGAATCAGTTTTGTTCTATTGCTCAAGCTGGCAAGCTGGAGTGCAGTGGTGCTGTCATAGCTCACTGTAACCACAAACTGCTGGTCTCAAGTGACCCTCCTGCCTCAGCTTCCTGAATATCTGGGACTACAGGGGCATGCTGCCATCTGGGACTTTTTTTTTTTTTGGCGGGGGGAAGTCTTGCCGTGTTGCCCAAGCTGGTCTCGAACTCCTAGGCTCAAGCAATCCTCCTGCCATGGCCTTTCAAAGTGCTAGGATTATATAGGATTATAGGTGTGAGCCACCATGCCTAGTCTGGCTGAATTTTTTGATTATAGAGATGAGGTCTTGCTATGTTGCCCAGGTTGGTCTTGAACTCCTGGCCTCAAGCATTCCTCCCACTTTGGCCTCTCAAATTGCCAGGATTACAGGCATGAGCCACTGTGCCTGGCCCCAAAATTACTTCTTGATCTATGGGCTGCAGAGTGGATGTTGTGTTAGCATGCATGAAAACAACATTAATCTTACACATCTCCATTAGAACTCTTGGGTAACTAGGTGACTTGCCAATGAACGCAATATTTTAAAAGAAATTTTTCTTTCTAAGCCGTAGGTCTCAACGGTAGGCTTAAAATATTCAGTTAACCATGCTGTAAACAGATGTGCTGTCATCTAGGCTTTGTTGTTCCATCTATTTATAGAGCACAGGCAGAGTAGATTTAGCTTTAAAGCTAAAGATACAGTTTTTAAGTTAATTCTTAAGGGTCCTAGGATTTTTGGAGTGGTAAATGAGCATTGGCTTCAACTTCAAGTCACCAGCTGCATTAGCCTCTTACAAGAGAAAGAGAGTCAGCCTGTCCTTCCAAACCTTTACACCAGTCATTGATTTCTGTTCCCTAGCTATGAAAGTCATAGAAGGCATGTTCTTCCAATCTAAGGCTATTTCATTTACGTTGCATTTCTGTTGTTTTGTAAAGACACCTCATCAATGATCTTATGGATAACTTGCTGCAGCTTCTAGATCAGTACTTGCTGCTTCACCTTGCACTAATATGGTATGGAAACAGCTTCTTTTTTAAAGCCTCATGAGCCAACCTCTGCTAGGTTCAAACTTTTCTTCTGTAGCTTCCACATTTCTTTCTGTCATCATAAAATTGAAAAAGCCTTGGCCGGGCGTGGTGGCTTACGCCTGTAATCCCAACACTTTGGGCGGCCGAGGTGGGTGGATCATGAGGTCAGGAGATCGAGACCATCCTGGCTAACACGATGAAACCCCGTCTCTACTAAAAAAAAAAAAAAAAATTAGCCAGGCGTGGTGGCTGGCGCCTGTAGTCCCAGCTACTCGGGAGGCTGAGGCAGGAGAATGGCATGAACCCGGGAGGCGGAGCTTGCAGTGAGCAGAGATCACGCCACTGCACTCCAGCCTGGGCAACAGAGCGAGACTCTGTCCCCCCCGCCCCAAAAAAAAATAGAAAAAGCCTTACTGTGCTTTGGCTTAAGGGAATGTTGTGGGTGGTTTGCTCTTCTAGGCAGACCACTAAAACTTTTCCAAATCAGCAATAAAGCTGTTTCTCCCTCTTATCATTCATGTGTTCACTGGAGTAACACTTTTAACTTCCTTCAAGAACTTTTCCTTTGCATTCATGACTTGGCTGTTCGGCATGAGAGGCATAGCTTTCAACCTGTCATGCCTTTCAACATTCCTTCTTCACTAAGCTTAATCATCTCTAGCCTTGGATTTAAAGAGAGATGCGGCCGGGCACGGTGGCTCACGCCTGTAATCCCAGCACTTTGGGAGGCCGAGGCAGGTGGATCACCTGAGGTCGGGTGTTTGAGACCAGCCTGGCCAACATAGTGAAACCCTGTCTCTACTAAAAACACAAAAAATTAGCCAGGTGTGGTGGTGGGCACCTGTAATCCCAACTACTCAGGAGGCTGAGGCAGGAGAATCACTTGAACCTGGGAGGCGGAGGTTGCAGTGAGCCGAGATCGCACCATTGCCCTCCAGCCAGGGTGACAGTGTGAGACTCCGTCTCTAAATAAATAAAGTGAGAGACGTGTGACTCTTCCTTTCACTTGCACACTTATAGGCCATTGTAGGGTTATTAATTGGCCTAATTTCAATATTTTTGTGTCTCAGGGAACAAGGAGGCCCAAAGAGAGAGGGAGGGGAAATGGCTGGTTGGTAGCATAGTCAGAACACACACATTTTTCAAGTTCACCATCTTAATATGGGTGAGTTTTGTGACATCCCAAAACAATTACAGTAGTAACATATCAAAGAGCATTGATCACAAATCACCCTAACGTACAATAACAATAAAAGTTTTGAAATATTATGAGAATTACCAAAATGTGATACAGAGACAGGAATTGAGCACGTTGTTGGAAAAATGGTGCCGATAGACTTGCTTAGGGTTGCCATAGACCTTCAATTTGTTAAAAACAAAAACAAAAACTCAAGATCTGCAAAGTGCAATAAAGTGAAGCTATGCCCATATTTACAACTAGCTGAGCAGACCTGCCACTTAGTTTGGTGTTTTAGGTTCGAGATGATTTCCGACAACTTTACATGTGCTTAGCATCCTATCAAAGCAGTGGGGAGAGAGGATATGACTGCTTTATCCTATCCAGAATGCAGCAATCAGAAAACCTATAAACAAGCCATTTTAATGTCAGCATAGCATACATATAAGTTCTGCATTTTAAGGTTTAGTAGTTCATTATTTGAATTACTCATTGCAGTGGGCACCAAAATCTTTTCAGTGCTCATTGCTTTGAAAGATTTCATTTATACCTGTTTCTCCATATGGCATCAAAACTGCTGGTAAAAAAAATGCAAGTGAAGTTCAGCAGCATCTACTTCACATTCAGAGGGCTATGTTCAGGTTCTAGTTATGCTTCGCTGGCTATATAACTCTGGGCAAATTATCACATCTCTGTCAGCCTTGGTGTGCAGCTGTGAAATGGGACCATAGTATTAGTGTTACAGATTGTGACACTTAGAATGCGATACTGTATGTAATTAGCATAGTGTCCAGCGAATGAGTGTGCTCTCAACAGTGTGGCTGTTAATATCATCATTATCATTGTTATTTCTACGTGTTAAGGTATTATTTTATAAACATGTTTTATATTATTGGCAACAAGCCTTTCCTTTAACACTTACCAGCAGCTTTCTTTTTCTATGCAGGACTTTGATTTAAAGATGAAAAATGTATTTGGTGGTCTTTAAATATCTATATGGTGTGTGTGTGTATGTGTGTGTGTGTGTTTTCTCCCCCTACTGCCCTCTCCAACTTTTTCTTCCAGTTTTTTTCTAAGAGATTAGCAGCCTTAAAGTTAGAGGTGGCAATGGTTTGGCCTGGTCTACCCTCACAATATGATCCTTACTTTGCTGCATCAGAGGTCCCTGGGTAGGTCCTGTAATCCCTAAATTAGTCTAGGAGGCAGATGGATGAAAATAGTGTCTTTGCTGGATGAAGCCCAGTTGTGGCTTTTCCTTTGTTCCCAGCTCCAATCCAAACTAATGCCTTAATAACTGAAATTCCCTTCTTTACCTCTCTTACCTTAACAACTATTAGAGTCAACGAGAAGGACTTGTTACCATAGCAGAAAGAAGTCATCTTAGGGCTTCTCCTGGCCTGTAGGACCTCGGCCCAGGCCTCATAGCAGTGAGTACTGGAAGAAGGGCAGAGGCCAGCGCTCCTGGGCGTTCTTCCTTTGAGCAGCTTCCTCCCCTGAGTGTGCCATCCCAGCAGAAGCTCACTGCTGCTTCATCATAAGGCTGCCTCTTTCTGCAATTAAGTCATTTCAGTATTTTCTAGCATGGTTTTCTTTCTTCCTAGAGATGCTCAATGTTAGGACAAAACACAGGCATTCAAACTGCTCATAGCATTTAGGGAGTTAGGGAATTTGGCTTTTAATTACCATCAAAATGTGATTATTTAGAGACTCAGCCCCATTTCTACAGAGCCTGTAGAATTTTGCGGCAATAGGAAAGGGGCTTATAAATAAGTGCTAAAAAGGTGAGTTGCCAGGTTTCCAGGGAAGAGCAGATAAGATGAACTAGAACAACTTGAAGTATCTTTCATTAACTCTAATCAAGTTGTTAAGGCTCTTTTCTGATGCAGCTTTACTATCTGTAACGTGGGTCAATGTCCGTTGCCTTAGTTATTGCTTAGCAGGTATGTGGAATCTGGAATGCTCTGATATGATCAACATGTTTAACTGAATGAAAGTGTTTATCCATCCAGACACGTGATTCTCCTGCCTCAGCCTTCCGAGTAGCTGGAATTACAGGTGCACACCAGCATACCCGGCTAATTTTTATATTTTTAGTAGAGAGAGGGTTTCACCATGTTGGCCAGGCCAGTCTTGAACTCCTGACCTCAAATGATCTGCCCTCCTCAGCCTCCCCAAGTGCTGGGATCACAGGCGTGAGACACCATGCCCGGCCTCAGACATCCAGTCTTTAATCATTTTTCCAGGCAGCATGGAGTCCTAACCGTTGTTTTGCAAACCATCCTATGGATTTAGTCTACATCACAGCAAAATATTTTTGACTTTTTGAGATGACTAATTATGGTACACATACTTCGTTTTCCCAAACGTACTTTAAATTTCTTGATGACTTTTGCATCTACTGTCAGCACTGCTCAAAGCACTGCATTCTGAACCCCAGTCCTGCTGGATACTTAGCGCTTAGGTTTCAGCTTAGTCCCCACCCCCTGACTAGGTCAAGTTCCTCTACCATGTGTGCTCTCACAGAACCATGAGTCTCTCCTTGGAACTACTACAGCTGTTGATTTTATTATATGATTAATTATTTGCTATCAGTCTCCCTACGCAAGACAGTGAATTCCATAATTCTGAATGGTAAAGGAACAGGATTTTTTATTTTGCCCACCATTGTATCCTGACAATAGAATGTCTGGTGCTTAGTGGGTACGTAATAAGTGCTATTGGTAAATGGATGGATGGATGAATGAATGGAATCTCATTGTCTCCTGCAGTATTTGTTTTATGTCTCTTCCCAATTTTGTCCATATGGGCTTAAAGACCTGCACACATAGTAGAGACTCCACAAGCTTATTAGGGAACTAAAAGTCATGTTGTGGGTCTTGGCACCAAAGCCTCACGATGGATTGGGAAACTAAGAGTCATATAAAGTCTTAGGAAGAGGCCTTGAAGTTTCTATGTTCCATTGGTGGTCCTGGCTGAGATAAATATAGCCAATGAACAGGCATTTATTTCTCACCTGTTCTATCAAGTCCCCAAAACCTGGAAGTAGTGTGTGAGATGGGGCTGACCCTGGGAAAGATGTTATCTCTTATTCAGAGCCACATAAAAGCTCTCTCCCCATGTCAGGCACATCTTTGGTTAGAAGACATAAATTAGTCCCTTGCATTTCATAGTGGTTCTCATGGTGTCCCTCATGACAGAGCTCACTTAGCTAGCCAATGGGACATCTCCAAAAAGCATTATGGAAAGGAGGCAGTGTGCAATTGTGTACAATAACTTGGGTCCTGAAGTCACAATGCCTCAGTTCAAATTATACCCACCTGCTTATTAAGTGAATTTAGACAAATTAGGTGTAATCCTCAATTTCCTCTTCTACAAAATGGGAGATATAATGCTACTTACTTCATAGGATTTTTGGAAGAGCAAATGGCCAAATGGACATAAAATGCTTTGCAGAGAGTTGGGCATGTAATAAGTTCTCAATAAATGTTAGCTAGAGTTATTACCACCATTTTTATTCATTGAAGGAGTTTCATTGCAATCCCAAGCCAGTCCCTATGGATGCCCTTCCATTCCAACCCTTTTCAGACTATACTGGGACCCACATTGTCCCCTGCCCTTTCAGCCCACATGACTTTGGCCCAGGCTTTTACTAACAGGGCCCAAACACAGTGTCCAAGAATGGCACCAATTATACTGCATATTGCTATATATTATTTTATCCAGCACTGTGAAGGCCAACCTGAACTGCCTGAAAAATCTTTGTCATATAGTGGTTTAGGGTATGTGCACCCTCCATACAAATGCATTAAATAAATTAAATAATGGTGTGTGTGTGTGTGTGTGTGTGTCCAGCTAAATTGCACTGCTTTCTTAGATCATTTAAGCACACTTAATCTAATGGAACATGGTAGGATTTCAGCAGCTTCTGAATAGAAGTTGGAGAGAAAAAAAAAATCCGAAACGTGGCACCAACTAAAACCCCCATGTAGTTATTTAAGGCAGCTTAAGCACTTCTGTGGAAACTGGGCTCCGTTGAAGAAATAGCCACTCCTCTTACAGAATGAAACCTCACTTTTTTTTTGTCTTTTTAAAAATTCTTCCTTGTATTTTTAGATTTTGGGTGAGAATGGGACTCTAAATCTGTTTTCAAGCTTTCTTTTCCTTTCTCTGCTCACTCAGAATTATTCTTTTTATCTTGGTTCTGCCCCTGGTGATATCTTGGGTAAGTTACTTGACCTCTCCTGGCTGCTTTTTTTCATCTGGATATTTGGACTGGATGATCTTTGTGGTGCCTTCCAGCTGTTAACATTTGTTTGATTTTATGATTCCCTCCCTTGTTATTACAGAAAGCACAAGTGTTGTGCCTTAAGCATAAGATAGGAAAGTATCCCTTGATCAAGTTGAAACATCTCCACTTTCTAAGTTCCAGGACTCTTAGTTTGAGCTTAGAGAGTTACAGTTGTTTCCAGGCAGTTTTTTGTGCTAAGGGTGGTTTGGGTTTTATTTCTGTTTTTCTGTAGACCTTATTGGATATATGACCATTTGGTCTTCGTAGATAATATCGTGTCCTGACACACACCAATGGTCTACCCTTGGGGTGTTTTGGAAGCCTGCAGGCAGCGTCCTGAGGCTGCCTGAGTCACTGTTAATGAACCAAACTGCCTGAAATGCTCCAATGGTTGACTTTTGGCACTTGGCAGAAAAATCCTTTTCATGTTAGTTTCAAGGTTGTCAGATATCATTATCCCCAAGTATTAAAAATTTCAAAGAAAGGAGGCAGTGTGTTTGATTTATAGAATAGTTATCTAGCTTTAGCTCTGACTTGGCTTTGGAAATGGTTTTGCAAGCACTCGAAAATTAAATCCATTTTTTATGGCACT
The DNA here is from genome assembly GCF_029281585.2 of Gorilla gorilla gorilla. Classification (NCBI taxonomy): domain Eukaryota; kingdom Metazoa; phylum Chordata; class Mammalia; order Primates; family Hominidae; genus Gorilla; species Gorilla gorilla. Next base: position 123,716,159 of record NC_073231.2, on the reverse strand, counting down.
ACAAGGTATTATCTCACAGCAAATGATAATTAAACACCTGTGAAATCAATTAGCCCTTTAAGCAGGGAAAAAAAGTTTTCCAATTATGTTTTCGCACCTCCAAAACTTTTATAATTCCAAAACCAACACTTGTGGAGAGGGATATGGTCGACTGGCCGTTGCTGGGTTAACTTTCCGTAAAGATTATCCCTAAATTTTGCTTAGCCTTAATCCTGAGGAAGGCCGTTTGTGATACCAGCATCCTTCCAAAGAGACTGCAATCGCCTTTAGAGCTGACTCTTAGCAGCTATCTATCTGACACACAGCGGAGCTGTCAACAACTCAACAAAGGAAGTTACTCACTTTGTGTTTTGATGCCAAGTTTTACTTGACAGTTTATTTAAAAGCCAAGATACCTTAATGGAAACCAAGCAACAAGAATTCCATGTGACAGAAATGCTGTCCCATTAAGGGCCCTGTAGCCAAGAGTTCCGAGCCATCTACATTACAAATTCATACTCTAAAAACAGACTGATTGGTTAATAGCTGAAACCCAATACAATGGAAAACTGGGACTCATGGCCGGCCATTCAGCCCCACAGTATCATGTGTGTTTAATCACTGGCTTTGGTAACAAATTAGCTATTCCAGATGCTTCTTTTGGAAAATGATCTATACTTCTGAAGCAGTAGATGGATTTTGGGTATATGCCATAATAATTTGGGACGCAAAGAAAAGGCAAAAGAAACATAACAATGCCAGGCCTTTGACATCTTCTGCATTTTACCTCATATGTACAAAAACTGTTCCAAGAAAATTTTTGGCCTCCTCCTTTCTAATATTCATAAGTGCTTTAGTTATTAATTTGTGCCGGGTTTCATTGTATCGCTTTACGTAAACATCTCTAAAGATGTTCTTTAAGAAATTTCTTCTACAGACATTTTTAATGGGCTCTTGCTTTCATAGCAGATGGCATTTGGAGAACTTGACGAATCATACCATTAACTAGAGAGAGAAAGCTAGCGTTGTATAAAACAAAGATGAAAGAAAACTTCTCTATATCCTTTTAGAAACTTGTCATATGAATTATCCCTGCAAACATTGCCAGCAGTTCAGACACTTTATGACCTAGGCTTTATAAACCCATGAGGAATGGGGTGAGTGTTGAATAATCTGACATAGGTTCAACAAATATTTCCTAAAAGATTACTGTGGGCCAGGCATAGTACAGGGTCTGGGGTCACAGTGGTGAATAAGAACAGGAACGCTCCTTCTCTCATGCAGTATACATTACATTTGGGGAGAAAGAAGGTAAGCCAGTAAAACAAATACATGTGTGAATTCTGACCTTGGTAAATGCCAGGATGGAGATGAAACAGGGCAACAGAAAGAGAGTGCCAGGAGCACAGGTTGGTCTGTGCTGGCCTCTCTGAGAAGGGGCTATTTGAATGCTTATAGGCAGCTTGAGAGAGATCCTGGAGAAGAATTCCAGGCAGAGGGCACAGCAAGTGCAAGTGCAGGAGATGGAAGTTAGCATTCTCTGTCAAGAAATTGAGAGCAGGACTTTGTAGCTGTAGATGGTGACTGAGGATGGGGCAGTCAGAGATGTGGGCAGAGGCCAGTTCTCATGGGACCCAGTCGGCCAAGGTGTAGGGCATGATTATTATTCTAAGTGCCAGGAAGAGCCACTGGAGGGTGTTCAGACTGGGGGGGTGACATTTGAAAGTTGTCTTTGGCTGCTCTATAGACTATGGACTGCAGGAAGATACGATTGAACTCATTCTGTTTAAAACTAGTAAGAACCAGAGTATGGTTTCTGTTGCTCTGTTCATGCATGCTTGAGCTGAAGGAGGAATGGGATTAAGGAGGTATAGGAAGAAGGGTGTGAGGAGACTCTGGCTGTCACTGAATTGCAAACTCCATGAATGGGCAGCTCCTGGAGGACTCTTGCTTCATGGCGTCCCAGTGCTCAGAGTGCTACCTGACATGTAGGGCCTGCTCAATACTCCTTTGTCCAGTGAGTAAATATCAGGGCATGAAGGCATCCTTTGGGCCATCCGGTCCACCTCTCCTCAATCCAGTGCTTAAACTTTCTTTCTGTCCCACAGCCTCTTTCCAGAATGAGAGTGCCAGGGAGCTAGCTGGCTCTGTCTGCTTCTCAAAGGAACTGTGGGAAGCATGGCCAGCTGGAGGAGGAGGGAGAGGTGATTCAGCTCCACAGACCATCTTCCCCAGGGCACTGTTGTACTTCTGCCTAAGGAAATGGCAGAATCTAGACTTGTGGGCCTCTCTAATCCCTAAGGACCCAACCTTCATGCAAAGATATTCCTGTAAATCAATAATATGTGGCACCACATCTTCAACTATAGCCCAAATGTTATGTCCTATGGATATACCCATGTATCTATACATTTATGCATTCACATACCCAGATGGGAAAGATTAAACTTTCCATAGACAACTAGCTTCATGCAGCGTTCATAGTAAGTTGGGTGTTCTACAATTTTTTGTGAATGTGCTATGTCAGCCTACACAGAGTTCTGAGGTCTTGTTTGCGTATTCGGTACCAAAGGCTCAGGAGTGAGGTGGCAGCCCTGACTGTCAAAGTCACAAGGCAGAGGCTGGTGATGCAACAGTGGGAGAGAAAATGGGAAGGTGAGGTTGGTGGCATCAGCTGACATTCCACAAACTGTCATTGGATTCTCAAGATATTTTATAATCACTTAAGTGCAGGGGCCAGACAAAAGGATTAAACACTGACAAGAATGCAGGACACGGGACAGGCTCTGCACAGTGCCTGCCCTGGGGGTGAGAACAGTAGGAATGCCAAACATCCTCCTAATCCGAGGCCTGATCCAGGCTGGCCTTGCTGGAAAGGATATCTTGGATCAAGAAGGGAAGTGGTCAGACATTGGTTCGAGCTCAGTTTTCTGTGCAGAGGGAAGGAGTCATTGCTTTTTGGACTGGTGGAGGGTTTGTCATTGCAGAAGCCATGAGGAGGTTCTACAGCTTTTTATTCTTCAGTTCAGACATGGAGGAAGGCCAGGAGAAGGTTCAGTTTGAACCGCACTGTGCATGCATTTAACTTGATTACAAATAATGCTATTTATCAGGGCTGGTGAAACACAAATTTTCTACCCTCGTCAGCGTGCAGGGAGAAGATGACATTTTTAACAAGCTGCCAGACCTGTAGAAATAAAAACAGAGAAGGGATTTAAAAATGTACAAAAGGAAGACTAAATAAATAACACGATTTTTCATTCCCCAAGTAAATTGGGCTTGGTGTAAGCATAGGAATGAACTCATTCTTGGAAGAACCCAGCATAAATCAAGAGTTGGGCATGTGTTTGTTAAAGTGGACATTGTTGTAATGAAGGGCTTGCATCTTATCTTTGTTATCTTCTTGCTTCCACAGCCCCTGTACACTTTAATGCAAATTGGTGGACACTGAACACCTTACATTCATTTAACAACTCTTTTTTTGAGTGGTTACAGTAGGCCGGGCCTTATGGTAGTTGTTGGGTCAACAGAAAGTAGGACCAAGGTCCTGTGTCCTGGAATCCAGGGGAAGGAAATGAGAAAAATGGGCAACTTAATACAGAGTGAGCAATAGAGAGTTAGCACAGGGTTCCCAAACTCCAGGGATCAGGGAAGCCTTCCTCTAGGCAGCAGGAGTGGAAGTTAAGAAAAAGAAGGAAAGAGGGGCATGTAGGGAAGAAGTGCTCCCTCCACAGCCAGCCTCCTGGGACTCAGATTGTCCTAGGTGGGGAGCTGACACCCTTAGAACAGACACACTGCGCTGCCCACCCCTATCCTGGTCTTCTCGGGCTGCTGTCCATACTTCCTGGCTCCATTCCACTTAACCAGTCCCATTGGCTTAGAGCCTGGCGAAAGGTAGTTAGTGGTAAGATAATGACCTCAGGCTTCCCCATCACCATTGGGCCTGTGTGTGCCTCTTCTGGACCCATTTATCCATCTGAGTTCACTGTTGCTGCTGGCTCTTTTATTGTTAATCCCCTCTCTTCCCCCTGCACCCCCTCCCTGCCACTGTACTCAGGTAGCCCTTTATTTAGCATTTTCAAAAACGTTTTGTTTCGAACCAGAGAATTTAGGCCCATGTGTCTTGGAATTGCATTTCTCTGAGAAGAGTTTTGGAAGTGGGTATTGCTGTATATAAAAGCTGGTGCTGGCCAGGCACGGTGGCTCACGCCTATAATCCCAACACTTTGGGAGGCCGAGGCAGGTGTATCACTTGAGGCCAGGAGTTCAAGACCAGCCTGACCAACATGGTGAAACCCCATCTCTACTAAAAATACAAAAATTAACTGAGCATGGTGGCGCACACGTGTAGTCCCACCTACTTGGGAGTCTGAGGCACAAGAATCGCTTGAACCCAGGAGGCGGAGGTTTTAGTGAGCTGAGATCACGCCACTGCACTCCAGCCTGAACAACAGAGCAAGAAGACTCTGCTCAAAGGGGGGAAAAAAGAAAAAGCTAGTGCAGCAAAACCTCCCCTCTTTCAGAAAGCTTCCTGAGATTAATGTCATGGGCATGATGTATTAAATGTCTCTTATTTTCACCTTTGCTGGCACCTCGTTACTCTTTCCTCCTAGGTAGGTTGAGAGATGACAGAGCTGGTCGTGGATCCCATCCTCCTTGCACAAACCGAACAAAACCTGTGACACTTTACTTCATCATCTGTAAACTGGGGCCAGTAGCACCTATTCTCCATGATGGTGGTAAAGATAAGGCACCATAAAGATTACAGATTGTGCAGCTCAGTGCCCCACCCACAGGAAATGCTTAAAAAGTGGAGGTATTGTTGTTATTATAATTTATATCTGGCCAGGCATGGTGGCTCATGCCTGTCATCTCAATACTTTGGGGACTGGGAAGGATGTGGGAGGATCACTTGAGGCCAGGAGTTCAAGACCAGCCTGGGCAACATAGCAAGACTCGTCTCTATAAAAAATTAAAATTTAAAAAAAGTTTTTAAAAAGTTGTTATTAATAGCTATCTTTTTTTTTTTTTTTTTACTTACTTTTATATATTAGCCATTGAGCTGTTATTTAATGAGCGGGAATTGAGATGGTCATCTTTTACCTCTCTTGAAGTATGAGCTACACCTGGTACATGTTGTGTTCATTAATATACACAGGTAGCAATTACCACTTGGGCTAAGTTTAAGGTTCTGAACTGTCAGTAGACATTTAGCCTAAGGATGGGGGGTGGAGTCTAGAGTTGGTAAGAGATTATGACCTGGTGTGTTCAGTCAAGATGTTTGAGTCCAAGGACTCTTCTGACTCCCTCATCCCTGTGAAAGACAGGTGTATCTTTCCCCACGTCCCCAGTGGTTGTGAGGCTGTCATGAGATCATGGATATGAGAGTGAATGCCTCCCATAGGGGTTTCACGCCTCAGCCCCAGCCCACAAAATGTTATCTGCCTCCCTTCCCTATGCTGAAATGGATTTTAAGTGGACATGAAAAGGAGACTGGCTTCTGTGGAAAGCCAAGAAGTGTGAAAGGGTGAATATAAATTCCTGGCCCTGGTTTTAGCCACGCATTGCTCTCTGCAGTGGACAGCTTGGGATCAGCAGCCTCAGACTGAGGAGCGTCACAAGGAAATAAATTCTTAATCCTTGGCATGACTGGGGAGGTGGGGAGTGGTGTGGCAGTTCTAACAGCAGGCAATGCTCAAGGCAAAAAACTCTCTTGAGTAAGGAATTGTACCACCTCCAAATAGCGAGTGCCTTCCTGCTTGGGGACGCCAAGCATCCCTGAAGCTGCAGCCAACCTGGTCAGCCAGTCCCAGAGCCTAGCACTGTACATTTGCATAGCTCGTTTGTACTGTAGCAGCTCATTTGTGTGCACAGAGACTCTGTGTGAGTAGGTGTCATGGAGAAACTGTGGCTCCTTAAGTCCAGAGAATTCTCAAAGACACCAGGGACCTACACTTTTCCATATTCTATGTTTTCAAGTCTCCTAATTGAGATGGAACAGTGGCCAGTTGGACCCATTTTCCAGCTAAAAGATTGGTTCACACTTATATATGTTTCTCAGTTCAAATCTTTGCCTTGGGCAATTCCGTACGATTGCATGCTGTAAACTTCAGTTTTCTCAAAAATAACTGAAATTTTAGGTCAGGTATGGTGGCTCACTCCTGTAATCCCACCACTTTG